>NC_134712.1:49271238-49573996 GCF_049634645.1 Pelodiscus sinensis | reverse complement strand
ATACACATTTTTAATAAACGTTGGTTTTGCAACTGTACCATGTTGATAAATCCAACAGTTACTGAGAAGACAACTGTTGGACAGAAGAGTAAACCTGCAAGCCAGATTCAGGTATGAAAGAGAAGGCGGGGAGGGGCTCCCATCAGCAAGGGTCAAGAACATGACCCTTATGAGAAATTGAGTTCCCCAGCAGCTGCAAATAATGCAAGAAATGGTATCCCTATGAGGGGTGCGGTCTCTAAATCAGGAGTGGGCAATCATTTTTGATGAGGGGCCCACTCCCAAGATTTTGGAAAGTGGTCCAGGGCCTCACTCTTCTATGGTATAAATGGAGGAGGTGTGGGGATTGGGATGGAGGTTGGGTACAGAAGGGAGCTTGGGGTAAGGGATTGGGGTGCAGGAGAGAGACTGGAGTCTGGGAGGCAGTGTGAGCGAAGGAGGCAGTTGTAAGCTAGGGCAAGGAACTGGGGTGCAGGGTTTTGGGATGTGACCTAGGGTAGGAGGGGATTGTGATCTCAGGCAGGAGATTGGGGTGCCAGATCTGGGAGGGGGCATAGGTGGTAGGGTTGCCAGATGGTTTCAACAAAAATACTGGACACACTTGACATTACATCACAATCTACATTACATCTTATTTAGAAAATACCGGACATTTATATTTTCTCAATGTGTTTCCCAAACAGAAAGCTCAAATACTAGACTGTCCGATTCAAAACCGGATATCTAGCAACTCTATTAGGTGCAGGTGGAGTAGCAGGGCAGAAGTGGGGGGCAGAGGGTTGGAGAAGGGAGAGGCTGAGGAACCAGAGGCAGGTTCTCACCAGGAGACTTATCAGTCTGCTTGCCTGCAGAGCTGAAGGCTTGCAGAGCTTAAAATATTTCTGCCTGCTTGGCCATGTGTTTGAGTGAGTGTGCAGGAGGTTTGTGCTTTGTGGCTGCTTGTTATTCAAACAGGCAGCTCCCATTGGCCAGTGTCTATCCAGAAACCGCCAATGGGATTGTGCTGGGGGCGGGAGCAGCATCTGAATCTTTCTCCCACCCACCACCCCTCCAGACTCAAACAGAAAGTGACTGCAGCCGTGTTTCTGAGTGGTGTGCGGGGCTGTGGGGCAAGCAGAGGAGCCTGCCTGGGATTCCTCACTGACTCTGTAGTCTGGATCCAGTGGCTTGGTGGGCCAGATCTGGCCCACAGGCCGTATTTTGCCCAGGCCTGATCTAGATGTTTCTGAGGCTCCATCCTTAATGATCAGCCTCTTGCAGCAGGTAAATGATAAATCTGAAGCCCCACCCTCCTCTAGCTGCTGGAAGGAAAAAGGAATTTTGTCTTTTTTTGACTCCTCAGAGCCTCCTATATGCTGCCAGAGAGTTTATCTGCACTACTCTGCTTCTCACCGGTATCTGTTTTAGGGGACCTGCTTCCTTATGAATACTTCCAGTTCCTGTTCTCATTGCTGCTCACAGGAATCCTGCTGATGCATGATAAAGCTAACAGTCTCATCAAATGCCACAAGTTTCAGAACAGGAAAAATGAAATTGAGCTGTTACTTTCACACTGCTACCAGTGCTACTGGGCAACCTCCAGATCAGCTGCAGATGAAGAGTGAGGAAGAAAACAATGAAATCTGTTTATATTCAGTTCACATTTGTACTGCTATCTTTGTAATCATAACTGCAGAAATATCTTTCTCTTCAAAAAAGTAAAACTTATTTTCTACAGAAACACATGATTTTAATTCTCTATTTCTTTTTATGCAGATATTTTACTCATCAGAAAAGCTTATACAAATGTTTTAGTGGTGCAGTAATCTGGAAAGAGGTAATGAATATAAACTGGAGCTTATTTATCCATTTATGTCATCTGCTACAGCACAATTTGTCTCAGTCCAATTGTTCACTATTTATTTGTGACCAATGAGCATTTCAAAATACACAGATAAAATTCTGACTATTTAAATAGCCAAACTAAAAGACAGAAAACATTCAAATAAATTACTTTGGCTCTCCACTTAATGTTGAGGTTATAAATCACACATTTAACAAAAGAAATTCCCCTCCGGAGTTTAAGAGTTTGTAACATTTGTGTGCCAATGATTGACAGTGTAAGGGAATCTGTTCTTAACGTAGTGACTTCAGAGCAAAATCAAATCTTTTTGTGATTTGGATTAGTTTTCCACCTGAAATCTATAGTTCAGCAGTTTAAAATCTATAAATTACAAAGAGACCCTATCTGAGATCATTCCAAGAAAGATTTCTGACTACCTTGGTATTCAGGTTTTCCTGTACATTTTAATCATTAATCACATAGTATTACTTACTCTCCATCTACTTCTGGTCGTTTGCACACACAGTGAAATTTGCCACCGAAGTCTATATAAAGATCATCTTCTACAGTGTGGAAAATTTGACCAAGGACAATTTTGTCTTTGGCAGGCCCCATCTGAACCAAAGGAGAACGCCTCAGCATGGATGCAAAAGATTCCGCATTCTTTGAAGACACCTACAGATAAATATAAAAAAAGAAAATGTGTGATACATATATTTCCATATATAAAACACAACTAACGTGAGAGATACTAATTTTTATCTTTAATGTATAATACAGTTCTAAGAGTTCATGTTCTTGGCATATTTTTTGTAAATTCTCTCCTTTTGACAGAATTTCAGTGTATGGTATGTTATTTCATGAAGCTACATGAAGATTATAAATAATACTTTGCACCTATGTCTTAATGCATATGTTCAAAGATTTTCATAAACATTTACTGATCAGTAGTTTAATAAAATAATGTGAGGACTATATAGTTCTTAAAAGATATCTTTCTTAGTTGATATGATGTACTTGAATGTAGAACCTCATTAAAATTATATTTTGCTTCCTGAGTGAAAATCTACTCAAGTTACTGACTATAAATATATTTTTAATTTTGGACAATTTAGATTTTTTTGCTTTTGTATTTAAATAGCAAAAGAAAGTCCACATTTTATGGATTATGCTCACAGCTTTTTTGTTGTTTACACCTCATCTTTAAACATGGAAAATATCTCACCAAATGAAAGATATGGAAGTACACGTGCAAACTTAATTTTTTCAATACTCATAGATCAACGTTTCTCAAACTTTTGTGTTGGTGACCTCTTTCACAAAACAAACCTCTGAGATGTGACCCTCCCTTCCCCCACGACACACACTTATACATTAAAAGCACTTTTTGTTTTTCATTTAATTCTATTTTAAATGCTGGAAATAAAGCAGGATTTTAGGGTGGAGGCTGACACGATCCCCAATTTGAGAACCCCTGCAATAGAGAATGCTTGACAACACTTTTTTTCCACTAATATGCACCAAAATCTGAAACAAAACACTTTAATTCAAGCACCGCCTGGCAAAATACATAGAACTACATTTTTTCCCCACTGAAAACAGTTTTGGAACCAAAACTCTACCTCCCCCTTTTCTTCTTGGTTTCAGGGAGGCTTACTCCCCTGGTTCCCCATTCCATCTGTTTGATGAGGTTTAAATTATGTTTGATACTACTTAATTTGAGTATATTTATGCGTGGGTTGTAATAAATATTTATCCCAATCCAATTAAAAACAACCACTGAAACATACATTTCTATGAAACAGATACTTGAGGTACCATGCGTGCTGGCTGATGCTGAGTATATGTGACTGTCAGGAAAGATCTGGTAAACAAGACAGGAGCATGTAACTATGGTTACAGCTAATAATTCAGTCATCAATACCAATTCATAATAACCAATACACAATGCTCAAAGGAAAACTCTTAAGAGAATTTAGACGAAATAGCAAATGTCCAACTGTATGCACAGGATACTACATACCTAAATATTCCAAGTAAGACTTTTTTAATTGTAGTTTTAAGTGTAAGTTTTAAAATGCCTAGAAATACTATCATCAGAAATAAGCACCATTTATGGAAACAATGTTAACTACTGAGATACTAAGTTTGGTTAATTTTAAGGTGAATGCATGTGAAGTACAACAGCTGCCTTCTTTGGAGAAGCAAGAGAATTTGTAGAGGGATATGTGGTTTTTTTCCAGAAAGAGAAAGCACATCAAAAAGAACATTTTTCTTCATAAGCTGTAGAGATATAACCCATTAATCAAATTCTTTTTGGTATTTAGTAATTACTACCTTAACAGAATAACTTCTGTTCATAATTTCAGGCTCTGATGTTTCCAACCCAAGACATATTGGTTCTTAATTTCAGTGAAACAGATAATAATCAAATAGTCAAATCTATAGAGGTTTCATTGGTGTAGAGGAGAATTGCTTTTCCTGCTTTTGTAATACATACAATCAAAAGGCTCAAAACTACTACATGCCATTAAAAATTACATTTGCATCACTTTTTTCACATAGTGGGTCAATCCTGAAAGGTGCT
This sequence comes from Pelodiscus sinensis, assembly GCF_049634645.1. NCBI lineage: Eukaryota > Metazoa > Chordata > Testudines > Trionychidae > Pelodiscus > Pelodiscus sinensis. The sequence continues at coordinate 49,569,587 of NC_134712.1, read as the reverse complement.
CAGAATGGTTCAAATAATGTTATGTTAACTCCAGCGGAATTTGGAACTGCTCAGAACTTCCTACAAGGAGCTCGGAACCTTGCAGAATAAGGCTCAATATCTAGAAAGCTTGGGTGAAATTCACTGCTGTTGTAAGTGGTGAGAGAATTATACCTATTTCTATTTGTAGTGAAGTTAGCCCATGTGCCAGTCATTTTAAAATGATAAATAAGATATTCCAGGTTCTAACATTTTCACCACCTTTGAGATAGTCTAAAATATAGAGTACCATTAATTAGACTCCTATGATACTATTTACCCTTTGCAGTCAGAAATGTAATCTCTTATTGAATTAATAAAACAACCTACTGACGCATCAGCAGTAATGTGTTTTGCTACAAGAGACCATAGCATGAGACACAAACTATTCACTCAGAAAACTAAAACATGACAAACTACTTGAAACCATGTAGTATCTAAGTCAAAGAATCAAAAACATGCTTAATAGGAAGCAAATATGTTTCTACCTCATGAATTTTAACAGACAGATGTATTGTTTAACATATAAAAACAGTATAAAAAATGCCAGAGCTGAAACTAAATAGATGCTGAAAAAGTTAGCAGCCATAGAACAGTAATCACATAGAGAGAACAGTGTCATCATCTTTTATCTGTAAATTTGGCAACTCTCATTTCTAGTAACGTCATAACAAAAAAATAGTTTTGAATTCTGACTTACTGGAATGCACAAACAGTTTGGGTTGTCTTGACATGGCTAAACATCAGGAAATGGAAATTGAGCTAGAGATCTGTCAAATCTGCTGATTCGGAAACTACCAATGTAAACAGTAGCACCCTAGGACTCTCACTAAAATATTTTTAAGCAATTGTGCATACAAAACACCTATGACCAAGAGATAGAAGTACCTGTTGATGCACCATAAGTATCCTGTATAAAAACCTCTGGCTTTCCAATCACAAATGCACAACTTTTCATTTTAAATTTAGGCATGTATAATATAAATTAAATTCAACTTGGCAAAGTAAATTAATTTTACAAAAGCACTTGCAGTGCTTTAAGAATAAAAGCCAGATTCAACAGGAATAGTGACAGCATGAATTAATAATGTGTACTTCTTCAGGTGATAAAGCAATCTCAGTAATGCTTCACCTAATCCTCAGGTTACCTTATGTACTACTGAAATAACACAAACATCTAAAATGAATCATCCTAAAAAGTTTATTACATTTAGATCCTCATATCTAAGTAGTAAAAGCTATTTACAGTTCTGCCTGTTAAACATAGTAGTTTGAAGAAAAGCACAAATATAATTTCTTATGTTTTTTAGCACCTGAGAGACAATGCCAAAATCTGCGATGGCTACTGAGTCAACTCCCCATAGCAGTATTGGGTAAAATGTTCAATAACATCAAGTGACTTAAGAACCTAGAGTCCTATTTTCAGAAGTGACTTAGTAATTCAGAGTCTATGGGAGGTTAGGAAAGTATTTATGACTTTGGGGGAGTATTATATTTTATTTTGGTATTTGCACTCAATACTAATCTACTAGGCTCAGATTACTTAATTAAACATATTTTAACATCCCTAGTTTTGATTCTTTGCCCCTTGCCAGATTAGGGTGTACTAACGTCACTGTATTGTCTGACCCTGAACCTGTTCCTGCATGCGATTCTGAGAATGTCTACACATGGATAAAAAACTCTCAGCTGGGCTTGGATGAGTGATTTGCATCTGTGCGGCTTTGCCTCCAGGACTGAAAAACTGCTGCACAGACATTCAGGCTCAGGCTGCAGCCTGAAATCTGGGACCCTGTGAAGGTGGAGTGATTTTTGGCTTCTCAGCCCAAGCCCAAATCAGTGGATCCAGACTAGCTGTGGCCAAGCTACAGGGCTTTCATCCCTGTAGAGACATACTCTGAAAATCCCAATGGCTGCCCTTAGCACTCTCATCTTTAGAGATGTGATGCTCTGAAGCCTCAGTGACCTCAAGCATACTGCCAGTATATTATGACATCCCCAATGAGCTATCCACCTTGAAAGTCTGACATCTATCATCAAGATTTTTGTGTCTGGACTGTGAAGGAAAGATTCATAAATTAATATCATATGGGCTGAGGGTATGGGTCAATCTAGAGAATATCTTCATTCTTCTAAGTATCTCTTACAGGAAAGAAGTTCTCTTACATACAAGCTTGCCCTTGGAATAGGGCTTTGTGCATAAGACTGGAAGATGCAGGTTAAGACCGACGTATGAACCTGGTTCCTTGACACCACAGAGATCAACATTTGGGTCTCAATGAACCTTTGCTATGCCAAGAAACCTCTCTCTTTTGGATATTATTTTTACATCTAGGTGAACAATTCTCTCAGAAGGGATTGTGGTGTGATTGGTTAGATCACTAAGATCCTCTTGGGGCTGTCACTCAGTGTTCTGATCTTACCACTGAGCCTGCCTACTTGCCCTCTGGGGCATCCTACCACCCTGTCCTGTTGGGCCAGAAGCTCTGGTCTCCCCCAGCCAAGGCACAAAGTTGGGGTAACAGTCCCCTAGCACAGCAACACAGATGTTGAATCAGCTCAGCTCTGGGAGGGCTCAGCTATAGAGACTTGACCTCATTTAGGAACACAACTTTCAAAAGGGGCACCTCCTGGATTCTGGCAGGTAAGTGGGGGATCTCCTGGCATCTGGGAACTGCTCTATTGTTTGGTTTCCCACCTTTATATCCCCTTTGCCCAAGGTGAGAATTCTTTGTATTCAGTTCGAACTTTTCTCACTGTGAGTGGAAAAGTATAAGAGCCAAAATGGGTTCCAGCATCAGGTGCCCTGGCCATATGTACTGGCAGGCCTAAATACAATCCAGGCTTACAGGAGAAACAAGACTATACACACTAAGGATGTTAAGGACTAGTCGACTATCCGATAAGCAAATGATTATCCGATAGTCAGTCGACTGGTCGATTCCCCGCCGCCCTCGCTGCCTCTATTAGACAGAGGCAGCAAAGGGGGAGAAGGAGTACTTCAAAGCGAAAGGACTGCACAGCTGAGGTGGGGATCAGCTGTGTGGCACGGCCGCTTTCAAACCCCAAGGTGGAGTTTCAAAAGAAAAGCCGCCACATAGCTGATCCCCAGCTCAGCTGTGCGGCGCTGACCCTTTGAAACATGGAAGCAGCGTTCAAAGGGACAGTGCCCTGGAGCCAGAGTCAGCTGGGGACTCCCCAGCTGATCCCGATTCTGGTGAAATGCCCCGGCTGACCCCGGGTTCTGGGGAAATACCACTCAGAACCTGGGGTCAGCTGAGGAGTCCCCAGCTGACCCTAGGCTCCAGGGCACTGCCCTTTGAACTCCTCAGCTGACCCCAGGTTCTGAATGGTATTTCCCCAGAACCCGGGGTCAGCTGGGGCATTTCACCAGAATCGGGATCAGCTGGGGAGTCCCCAGCTGACCCCGAGTTCTGAGGAAATGCCGCACGGTACCCAGGGTCAGCTGGGGAGTGCATGTGCATGTAGCCCAGCATAGAGCCCGGGGTCAGAGAGGGACTCTGAGTCCCCTGCTGACCTTGAGCTAAATTTCAAAGCTGTGGCTTTGAAATGTACAAGAGCCCCCACTGGGGACTCTTGTACATTTCAAAGCAGGCACTCCCGCGTGCGGCCCGGAGTCAGCAGGACTTTCCACTGGCCCCGGGCTGCACGCGGAGTTCCGCATTCTTCCTTTGAAATGTACAAGAGCCCCATTGGAGCTCTTGTACATTTCAAAGGAGGAATGAGGAAGTTCGAATAGTTGATGGAAATTCCATCGACTACTCAACAGGTCAATTAACTGCAATTTAAAATCTTTAATATACACATCATTATGCTTCCAGAGTATCAACAATGGCCCTCATTATCACAACTAGATTTATAAATAGATTCACACTTCATATTTCTAACTATACATACAAGAATGATAAATGCACAGAAATAGAATATGCACATTCAGAAGACCATAACTTAAAAAATAATGTCACATTATTCAGTTTGACCAGAGGTTCTTCAAATTATGCATGTTCATATTCATACGCCAAATTTCATAAGGTGAGGGAAGCTGTGACATATGGATCTTCCTGAGATGTATTACAAAGCCATGTGCCTGAAGCAGGGCAATTCTCCTCCAAGTTACTATGATGGAGATGAGGTCTAAGGGCTGGTATACAGGAGCCCTTGTATACTGGTATACAAGACTTTTCTGTGGGTTATCCCTACCATCAATACATTCATTTACAACTTGGTGTATTAAAAAGCAATTTTTTTTGCTTATTTTCTATGCAATTTCCAGGATTTCTCATTAGATGGTAGTTTGTGTGTCTTCAGCTTCTTCAAAACGTAATTTCACTCTTAGATTACTTTCTGATGTATTTGTTGTTTTCTCTTCATGACTTCTAAATCTCCTTTAATTGAGGATAACTGAGAGTGCAAATCTTTGGACCTCAATTTATTTATAGCTGCTCGCTTTCCTGTCAAACATTCAGACCTCTCAATGATATAAATTATATTTAATCATGATGCAGATAAAATTTAAATCTTGGAAAAACATGACAAATAAAAATCAGATGTACAAAATGGTGTCAAACATCTAGGCAAATGAAGTGTAAATAACTGTTTTCTATACCTGAGACTTTAAAAGGAAGAGGTACGAGGATATAACACAAACCATAAGATAATGGATATGTTCAGTTTCCTGTGTACGCTAAATAAGCCAATATGAGAAATACTAAGAATCTAGACTCTCCCTAAAAATATTGCCTTTCAGAATATTTATATCTAAAACAAAGGAAGCAAAAATCATAGTCCCAAAACTCTGTAAAAGATCCCCAGGTAACAGGATTTTCTGGAGTAACCCTCCCTCCCCCAAAACTTAATAGCAAGGTGGTCCCATCCTGTCCAATGTGCAACAGGCCTTTAAAAACCTACAAACATATCTTAGGTCTGCTTGCAGAGACAAGCACTGTGTGTGTTTGAACATGTGTGATACAAATGAAACATGGGTAAATGAGATGAATGGCTAAATTCCTGAAGTTGTAGAATGAATGATGTGTTAACATAAAAGTGGCATGTGAAGAATGCAACTATCATGCACATAAGTATAGGTGTATCAGTGTAAAATGCTGACAATGACAGACATCTCCTGCCTAGTTACAACAAATAAAAATAGAAAAAAATATTATTTGAAATAGTTTTTTATAGTGAGAGATACTATACAGCCACTTCAATTAAGAATAGCATAGGAAAACAGGAAAGAGTAGGTAATCTATTATAAAATCCTCATCTGACTTGGTGCAAAGCGTTACCATTTAAGTTACTTTAACTGTATTTCTTTACAACAAATATTTCATTTCTATTTAATAGCTCAAAATTTTATGGTTCTGCAATATTTTACCTATAAAAGATGTACATTACTACTTAAGATATGAGTGAAAGTTCTAGCAATTTTAAACAAATTACTATACAAATCACTGCAATCCCAGGCAATATTTATTTACATAACCCATTAGTGGGTCTCTCTCTAGAGACTTCTATTAAAAAAACACCAACATATTCTGTTCTTCAGTTATACAACATTTTCTTTAAGTGCTTGCTCATATACATTCTAATTGACGTGCAGCGTGCCACATGCATGGCTGCCAGGAAGCTTTACCCTAGCTGCTACCCGTTAGGTCAGCTGTGGAATGGCATGAATGTGACGCCCTATATATGACCCTACCGACCCAAAAGCCCCTCAGTTTCTTCTTACAGCCAGTGAAGGCTGTTGGAACTTGTGTCTCTCTTCTTTTGCAAGTACCTCTACTGCCTAGCACTTCCAGATCTTTGTTGTGTAACTAGTTAAATTAGTAGGTGTTAAGATAGCATTAGAGTTAGCAGCTGGAGATGAAGGAGAGTTTCTATTTCCCATCCCTGTTCCCTTTGGGATTTGCGGCATGCCAAAGTCTCAGGGCTTCAAATCCTGCACATCTTGCCTTAAATCTATGCCTACAAATGTGTTTCCAATGCCTGGGGGAAGGCCCCCAGATTGACAAATGCAAGATCTGCAAGGCCTTCAAACTATGTACGAGAGAGGATGGGGCTTTCACTTGAAGATGCTTCTCATGGAATCCGATCTAGTCTCAGACACAAGATCTGGCACAGAGTGCTTCAGTGTGGAACGCACCTCCTTCGGATCTGGGACTGGGACCAAAAAACGGACCCTCTCAGCACTGTTGCTCCCCTGCAGAGCCCACCTGGTGCTATTCTTAATCCCCAGTGCAACCTTCCAAAGTGGCCAAGTCCTCAGCGTTAGCATGCTTGGCACTACCAGCTCCCTCTGCACCTCAAATGTTGGTGACCCCTGAAGGCTCCTGTACTCTCAGCACTGATCTGCCGTGCCCTCCCCATGCTCAGAGTCCCATCCTCTTGGACTCTCCAAGAGGTGAACCTTTGATGATGGATCCATCCTTCACACTAAATACCTTCGAGGCTGTGAGGGCCTCATCAAGATGATACAGTCCCTTTGGAGGGACAAGGCCTCCACTTCCTGCCAGCCCTCACAGCGGAAGCTAGCCATTATGTGCCTGTTGGGAAAGGGGCGTCCGTGTTTTTGTGTCCACACCATTTGATTTTCCCTCTGAGGTTGCTGTCAGCCTCCCTGTCACTATTCTATGCTAGAAAAATGCGGGAAAACAAAAGGCAGGAAAAGTGGAGTCACCTGGCCCTAATCTGCCCAGCAATGGGAGCAATTATAAGGGGCATTCTTCTGCCCCTCAGGGCTCTCTGCGTGCTTTCTGTGACTCTGCGGTGCTAGAGTGGCAGCTTGACTGTAACCCCCTTCAGACAGCTGGAGCAGGCGTCGGATCAATAGACACTCTTTTCCGGTGCTGAGGGGTTCTTCTCGGCACCACTCCGGGTTCTGGCACTGTCCTTCTGAGTACAGACTTTCATCTCATTGCCACTCTTCAAACCATACATATTCATCTCCGCACCGGTCCCCAATGCAGTATTTATGGCACTAGTTATCTTCCCCACACTAGTTCCACTCTGCACTGATCTGGCTCTGTGCCGATCTCAGTCTCGCAGTGTGTTGCCTGCTCGCAGTTGGCACAGTTCATGGTCCCGCCAGTGGTCATCTCCATGCCACTGACAGTGCAGCCTGGTATTGCTCCATCGTGGCCATCTCATTTGGGCTCATCTTCCTTGAGGGAAGCCTCCATGGCCTCAGAACACTCCACATCTGTGGGTCCTCACCCATCAGCTGCTCTCTGCCTCTGGAGCAGGAATCGCCTGCAACACCTCCTCCTAAAGACCAGCTGGGTACCCCAATCCAGCAGGACCAGTAAAGAGACCCACAGTCAGTGGGGCATCCACCAGTGGCTTCCTCGAGTTCCTCTCCTGATGAGGCAATGGCCAGCACTTCTGTCTCAGGGCCCCCTCCTATGGATGACAAGACATTGCAGGACCTCCTCTGCAGGGTAGCCACTAGCCTTAATCTCTCTGTAGAGGAAGTGGTGGATTAGGATAACCTGATGGTGGACATTATGGCTCCAGAGGCATCTTCCAGGTGGCCCTACCCAGTAATAAGACTATACTGGCATCGGACAAAACGATGTGGCAGACCCCTGTCTCTGTTCTCCAACAGTCACGGGGGTGGAATGGAAGTACTTTGCCCCTGTCAAAGGATTTGAATATCTTTTCATCCACCCACCTCCCGTGCTCCCTGATCATGGAGGTGGTGAATGAAAAGGAGTGCCAGGGTCACCAGGCCCCAGAGCCCAAATCTAAGGATGCTAAGCGCCTGGACTTTTTTGGTCATAAGGTCTACTCTGTCAGAGGTTTGGTTCTCCAGGTAGTGAACCAGCTGGCTATCATGAGCCATCACACATATAACTCGTGAGACTCCCTCCTAAAGTTCAAGGACTCCCTGCCCAAGGACTCTAGGATCGAGTTTGGTGCTCTTGTCCAGGACGACAAGGCAGCATCTCAGACCTGCCTTCAAGACTCCCTGAACACTGGGAACTTGGCAACCCACATTTTTGATCTCTGGCATTTCCATGTGTCAGGTCACGTGGCTGCAACCGTCTGGCCTTACTCATGAGGACTAGCAGACTATACAGGCCTTCCCTTTGATGGGGTTGGCCTCTTCGCAGAGCAAACAATCTCTCAACTCCACAACCTCAAGGACTCCAGGCCTAAGGAGTTCATACTCCTGAGCTTGCCCTTTAAGCCTCCACTGAAGAGGCCTTTCTCCTCTCAACCTGACCACTCCCGCAGGCGCCTGTGATATTCCTGCTGTAAGCCATCTGGGGGCTGCTCTGGCACCAATCAAGGCCAGTCAAAGCCTCCCCCAGGGTCCAAACAACACTTTTGAAGGCATGCACAAGGACGATGTAGCTAAGCCACTGTATATTTCCTTTCCCTTCCTCAATCATTTGCCCCATTTCCACCATGCTTGGTCGTCCATCACCTCAGACTGCTGGGTCCTTTGGACAGTGGAAGTGGGCTACTCTATTCCATTCCATTTCCTACCACCTTCCGATTCTCCCTGCCTCTCTCTCTTCAGGGACCCTTCTCATGAGCAGCTTGTGAATCACCACAAAGGGAATACGCATGAGCAAGCACTCGAAAAAGAAAAAATGGTTACTCAATTTTGTAACTGTTGTTCTTCGAGATGTGTTGCTCATATCTATTCCATAACCATCTTCCTCCTCCACTGTCGGAGTAGCCAGCAAGAAGGAACTGAGGGGTTGTTGGGTCAGCAGGGTCATATATAGGACGTCCAGGGGGCTGCACAGTCAATCCAATGGGTAATAGCTAGGGTAAAAGCTTTCCAGCAGCCATGCACCTCAATGGGAATAGATATGAGCAACACATCTCAAGGAATAATAGTTACAAAGACAAGTAATTTTTTTCCAACCATCCTTTAGCCAAAATGTGCTCCAGACATCAGTTCTAGAAATAGCAGGCATGTAGATATAACCTGTGTGTACACCCTCAGTATTAACCCTCATGCCTTCATCTATCCTAGGTGCAATTTTGCAGATCTTTCTCCACTAGACTGGGAGCTCTGCTACAGTAATCTGTGGATACTTAACCTGCAGATTTGATTGAATCTAGGCACCTATGACTCTTCTTTCTTGTGGGTGTCCAAGACCAGCAGTATTAAGGTTAGGCAGTCTTTTTAAAACAGAAGTACTGTTTCTTTCAGAAAAAGGAAAAAAGTTTTAGCTTGTAGAGAAAAAAGATTTTAAAATAACTGAAGTTAGGTCAACATAAGGCAGTTTACCTCAACCTAATTATATCAGTGTACACACTAGAGCCTTGTCCTGCCTCTGCAAGTGCCCTCTCATACCAACAAAACAACTTCACCTCCACGAGAGACTTAGGGCTTATGTCAGTATAGCTGTGTCTTCCTAAGTAATGCAGTGTCTACATGGGCTGTTGGATTCCTAAGACTGATGAAGCAGCCATACTGGATCTATAAAACTAACTAAAAATTTGGCAGCTAGAGCTAGGCTGTCCCCTGCTCCCAGAAGAGAGACAAGTAGTACAGGTGGCTGGCTTCCATCCCTGCTGGGATGGCGAGAAGGTCCGGGGGGCAACTAAGCTTCCTGAGGGAAGCTGTGTGGAGCTTTGAGCCCTGGCTATCCATTCCCACACACTTTGCTTCTTCACCTGGTACAAATGCTCCTGGTGCAGAGGGTAGTGTGGGCATCAGCCACTGCAGTAATTATGTGCTGGATGTAAACTGACTGAAGATAGTGTAATCATTTAAATCTGCAGTGAAGACTTGCTCAAATAGTCTACACACATCTACTTAGCTAGAGGCTTATCATCCCCGAACAGTAATAAAGGCAAGGCTAAACTTCTCAGACAGCCACCCCCATCATATTTCTGAGTCTGAATCTGTTTCCCTTCAGTTACTACATCATGCCCTTTAGAGAGTGCTCTTTTTAAACCTGTCAGAGTTCTCTACGTCTCTTTCATGTCTTGGTCCAAACCAGTTACGTTGGTTAGCTGGAGAGAAGGCAAAATCTTCAGTGTTAAGATTCTTGGCATTGTTCCTTAGCTCCCAATTATTATATTGAGCAATTCTTCTCTGCCCATTTTCCAGATCGTTTGCACCAGGATGACTGACAATCTTCCCCAGGCCCTGGACATGGTGTGAGGAGAAACAGGTCAAAGGGTCCCAAAAGGGGAAGAACCTTGGGCAGAAGGGGAAGGGCTGGCCTCCCCCAGCCAGCTCTTTAGTGATGTCCAATATCCAGGGCTCCAGAAGCTATTTAAAGGGTCAGGTGCTCTAGAAACTAGTGTTGCTACTGTAGTGCTAGTAGTGGTTAGGAGCCACAGACCTTATTAAATTGCCAGGCCCTGAGGCTGCTGCCCTCATTACTCCCTCCCATCAGCAGGTGTGGTTTGCCCTTTTAATTTAAATCAGTGATTCTCTTTGACATGTGGACCACCTGGCTCAATGCAAATCTTTCCAGGGACCACCAATTGCTAATGGAAAGTGACCATGACCATGTGACGGGGCGAACAGGCCCCGCACTACAGGGCTGGGAGTAGCCCAGGCCCAGCTGGCTGAGAGGGCCCCGCCCTTCCGGCCCTGCTGGGCATGCTCCCAGCAGAGGCCAGGTATAAAGGCAGAGGGAGCCCAGCAGGCAGGACAGCTGGGGGAGGGAGGAGACCAAGACAGGCCAGTGTTTTTGCAGCCGCTGGGACCAGAGCCGCTGCCCGTGCTGGACCCTGACTCCAGGAGACCAGAACGTACCCACAGCCCCAGCAGGTGCTGCCTCAGAGGCCAATGGGCCCCTGGGGAACCAGGGCGTGGTAGGAAGCAGCCCAGGGCAAGGAAGACAAAGTTTGGCTCGGCGTGTATCGGCCGGATTCCCCCGCCGAGCCGGCAGGAGCCACAGACCCTGCCTAAAGGGCCCTGGGCTGGGACCCGGTGGAGAGGGAGGGCCCGGGTCCCCCTACCACACAGGCCCTCCCCTGGATAACCAGGCCTGGGGCCGGGAGAGGCTCCTCAGAGGGACTAGACATTGATACCGTGTATCCCCTGATAGAGGGGCCTGGACTTTGCGGTGGGACATTGATACCGTATATCCCCTGATAGAGGGGCCTGGACTTTGCGGTGGGACATTGATACCGTATATCCCCGGATCGAGGGGCCTGGACTTTTGGGGACTTTGGGGGCGGTATGGGCCCGGAATGAGACGCGGGTCAGTATAAGGGGTTCAGCAGCCCCCGTCGGGGGCGTACCCCCTGACAGACCGTTAATTACATAATTACACACAAGTCATTTTGCTTGTGCTGCAGCTAGGGAGAATGGTTTAATTTAAATTATTAAACAGAATAACTTTCTTGTGTTAGTTTATCAAACTTCATTTAAAATAAAATAAAATAAAATATTAATTTTTGGCCAACAAAAAAGGGTTCAATGTTTTCTTTATTTATGGCTGGGGTGGGGAACATTTTTTGGGTCAGAGTCTGAGCTCAAACGGTGGGCCACCTGGGAGGTGGCCGTGGACCACTAGTGGCCCAGAGACCACACTTTGAGAACCACTGATTTAAATCCTTATTAGCCATACAAACACCTCACTCACCAGGCCAACATACAGTATTTATAAATCATTACAGAGCAGTTCCAAATCCGTCTCAGAGAAATCTTGTTCATAATTTTCTTTTAGATTAAACAAGTTATTTTTGCTGTGTCATGGACTCATCTCAACTATTAGCTGGTGCTATTAGAAACAAACAGAATATTAGAATATTGTTGTAGTGTTGGGCCATACAAGAAGTGCTGTGCTATAATGTAACTATGTAAAAGTTTACCCATTTAAATGGTTAACTGATACGCCTCAGTTTATCCGTTTCCATAACAATTATACTTTTACACTGCAGAGCATACAGCAAAGCCTCCCCATGAGTTTTATACTGCAGAGCCCGCAGCACATGTAATTGCTGGAATTTTTAACATTTACAGAATTGCATTTTTACATCGCTAGATATAATCCCAGGTTCCATTTTGACTATCAGTTAATAACACATAAACAAATTTAACTAGGGCTCTACCAAATTCACAGCCATAAAAATACATTACGGACTGTGAAATCTGGCCTCCCTCTGTGAAATCTGGTCTTTCATGTGATTTTACCTTATGCTATACAGATTTAATGGGAGGAGACCAGCATTTCTCAAGTTGGGGGCCCTGATCCAAAAGGAAACTGCAGCGATGTTGCACTCTTACTTCTGTGCAGCTGTGAGTGGGTCTGTGTTTGTGTAGTGTGGGGTCGCCCAGCTCCAGCACAGGCCACCCGGTAGCCAGCAGTTCCCGATCCGCTTGCCTGAGCACATTCAACCCTCCCCAACACAGGCCAGTACAGCAAGTAGGCTTCAGCCTTCTTCCAGGGTAAAGGTTTGGCCATTGCCGTTCAGTTTTAAACCCCTTTTGCCGCTTTTCTTGGATACAGCTATACCCTAACCTGTGTCATTTATCCTGTTTATTTTTATTGTTTATTGAGATCTGAACATTAAAAGCAGGCTTTATAAGTCAATCTAAGATCTCAAAGGAGAAGCCGCAAACAGGTTTTGGGTTAAAGCCTAGTTAGTTAACCCGGCTTTCTCAAAGCTTCTTCTTTATTTTAAGAGTTGGGTAAGCAACTCTAGGATAAGATGTCATTGCCCCAGCAGTTCGACACTCAGGGCTGGAGTCCGCAGTACAATAAAAATTCTGTTGAAGCTGCTGTGAATTTGTTTGGGAAAGGGAGGAAACCCTGGATTAAAGAGACTATTAGTGGAGAGGATTCCCTAGTAAAATTCTGTCAGATATAGGAAAAATATAGTGAGGCCAAGCCTAGTCCTAATAAAAAAACATCGCAAGAGAGCTTTGCTCTATGGTTTGGTGATGGTAAGCAAAGAATTGGCTTCCCAGATAACATACTGCAGAATGCCTTAGATGAGGCCACTCACCAAAAAGAGGCTTTAGAAAAGCAACTCCTACAAATGACAAAGGAGGTGGAATCTAATAATATCCTAATTAATGGGTTAACATCTCAAGTATCCCAACTTGAGTCTCAAGTAAGAAAGATGCATGTAAAATGCAGCCAAGTTGAGGAGGTTACAGTAAAAAATCCTCTCAGCTGGGTGAATCACAGGCCGCTGTAAGACAATTATTGAAAGAAGCAAGCAGTGTAAAATGAGTAAGTGACCATTCTGTATGCCAACAAACTATTTTGAAGTTGCAAAAACAGCTGAATACAGCTAAAGGTATAGTGGCAGCTATTCAGCCAAAATATGATAGTGTTAATTGGTATGGTGATTTTGATGATGATTGTAATCCTGAACCTTCAGCACCACCTTGTATGAAGGAGGGGTGAAAGGAGACGAATGTAAATACGAGGATAAGGGAGCTATGGCCCCAATCACTACAACTGTGGTGCAATATCCAGGACAGGCTAATCCTGCGATCAAAGGAAAAAAGGGTTCTTTCCCCTGAACAGGACAGAGCCATTGGGCAAAAATCTGGGCCCATGTAATCAAGAGAATGTGTTGGATTGGTTAGCCAAACTTTGTGTAACACCAAACCTATCACCTGAAGATGTGGTGGTATTATTAAAAGAAAGCATGACAGCAGAAGAATTCCTGGCTTTGCCTTATCATGTGATTAATGATTTAAATGTGGAAAATATTGCACTGTATAAAAGTGTCTACCACCTGTATTATCCGCATGATAATGTATTGGGGAAAGTTTATACTGAGACAGCTAAAAGGGGAGAAGTCTGACCAATGTCTTATGAGGAAAAAAAATGCTTTACTAGTTAGCAGGTTTTGGTGAACAGAGAGCTGGAATTCCAATTTATGACACACCTGAGTTCAAAAAGCTGTGCTATCAAGGCTTATTGCCAGCCATTAAATTGGCTCTGGGTTCATTTGATTTCATTAATGCATCTCTCTCAGCTTTTGAGAAAAAGGTGAGAGAAATCCACGATCTTCAACAATTGGCTAACCCTGTGTTTAAAACACGTAAAAGAATATCAGCCTTAAATATTGATTCTCAAGGAAAAGATGCACCAAGACCACCACCGTATTGGTTTCCCAACAGATGTCAGGGTGATTAAAGTCGTCTACGAGAACCAGGGCCTGCGATCTGGAAGCTTCTCTCAGTTGTCGGAAGAAAGCCTCGTCTACCTCATCCACCTGATTCGGTGGCCTGTAGCAGACACCAACCACAACATCACTGCTGTTTTTTGCTCCTTTAAACTTAACCAATAGACTCTCAACAGGTTTTTCTCCCTCTTTATACTGGAGTTCAGAGCAATCATAGTGCTCTCTCACATATAGTGCAACTCCTCCTCCTTTTCTCCCCTGCCTGTTCTTCCTGAACAGTTTATACCCCTTCCATGACAGCACTCCAGTCATGCGAGTCATCCCACCAAGTCTCTGTTATCCCAATTAAATCATATTTCTTGGACTGGGCCAGGGCCTCCAGTTCTTCCTGTTTGTTGCCCAGGTTTCTCGCATTAGTGTACAAACACCTCAGATAACCAGTTGATCGCCCTATCTTCTTCATTCGAATCAGGGGTCCTCCTTTGTTGCTTGTTCCTCTTTGCATTTCTTCCTGGTATCTGACTTTCCCACTCCCCTCGGGGTTTTGGTCACCGTCCCCCGACGAACCTAGTTTAAAGCCCTCCTCACTAGGTTTGCAAGCCTACCCGCAAAGATGCTCCTTTCTCTCTTGGTTAAGTGGATCCCATCTCTTCCTAACAATCCTTGTGCCTGGAACAGAGTCCCATGGTTGAAGAAACCAAAGCCCTCTCTGCGACACCACCTGCGCAACCACACATTTACTTTCTCAATTTGACAATTCCTGCCCAGTCCTTTCCCTTCAACAGGGAGAATGGACGAGAACATCACTTGAAAAAAAAAAACAGGTTTCTTTATTAATCCATTAAAGGCCCAATTGGTCCAACAGAAGGTAACTTATTTAGGAGTGAACCTGGGATAAAAGGGAAGACAACCTGACCAAGCCAGAGTGGAGCTAATTTCAAATCTTCCAGCCCCTACAGACACCCATAACCTGAGGATGTTTTTAGGTCTCATAGGATTCTGTTGGTACTTCATCGAAAATTTTGGATTAAAACCACAGCCTCTTTACAGCTTGCTAAGGAAATCCCAAAAATGGCACTAGGGAAGTACGGAAGAAGAAGCCTTTTCTCAACTTAAGATGTCGTTGATGCAAGCACCTGCCCTCACTTACCCTGACCCAAGCAAGGAATTTCATCTACAGCTTTCTATGGGAAAGGAAGCTATCGGAGCAGTTCTCCTCCAACATAGCAGAACTACCATCAAACCTGTAGCTTATGGGTCAAGAATCCTAACAGATGTAGAACAACAATTTTCAGGGTGTGAGAAGGAGGTGATGGCATTAGTGTGGGCAATCCAACACTGGGAATACCTCATTGGTATGTCCCCTATAAATTAAAAAATGTGCTGTACCCTAGTCAAATATATAGTTACTGGTCGAGCAAATAACGGTCATGTTAGCCACCCGATATTAGCACAGTGCACTTTGTCCCTAATGAATCATAACATCCACATAGAACAATCAAAATCATATAATATAGCACCAGCATTGTTATGTAATCCTGTTTCTCTATCTGTAGTCAATCACAAGTGTCCATTATCAGAAATTAAACCCCCTGGTATTTCATCTCCCTTCAATTTAATCACAAATTATGAATCTATCAAAACCTTAACACCTCATGAAATCTGGGTGGTCGATGGAAGCTGCTATCAATGAGAAGGTAAATTTGTGGCAGGAACAGCTGCTCTGCACATTCCTACCAACAAAAAGATTCTGTGACTGGTGGAAGTGTCATCAGCTCAAGCTGCAGAAATAATTGCAGTTATTTTGGCCTTGGAGAACGTTCCTGATGGAAAAAATATGACCATATGTACAGACTTGGACTGGGTACTGCGAGCCTTCATCAATTGGATGATCATGTGGAAAGAGCGAGGGATGTGCACCACAGACAACCGCCCCGTAGCCTACACAAATTATTTTAACTATTCCTGGAATTTAGCTCAGACGCATAAAGGTAAAACTCATCTGTTCAAAGTCCGAGCCCACAGGAAGAATCAAGTGGAAATCTCAACATTAAATAATCAGGTAGACAAATTGGCCAAAAGAGCAGCATCAATGGATTCAAAATTAATGTGGAATAAGGTACCAGCAGCAATCAGTGCGATAGAAACATCAGATCTCAGGGAGATGAAGGACATCATAAAACTACAGGAATTAGATCATGAGGTGATGAAATTATTGAATCAAGGGAAATATAAGAATTATAAAATTTTTAAGCATGCAACAGGTCTAATCATGGCTCAAAACCAGCATGAAGAGTCTGACGAAGTAACGATTCCATTGTTAGTGATGCCAACTGTATTACGTCAAGAATTGGTTGCTATGTCGCATGCACAAGGACACTTCGGGGAGGAGAAAACTGTCCAAAGACTACTGACCATAGCTTGGTCGCCTCAACTAACAACAGACATAGAGCACTTTATCTACAACTGTCTGAGGTGTGTGCAGAACAACCCGGATCAAAAGATATGTCAGGGTCCATTAAAACATCAGCCAGGAGAGGTTCCATGGACACAAGCACACACAGATTTGATAAGCCCATTGCCAAAGTCCTCGCGAGGAAACATATTGTTTAGTTGTGGTTGATCCTTTTACAAAATGGATTGAGGCCATTCCCACAAAGCCTCATGCAAAAACTATCACTCAAGTGCTTTTGAATGAGGTGCTCTTTAGATTTGGACTCCCTAAGATCATTGACAATGATCCAGGGTCACATTTTACAGGAGAAGTGACTCGTCAATTATGTATTGCCTTGGGAATAACCCAAAAGTTTCATACTGCTGGCCACTTGCAATCATCGGGACTATTAGAACACTCCAATAGAACCCTAAAAACAGCATTGCAAAAGGTGGTAGAGTCTTCAGGCCGAAGATGGGATGAACATCTCCTCATTCTGATGGCTATCAGGTCAACTATCAGTTCAAACAGATTTACTCCTCACAAAGCACTTTTTGGACACCCAATGAGAAGTCCAGAACAGTGTGGATTCAAGGAGGGGTACCTCCTGATGGATACCAACCCCACGTCTTGATTGATCAATATATAAAAGGGATTTGGCACACTATATCTGACGTGCAGCAAGCTGTGGCAATCGATCTAAAGAACAACATAAAGAAGGTAGACCAACGTCTTAATGACCAGTTGCAAATACAGGAATGGAGCATAGGAGACCAGGTGTTATTTAGATTTTATAGCGATAAGAGTCACCCCTTAAGTCCTAGGTGGATGGGACTTTGCCCTATTACGAACAAGGCGGGACCAACAGTGTATCAAGTGGAAGTGGTGTCTGGTAAATGAAGAGTAAAAAAATGGTTCCACAGTTCTCAATTAAAACAATGGAAGGGAGGTTGTGCTCAGATAAGAGGAGAAAATCTAAAGTCTCCAACACCAGTGGAACCCCCATGGTTATGTTTGTAACTTTGTTTGTTTCTTTTCAGAAAATGAAGATCGGCCTGTGGATGTATATAGTTCTTGTTTTGAGTTTGGAAATAGGAAATAGATTAGTGTTTTTGGGAAATGAGTATTGGAGGTGCACAGCTATTGACAGACCACTGTCATTCTGGAACATACCCAAGAACTCAGCAATAATAAGAACACCCACTAAAAGATTCGCTCCAAACCAAGAAATATTTCAATCACATAGTATCATCATGTATTCGCATGCGTGGAATGGCAAATGCTATTTCACAATAATAGATTAAAAGAAGGGTACAAAGGAACTGGTATTTGCCATACATAAGGGAACCAAACCAACTGTAATTCCCACTGTTAACTGGGTAGACATGGAAATCTAACCCCATGTGGGTTGCCACTGGACCGTCGATTTACATCAAGCAGATTGTCAAAAGAACCCCCCTGTGACGTGTATAACCAGCTGTCATAGATTAATTGGACAATGGGAAGCCTCAAAATGTGTATACTTGACTGTAACCAGTTTGCCCTGTCGCGGAGCACCCCGCCCCGCCCTGCACGGCCCTGGGCTTGGGCCATTACACTCCCATTTAAACGCAGGCCCTAAGGCCCAGTCCAAACAAATGCAGACCCTAAGGCCTAGTCCAAAGTAACTGCAGTCCCTGAGGCCGAGTTCAAAGCAAACGCAGTCCCTAAGGCCTAGTCCAAATTAACGCAGGCCCTAAGGCCTAGTCCATGCTCTGGGTGGATAGGGTAGGGGTGTCCGGGCCCTCCCTCTCCTCCGGACCCCAACCCAGGGCCCTATTGGTGGTAGATGTTTCCCACCACTGGCTCGGCGGGGAGATCTCCCCAAAACGTGCCAAACCCACCGGGGGATTCCCTGCCCCCTACCCTAGGATGCTTCCTACCCCAGCCCTGTGGCTGACGGAGACCCCACCTGCAGGTACGGGGCTGGCGGCAACCGTGCTGTAGGCAGGTCTGGCGTCTGTGACAGCAGCAACGGGGCTGTCCACCGCGGCAAGGCGGGCTGCCCCCCAGGGTCGGTGTTGCGGGCGTGCTCGGCTGAGGGACTGTAGTGATGCTGGCGGCAGGCCCAGTGGCTCTTGGTCCAGCGGCCGGGCCAGCTCTGGCTCCGGAGGTTGGGTCAGAGTTCCTCCCTCCCTGGAGGCCAGTCTCAACTGAGCTGTTTCCCTGGTCTTTATACCTGGCCTGCAGTTGGAGCATGCCCAGCACTGCTGCGGGGACGGGACCTGCACAGCCCAGCAGGCTGCCCCCTTGGCCAATGCAGGGCTGGACCGCCCCGTCACGTACCCATTGTACAACCTGGGCCAATCAATATCACTTTTCAAGTTGTATACAAAGATCAAGAGATAGAAACCATTCCTCTGGTAGTGTTTGCTCCAACTGACGAAAAATATGAAGTAAGGCTCCAATATGGACAATATGGCCGCTTCACTCCAATAATGCATCAAGGGTCTCCATTTTGTCAATTAGAGAATGTGATGACCATGATGGGGTATGAGTGTTTGGGGTTTTTAGAGACTGTAGCTATGCAAAACGGTATGTGGATCATAAGAGGGCCATATGAAGTCGTATACAAACTGAACTTAACAGTGGCATCCCCTCCAGAGATCAGCAAAGTGGGACCTTATGTGGTTAAAAGAGACATTCCTCGCACAGTAATGGTGAAACCAAGGTACAACATTAAATCCATAAAAATTCCACTACACGTATCTGCTATGAGGTTAAACTGAGATTGTAAATCTTACGTCGGACCTTTGTTGTTGGGATGGGAGAACTGGATACAAACCGTGATGAACAATCCAAATCATGCCCGAACTAAGAGAGATAATGCTGCCAAAGTAATGGGAAGTTTAGGAGCCAGTCTGGGAATTTTTAATGCTGCAAATCAAGTTCAAATAACCCAGAGACTGGCAAAGTTGTCACACAGTTTTTCGGCTCTATCCCATCCTACTAATAATGCACTTCTTTCGTTGAGTCATGTGCAATTAGATTTAACAAAATTATTGCCTACATGGGTAGCAATACAAGAACAAGATCATATAACTCTTGTGAAAGCATTAGGAGTTCTACAATCGAATTTATCCACAGCACTGGCTTGCATCCAAGCTCAAGGTCTCCTTATAGATATTGCAAAGGACATAATACGAGACAGTTTAAATGGCAAAGTCCCGATAGAGGTGAAGCGGGTACTGTGGAAGTACACCAGTTCTTTTGAAAGAGAACATCAAGACTGGTGGTCCGTTATAGATTTCCAGTACCACTCAGGTGAAGAAGAATTAACAGCTTTGATACTTACCTTGCAAAATGCTGCAAAAGACTTGATCTATCCTATTGTTCCATTAGGATTATTTGTAAACTGCTCTTTCATGCTACCTATGAACAACAGAACATGGGTCCATCTTAAGAACGAGTCATTCAAGACAAGTCAACATGCAGGCATGCATAGAGCAAAGTAGCCTTGGATATACTTGCACAACAGGGTTAAGGGAGGATTCCCATGTGCGTTTGAAACCCAAAGAAGGTGTATGTCACTATGAATTGCATCCCTCTGTTGTTGGCCAAAACCATTTGGTTACTGTACAAGTAGATAGACATTGTATCTGTTTACGTAGTTTATGCCTTTTGTTTACGGTCAACATGTTTTACCAAGATGAAGGTTCCTTGGAATCCAATTTGTTTATGTAAGGTTTTTCCCATTGAAGGATGTGATGTAAATATCACTCTATATGAGAGGTCATCCGAAAAGATACAAGCTGATTTTAATATCTATAGGAGAATTGATCCTATTACCATAGGACCAGATCTAGGAGCGGTTCAAGAACTTCTTCATCATGAAAAATTGATAGGTTACATCAAAGAATTAGAAGATGAAGGAACTAAAATAGGAATAACGGTACAACATGCTGTCCATAGTATATGGAATATTGCCAAATTAGTTCATGAAGAGAGTGAACTTCATCATTGGTGGGATATTTTTATGGGATTTGGTAATATCCAATCTTTAGTTTCAAATCCTTTGTTTGTATGTTTTATATTACAATTTTGTTTAATAATATATGTTGCATTTTTAACCATCTATGTCTGTACTAAGAGAAAGATGCAAACAAAAACTCCTTTTGTACTGTCTGATCAAAACGTGTAACCATATTCAAAGAATGATACTTAGTAATGTCATAGGCTACGTCTACACTGGCCCCTTTTCCGGAAGGGGCATGTAAATTTCACTAGTCGTCGTAGGAAAATCCGCGGGGGATTTAAATATCCCCCGCGGCATTTAAATAAAAATGTCCGCCGCTTTTTTCCGGCTTTTAAAAAAGCCGGAAAAGAGCGTCTAGACTGGCCCCGATCCTCCGGAAAAAGTGCCCTTTTCCGGAGGCTCTTATTCCTACTTCAAAGTAGGCACTTTTTCCGGAGGATCGGGGCCAGTCTAGACGCTCTTTTCCGGCTTTTTTAAAAGCCGGAAAAAAGCGGCGGACATTTTTATTTAAATGCCGCGGGGGATATTTAAATCCCCCCCGGATTTCCCTACGACGACTAGTGAAATTTACATGCCCCTTCCGGAAAAGGGGCCAGTGTAGACGTAGCCATAATGTGCATGGGTGTTGTGCTGACACTATGTTATAAGTTGTTTCCTATACAGTTACATTGTTATATTAATATTGTAGCAAAAGGACAAATCTTGTCCGAATGGGTGTGCGTAAATGTCACAAGTAAACATAAAGGTTATAAAAGTGTAAATTATATGTACTTTGTTCTGTTTTGGTCTAATGTTATGGGACCAGAGTCCTACTGTGGACAGGTAAATGGTTATAGGTCCTGCTACGGCTCAGAAGTGTTATGTACCCAAAAGTTATATAGTAACAAGGTATGTGATGCAATTGTGCTTCAAGGGATCTCCTCATTGTTCCTCCTCTGAAGCTTTTAATTAGCTGACGGATTGAAGGTCATGAGCAATGTCATCGTTCCACAATCACCTCCACTTACTGGGAGTTTGCAATATATATTCCTACCTTGTTTTAGGGGCTTTTCTATCTTCTTTCTCTTTGGGTTAGGGATGGATTGAGGTATTGGTTGTTGTAAGTTTCATGCGTTGCTGTCTCAAAATTTACAATATATGGTTTGGCCCTAAATTGGAGTCTGAGTGTTATTTGTTTAAAGGAAAAATCACTGGTGATAGAGATATAGTAGGTTGTCCGTGGACCTAGCATCTGGTTTCAGGGACGCTTAACATCTTTATTGAAAACAGAGCCTAAAATATTCCAAATCACCCTAAATTGATCTGGTGCAGAGGTCCCTGTGCCACACCAGCGAGCAGTGGCTGTTGAGCAAGTGCCCAGGTCTGAAGGCAGTACCCCACCAGCAGCAGCATAAAGATAAGGGTGGCAATTCCATACCATGCTGCCCTTACTTCTGTGCTGCCACTAGTGGCAGCTCTGCCTTCAGAGATGGGATCCCAACTAGCAGACACGGCTCTCCAGTTGCGCAGTTCTGAAGGCAGTGGTGCTGTCAGCAGCAGCACAGAAGTAAGGGTAGCAATACTGCAACTGTAAACTTGGTATGGCCCTACATATAGCCCTACAGTGTTTTCAGTGCAGCATGCCTTCTCTAAGTCCCTACTCTATTGTCAGTATGAGCAGTTCTCAACTAGTTTATCACTGTGACCTGCATACGCAGCCCACAATGTGCAACTTGGACTGTAGGGGCTAGGTGGCAGAGCAGTGGTTGTCTGAACCCCTACCCCAGATACATGTGTGCATGGGGCAGGCTGGCTGCCCCAGAGCATGCAGAGCTAGCCAGATTCCCCAGTTTCCGCATCCTGTGGGGCCAGGCAGCAGCCCCGGACCCTGCTTGGATCCCTTTTGCGCAGAAACAGGAGGCAGCCCCACCAAACCAGGACCCCTGACCATGCGGGACCTGCCGGCTGCCGTGGACCTGGGCAGCAGCCTTGCTGACCCGGGAATCCTGACTTTGCGGAGCTGGCCACCAGCTGCTGACCCTGGCTCCCTGTAGCTCATGGGGCCAGGCAGCTGCAATGGATAGGCGGAGCGGGTTGGGCCAGGCAGCAGCCTTAGATCCCAGAGATTGCAGGGCCAGACCTGGGATCCTGTGGGGCCAGCTGGCAGCCCTGGAACCTCCACCTTGCAGGGAAAGCTATGAGTCCTGGCCCCTTGACTCCAGCTATGCAGCTGCCTGTATCAGTAGCTCTAGAGCCCAGCTGGAACCCCCTGACCCTGAAGCCCACAGAGCCTAGCGGCCTTTAGCACACAATTGGGCCACAGATGCGTAATAATTAGGCCACATGCAGACTGAGCACCATGAATTAAGAACCACTGGACTATACCAAAGTCATCCACGTTACATTATTCAATAGTACTTATTTAGTTGTTAATCTCTTGATTTGCAAATATCACCAGACCAGAAGCATTCAATCTTTTTTTCTATTTTACCAGATATTGTCATTCAATATGAATGACAAAACTATAGCCACCTATGCTTTCTTGGCATTCCAATGGTCTAAAAAGCAAAGCAATTGACTAGTGGTCATTACATGTAGTGTTTTTCAAGATTTCACACTCATTGAATACTCAGCTTATGACTAATTATATTTTGGACTGTAATCACAACATTGCTTATAAAATCAAAATATACACAAAATATTCACATCAATCTGAGGACACAACAGAAATTTCAACAAGACTGTCAATCATTACAACCCTGAATGATACAGACCAAATCACAAGTTTTAGATAGCATGTGAATACTTAAAGTAAACATAGCTATGAGTAAAATTTACCTATTAAGCATATAAGATGTTCAATTATAATCCACTTTTTGCTTGTATAGTTACAACTAATAGTGCACATACTCAGTGTTTACTTTTTTAAAGCACTCTACGTTTTGTAATTTTTTCCCATCATATTGTATGTAGTCCTTTGTCATCCCTCATTAGTGGTCTTTGGTTTTTCTGGGATATAAAATAACTCCACACAATCAAAGTTCATAGTATTTCCCAACGGAGTCAACATAGAAGCCAAGATGGGCAACCACAGAGACAAGATTGACCTTTTTAAAAAACAAAACAAAACAAGAGACTTTTTTTACTTCATGCCATACAATTAAATAATGGTAGAGAGCACAAACCATTACCAACAGGAATTAAAAACAACTAAGGTATAAGCTGAAACAGAAAAGTTTTATTTAATAAAGTTACTTTATAAAGCAGGATAATTTGAGAAGTCATAAAAGGATGTTTTATCAAAAACAAAGAGTGAAAAGCTGTAATTAGCTCAGTGAAAACAATTAAATGCTGACTTGAAAAGTCACAAGGGAGAGTTTTGAATGGGATTTGAGAGACAGATGGGTGGACACAAGATATTTTCACACAACAAAATATTGTATTAAAATAGGGATATAACATTTCATATAATTGGATAATCGGTTAAACATGTTGTTAAACTAGCTAACTGATTAAAAGGGGTCATACGTGGGTGGGGGACGCTGGGCTGGAATGCTAAAGCCAGGGGCTGCACTAGCTGGGATGTCATAGCAGCCCCTGGTCAGAGCAGCCCCTGCCTGAAGGGTGCCCTGGCCTACTGCGGACAGAAGCAGCTCCAGCTACACCTGTCTGCAGCAGGACCCCTGCAGAGCTAGAGCAGCCCCCTGCCCACAGCAGATGAGGAGGCTTAACTGGTAAGCCTTACCCTTAGATGTGGTGGGCAAAAGGGCCTCCACAGGTCAGATCTGGCCTGCCAAGTGGGTTGATCTGGCCCGCAGAGGCCCTGACTCTCTCCTGCCCCACCCCAGGCCAATCAGGACCTGGGGGTAGGGTAGCTGCATGAAGCTTCCTTCACCCTGTCCAGGCCCTGTGAGGAGCCTGTGGCACTTCAAAGTGCCACACGCTCCTCACACTGTGGGAGGAGTCTTCCTGTGCTTTCCCCGCCCCCAGGCCAATCAGGGCCTGGGGGCGGGGAGTGCGTGAAGCCTCTTCCCACCCTACCAGGGGCATGGGTGCCTAGTGGGAAGGAGGGTGTATAAGAGCTCCCCCACCCACAGACCAATTATGGTCTGGGGGTGGGGAAGCCCAGAAGCATTCTGGCCCCAATCCCTTCTGGATTAGGCCTGGGGCCACTGCAATAATTTTTGAAGTGGCCCCTGGCCAAAAATTATTGCCCATCCCTGCCCTTAGTTAACGCATTAAACTTTCACATCCCTAAATAAAAACTTACTTCTTAGAAAACTTTGTCATGGGTCATTTCTGCAAACATGTTACATGTACACAAGTTTACTTTCTTCAACAAATGAGAGCTGCCACAATGTATTTTTGGCTATTATTATTATTATAATTATATTTTTAAAATTCTGAGAAGATATGAATTAGTAATACATTTTAATCTCCTCTACTATAAATTGTTTTTCAAATGACACAACAGCTAGCATAATGAATATCAACAGCCCTTTTGAGAGCACTATTCTTTCTTGCTTATTTCAACATTAACAAGTCTTCAAAATGACTCCAGTGAAGGAAGCAAACTTTGTGGAAGAATGCCAAAATTCAGAGAAAAAAGGAGAAAAAATCCCCAAAAAACCGTAAGTGAAGAGTTACAGTAAATATTACAAAACACAAAACTGAAAAAAACACAGTGAAAATGAGACTTTTACTAAGACATTTTCAATAGGCTATCAAATTCTGTGAGGGAACCTTGGAAATAGTGAGCAAAGGAAAGAAAAACAGCGAGAAATGATCCATTCAGAATTATACCATGAGTAACAGCAAGTGCTAATGATGGAGACTGCTTAAGTATCTGCATTCTAATCATTTTGTAACTATCTGAAACTTACATATTTTGGGTTTAAATTTGTCTGTGTTTAGACTCTGATTTTTTTCCCCAAATTTAAAAATAAAGCTGTTCTAAAAGGGTAAAAATATGTATATTTCCCTTATTAAAAAAATCTTATTCTTATTTTGTTAAAAACTGTATATCCAAAAAGAGTAGGAAAGAAAGTTGAAATTTAGTATCCTTCAATGAGAAGGAGTAATCTGCATGTTTTGGCACAACTTAGTTTTGATTTTTACTGAATTGTAGCTTTTCAAAACCACTTCCTGCACATGTGCAGTACTATTCTGCAAAAGATTTTTCACTAAGGCTCTGACTACTCACATTTGCAGAATAAATCTGCTATGTAGGTAAATCATCTAAGTAGCCTTTGCTGCACATGTATTCCAGGCTAACTCATTTATACTGATGATACAAAAGCCTTTAGGGAAAGGTTGCTGCACACTTTATAAAAAGTGCATGAGGAAGCTCTGCTCTGATGTGCCTTTGAAGCATGCACTTACTAAAAGTTTACATGAGAGGGTCTCTCTTTGCTCCTCCCCACACTGCATTCCTTTACACATCTAGCAACTCCTTTCTGCAAATCTCCAGCATAGGTAGGACAGGGCATTCTGAACGTGTCAAGATACACAGTGCCAAACTATTGATTTACAAGTGCTATTGCCAACCTGTTTAAAGCTCACTGAACTTCAGAGTCATGGAAAGCGAAATTCTGCCCCGGAGACTCCATCAGGCTCTGCTGCACCAGGGCTGCCTCTGGGCTCCACAGCCAGCCCCAACATGCGGCTTCATGGCCAGCCTTGGGACACCGGGCCAGTACACAGTCCCAGTACACAGCTTCATGGTGAGGCCCAGGACGACCACTGGTCTCCACAGCCAGCCCTGGGCTCTGCAAACCTTGGGATCCGCTGGGCTCCTAGCTCCCTGGCTAGCTCCAACCCCCAGATTTCATCACGTTGGCGCTCTCTAGTCCAGGGGCTTACTGGTCCAGCAACATCCATGATCCTGTCAAACCATGGATCTTGCCAGATCAGGGAGCCCCAGACCAGAAAGGTTCAACCTATATATATTATGTGGATGCAGCCCACATAACAGAGACAACTGCCTACATGGCCCACAACAATAAATAGGTTGAGAGCTACTGCTTTAGAGCCTACAAATCAATTCAGTCCTACTTCTTGTTCAGCCACTCAGACAACCAAATTTGATTACAATTTGCAGGAGATAAGAATGTACACTTTTGATTTGCAATGTCACTTGAAAGAGAGAACAGGTGGTCACAAGATATTCATATATATACCAGATGCACTAAACATTCAATTGTCCCTTCATGCTTCAACCACCATTCCAGAGGCCATGTGTCCAAGCTGATGATATGCTCTGCTTGATAACAATCCAAAGTGGAGTGGTCCAATGAATGTTCATTTTAATTTTTTGAGTCTGATGCCACCAGCACGGATGATTGTTTTTCTTATTTGCTGTTTCAGGTTCTGTAGTTTCCACATGAGAGCATCGCTCTTTTTATGGCTATCGAAAGCATGCTCTCCACATCTTGTGCCTCTCAGATTTTAGATTCTTAAACCTTGGGTTAAGAGCTATAGCTATTTTTAGAAATCTTAAACTAGTACCTTCTTTGCGTTGTGAAAAATGCTGTGAAAGGGTTTTTAAAATGAACATGCTGGGATCATAATCTAAGACAGTTATGACAAAAAATGTATGATCTCCTGCAAGGAGATAGTCACAAATTTAATTAACATTTTTAATTAGCATCATCAGCATGGAAGTATGTCATCTGGAATAGTGGCTAAAGCATATAGGGGCATATAAACGTTTAGCATAAATAGCTTGCAATGCCAGCTACAACAGCCATGTGAACGAACGACTGTAATCAGTTTCAGGAGACATAAATAAAAAGCAGGCAGCATTATGTTCCATAAACAAACTTGTTTATCTTGGTGATTAGCTGAATAGGAAGTAGGACTGAGTGGACATATAGGCTCTAAAATTTTAAATAGTTTTATTTTTAAAGCAGTTATGTACCAGAAAAATCTACATTTGTGAGTTATACTTTAATGATAAACAGACTGCATTACAGCAGTGGTTTTCAAACTTTTTTTTCTCAGAACCTAGTTGAAGAAAACTGTCAATGCCTGCGATCCAACATAATCTGACTAGAGTGTGGGGTCCAGAGTAGGGCTGAGGATGATCGCTTTGCAGTGTAGGAGGGAGCTTTGGTTTTGGGGGGGTATCACGGCTGTGAACAAATATCTGAAGCAGTCTAGCTGTTTACATTATTTTCCTTTTTCCTTATTATGATATTAAAGTAGTATCACGAGCAGCTTTTAAATGACAGCTACCTTATTTTTATGTTTGACATAGTATACAATATATTTTCCAGAATTACCCTCTTTTTAAATCAAAACTTCTTTATTGTATAATTTTTTCCATTTTCACAGACAATGATACACAAAGAAGTAGTCCTTTAATACTGTGGAAAACAGAAATGACACAACAACAATTTTAATAAACAGATGGAGGTAGTAAAATAATATAGTATAACAATACAGGTTGAACCTCTCTAGTCCAGCACTCTCTGGCAATATCCGTGCTCCAGCATGGTTTTAGTTAGCTGCATGTCCACTTATCATGGGTGTAGCCAAGTTTCCCGCTGTTACATAACGTTTGTTTAGAGCCAGCAGTCCTGACCTTCAGTGTTCTGTTCTGTTATTTAGCTCTAATATACCCCAAAATGTCTTCTAAGAGCCTAGTAAATAGCACAGCCGAAGTCAATGCACTTATTGCGGCATCTTGTGTGCAGTAAGGCTGACAGTAGTCACTCTACAGTCAATGCCACCTACTCTTCTCATCCTGGTGGAGTACCAGTGTTGATGGGAAAGTGCTCTAAGCAGATGCAATAAATCGACAGCTGGTGGATCAATTGGTACAGTGTCGATCTCTGGGCATAGCAGAGACAAAAGCTAAAGCCTGGGGCTCAGATGTTGCCCTGGATTTGGCCCCCGAGGTTTTGGGCTCCAATGGAGCATTTGGGAGTCTGTGCTGGTGCTCCAGCCCTTATACCACCCCTCATCCCCCCTGTGGCACACGAATCTACTAGCAAGAACAAAAATTGAGTTAAAGATCCCAGTGAAGCTGGATAAATCTTTTAGTTTAATATATATCTCTGTTTTGAGAGAAAATGTTAAGCAGAAAAAATAGTAATTCTAAACATATATTTATTATTTCCCCACACATTCAGTAGAGAAAAATGTATTTACTTATTTTAGTACTACAAAACCGAGTAGGGACTCAAGTCTATAATTTCCTGCTTTTTACCCAAATGTTAAGTACAGGCAGTCCCTGAGTTACGCGGATCCGACTTATGTCGGATCCGCAGTTACGAACGGGGCCCTTCCTCTCCCTGGTCTCCAGCAGACCAGGGAGAGGAAGCAAAGCGGCGGAACACGCGGGCAGCGGACAGGGCTGTCCGCTGCCCACGTGCTCCGCGGCTTGGCTCTGCTTTGCTCTGCTTTCCCCCCTCCCCCCCGTCCCCCTGGTCTGCAGACCAGAGGGACGGGGGGCAAAGCAGAGCCAAGCCGCGGAGTGCGCGGCCAGCTGACAGCCCAGATGCGTCTGGGCTGTCAGCTGGCCGCGTGTTCCGCCGCTTTGCTCCCTGTCCCCCTGGTCTGCAGACCAGGGGGATGGGGAGCAAAGCAGAGCAAAGTCACGGAGCCCGAGGGCAGCAGGACAGCCACGGTGCGTCTGGGCTGTCCCGCTGCCCCCCTGCTCCGCGGCTTTGCTCCAGACACCTGTGGTACAGCAGCTGGGGCGCTGCCAGTTGGTCCCGTAGCGCCGCTCTGGGCGCTACTGGACCAACCGGGCAGCACCCCAGCTGCTCTGCCCCAGGCGTCCTGATTCAGCCACTGCTGGTCAGTTTCAGCAGCAGCTGAATCAGGACGCCTGGGGCAGAGCAGCTTGGGTGCTGCTGGGTTGGTCCAGTAGCGCCGAGGAGCGGCGGCGCTACTGGACCAACCCAGCAGCACCCCAGCTGCTCTGCCCCAGGCGTCCCCAAGTCAGCCGCTGCTGAAACTGACCAGTGGCTGACTACAGGAAGCCCCTGCCCCGGGCTTCCTGGAATCAGCCGCTGATGAGTTTCAGCAGCAGGTGACTTGGGGATGCCTGGGGTTCTTAAGTTGAATCTGTATGTAAGTCAGAACTGGCGTCCAGTTTCAGCCGCTGTTGAAACTGATCAGTTTCAGCAGCGGCTGAATCTGGACGCCAGTTCCGACTTACATACAGATTCAACTTAAGAACAAACCTACAGTCCCTATCTTGTACGTAACCCGGGGACTGCCTGTACTAAGAAAGTCATAGTCCCCCATTGTTAAGATGTACCTACGTGAAAAAGAGCCTATTATTTACATGTAATCCTTTTTTGAAACAGTAATTATCCTTTGAAAATAAAGAATACAACTTATCTCAGATCAAACCTAAAGTATCATTTTAGACCTTATCTAAATTCAGTATGCTCTCTCTACAGCTGCTGCTTTTATATAAATTTAATGTGAGGTAAATCATTTATCATTTGACTGTAGTAGTGACATCAGTTTACATGCAGTAGTGCTACCACAACTACAAGGGGCTGACCCACAAACGTCATAAGCTTAAAACATCTTACTGTGATATGTCAACTCAAATATCTGCTTCCTGTGGAAAGCAGGAGCTCTTTCATTATTTCCCTATGTAAGTTAGGCAAAAAAGGGAGAAACTCCATTACAGAAAGTTCCAAATAATGACTCACTTTCTCCCCTGCAGCCGAAACACACGGTTTGCCGGATTCTATTAAACGAAGTGCGCATTTACCAATATGAGTGTCTACGCTCAACATTTATTTTGATATGTATGTGCTCATAATAAGGGATTAACATATATATGCAAAGATTTTTCTAAAGTTAGACAATGTCTGTAATATATTACAAATGTAATCATTATTAAAAATGTTATCTGTTTTTCCATAAAAAATTCATTTATAGAGGAAGAAAAGTTAGATCATCACTATAATATCACCATAGATCCAGAAGAGAAAACTTCAAATGGATGTCAAAAATCTTCACATTCAGGGAAAATATAACAATAGCCCCTTTTTTTTTTTACAGCAGATACAGAAACTGCAAAATATATTACAGATCAAGAAGATTTAGGTATCATAAAGCATAATTTTAGATGGAGAAACACATAACACAATTGAAATGTTTATAGAAATATGCACTAATACAGAGAACAGGAGATCTGTACCTCAGCCAAGCAAATGAAATGCAATGGTAATCAACAGAACCATTCAATATACAGATACAATAAAAACGTATGTATATTCATGAATAAGAACAAATCAAAATAAATGTTGAAGATTAAGGGTGAGATTTTCAACACTGCCTAAGGGGCTTGTGCTCTTAAGACCCTTAGGCATGTTGATAAATCTCAACCTTAGTTACTCACAATTATAACATTTTCCAAGACTAATATGTCTTAAGAGTGACTAGATCAAAATTTCCACAAATGTATTGTACTTTTTCTACTATATCTTTAAAGAACTGGCGCCCTCCCCTGTAATAAAACTAAAGTTAGCCTCCTTCCACAAAAGATTATTTGCTCAATTACCTCCACCTTGTGGTTACAAGTGAAATGATAAGGGTTATGATGAGTCTGTTTAAAAGTTGTAGGAGGAGGGGGATTGTTATGTTTTTAGGTTCCAACAATTCACTTTCCATTAAATGTAAAGGGCTGAAAACTAGATATGCATACATAAGTGTTTTAGTAAATAATTTTAAAATAAATCAAGTAGTCTTGTGGCACCTTAGAGACTAACAAATATATAGGATCATGAGCATTCGTGGGTAAAACCCACTTTATTGGATGAGTTGCAACCCATGAAAACTCATGAGCCTATATACTCAGTCTCTAACATGCCACAAGACTACTCATTGCAGACTAATATGGCTACGTTCTGAAACTTTTTAAAATAAATGTTTGAGGTGCTAAGATTTTGCCTAAATGTAAAATATGGACCTGGTATCTCTTTTCCTATTAAGGAATCAACAGGAGCAAATAGACAATATGAGAAATTGTGGATGGACAGCTTTGGTTCTTGGTTGGAATAGTATGCTTGGGTTGCATGGGAGTGTGATTTGGCAATGTAGGGTCATTCTGTTCAGGAGGGGAAACCACAGTTGCTGGGGCCGACAAAGTGCTATTAGGATAACACTCACTTTGTCCTTCCGTATTTTGATGAGTACCCTGTTGAAGAGGGGAAAGGGAGGGACTGCAGAGAATACATGATCAACCCACTTAAGATTAAGAGCATCTCCGAGTGCTTTCCCATGCCCGCCCTGAAACAATAAAGTAGGCACTTTTTGTTTGTTCTGCTGGCAAATAGGTCTATGTGAGGATATCCCTACTGTTCAAATATCTCTGCTAGAACTGAACGGTCAATCTTCCACTTTTGATCTTGTGGTAGGGCTCTGCTTAGGGCATCAACTGTGGTGTTTAGGGCACTAGGGAGATGGTATGCGCTTATAGAGATACCATGAGTAAGGCACCAGTTCCAAAGTGTTATGGCTTCCATGCATAGAGCGAGGGATCATGCCCCACCTTGTTTGTTATATAAAACATACAGACCATATTGTCAGTATATATCCTGACTTGTCTTCCGAAGATGTGAGATAGGAAATGTTGGTAGGTGAGCCATGTCATGATTATGAGGGTTAGCCAGCAGCCTGGGGATTAAGGGGTTAACTACACCTAGCCAGGTGGAGTGACCAATAGGAACGTAGGTGGGATTTTTCAAACTGGGACAAAGGAATTTGGGTTTGTTCCTTTATCCCCTTTGTCTCTCTCAGAGTTCTCTGCAGCTACAGAGAGGGACAAGCATGTCTCTCTCTCTCCAAGACGCCATTCTTCATTTTCTGTAAGTAGGGTAAAGTTTAGGTAGTTTCGTTAGGTTTTATTGTTTTATGGATTGGGCATGGGATCTGAGATCTGGCACTGCTTAAAAGATGTTTTGGCTTTTCTTTGTAACTAAGTTCTAGGCCCATGGAGTTTCTCCATGAGTATATTTTGTTACCTCCCTATCTAGTCATTATGTTTGCAACAGGAACATTGTTGTAATAATAAAAGTTCTTTCTTTTCTTTTTATTAACCTGGCAGTGGTTAATTGTGTGCCTTGATTTTTATTTTAGGGGTAAGATTTCCCAAATGATCTTTCCCCTGATTTCTTTATCAACATTTGGGTAGTGGCAGCGGAAGTTTTATTCCCAAGATCTAGGTTTTTAAGATTTTGGGGGGGAGTTTAATACCAAAGCCTGGTAGATAAGGCTTTGGGGTACACTTGCTGGCCCCCACTTCTGCATTTATCACGCCAGAGTGGGGAAGGAGCCATGACATGATAAATGCAGAAGTGGGGGCCAGCAAGTGTACCCTAAAGATCATTTGGGAAAGATCATTTGGGAAATCTTACCCCTAAAATAAAAATCAAGGCACACAATTAACCAAGGCCCACAGTGCCCAAGCTCAAAGAATATTCCTGGCCTGGACGCCCCCCATCTGTCACCCCCAGCCAATTTTAAAAAACCCCAGGTCACAACCAGCAGGTTATCAGAGCTAGAATGGCTTCCTGCTGCTCGCTGGGCCCAGCTGCCAATACATCCCTGTGGCAGGAAGAGGGACAGACTTTGCTCGTTGCTCCCACCATGAATTCCCCATAATCCTATGGGAAGCTGGGGGGGGGGGCAGTGCCTGCAGGTAGGAGCGCAGGGAGATCCCTGCTTAGGAGCCTCTGCCAGAGGGGTGTGCCCAAACTCCCTGCCAGAGCCTGCAACCCTCATACAATCTGACTGACCGCAGGACCCCCTGCCCACGCCCAAACTCCCTGCCAGAGCCTGAGGCAGGTGGGGGGGAGGCGCAGAAGCACCAGGGTGCTTGGCACCACGCACATTTCTGCCGACTTGTCATCCTGCCCTGCTCAGCAGCCCCCTGGCACGTGCCAAGCCGGCCCACCCGCCCCTGGAGCCCCCGAGACGCCACCCTCCCGCCACAACAGGCTCACGCGCCTCCCCCCGTCTCCAAGGGCTTTGCACTGGTGTGACGCCAGAGCCGGCTGGGCCCCCACGCCGGCTGCCAGGGCGCGCCGCGGCCAGCAGGGGGCGCTGCAAGCTTGAGCGCGCCCTCAGGGTCTCCTTGCGGCGCGCGCCCAGCTTAGCGCTAGAGACGAGGCCACGCCCCTGACCCGCATCACGTGGCAAGCAGCTGCCAGTAGCTCGGCCGCCCCTTGTCACGTGGCCAGGGTGCCGCTTTCCCCTGTTCCGCCGCCTCCTGCGCTCTGACCTGCCGCGGGCGGGTTCCCAAGGCGCTGGTGAAGCCGCTCGGCCGTTTTTCCGGCTCCTGGGGCGAGACGTCCGTGCCCGGCGAGTCCCCGGCTCCATGGCTGCTGCCCCGCCTGACCGCGCCTAGCAGCTGCCGGATGCGGCTCCGCGAGGCGGCGCGGCTCCAGCTGCGAGTCGCCATGTCGCTTCCGTGCGGAGGCAGGCTCGTGACCTCTGACCCTCCCCGGGCTGCGGACTCGCGGGCAACCATAGAGAAGCGCGGGCTAGAGCGTCGCCTCGCGCGCCGCCGCCATCTCGGCTGCCTTGGGGAGCCGGCGTTCACCTAATGGCGGGGGCCCGGGTGCTGCGCGGGCTCGTAGGGAGGGGCTCGTGACTCTTCGCGCGGGCGAAGGCCCAGGGCAAGGCAGCAGGGCTGCACCCGCAGCCCCACGTGTCCCCTTCTTGTCAGGGCGCGAGTCACGAGGGCCGCCTGTAGCCGAGAATGCAGCTAACCGAGAGACTTGCCGGTTAATCTGATCAACTGCGCCCGCCCGCGCCGCCTCTGCATGGGGGGAGGGGGAGCAGAAGCCGGAGCCAATATGGACCTGGCTTAAAAGCCGCGAGCGCTGGATCTGCCCCACCCCACTTGCTGCCTCCTACAGTGGTGGGGGGGGACAGGCAGGAGACAGCTTTAAAGTCGGCTCCCACCAGTTCTCCCCGCTATCCCCCCCCCCCTGTAGCTTCTATCAGAGGGGAGCTCAGACCCGCCCCCTTTCACAGTTATCAGACACAGCAGGGCCTGGGGGCAGGGGGCTTCCCAGGAGCACATTGGCTGCTGGCCCCTCCTGCGGGCAATCACATAGTTGTGTAACCAGTAATATTTTGTGTGGTTACATGACTGTTCAGTTATACGATATCTAACATCCCTAACACACAGTTCCCCCTCTGCTGAGGGACAGGCTGGCTGCACCACCTGGCAGGGACAGGCAGGGAACCAGCTGAAACCACCTAAGAATTGAAATATTGGAATGGCAGCTACTGAGCAAGCATCCCTGGCCATTATGTTGCACAGCAGCTTGGCAAGAATGCCTCCAACTAGATCAATATACTTGGCTAGTGCTACTCCAGCTATAAGCTGTTAGGCCATGTCTGTACTTACCGTGCAAGATTGAGCTTCTATCGTTTAATTTCGCAGGTCTAATAAGGACTTGCTAAACAGAAGGCTGAGGGTACCCCCCCCCCCTGGCACCGGTACTCTTGGATTCACAAGGAGTAAGGGAAGCCAACAGGAGCATTTGCTCCCATTGACCTCTAGTGGAAACAGCACTGAGATTGGCTTAAGGTAAATAACGTAGCTGGAGCTGCATACCTTAAGTCAGTGTTTCTTAAACTTTTTAAGACTGAGGAACACCAAACAATTTTTTTTATGGAAAACGCCAAAGATTTTTTTTTGTCGAGGGGAAAAAAAAGCACAGCCCCCAGGGAGGAAAATTCATGGAGCAAAACAGAAAAAAACAACCACCAGATCAGGAGGGAGGGTAGGGGGGCTGGGTGCCTGGGCAGGAGGGAAGGTAGAGGAGGAGACTGGGAGTCTTGGGAGGGGGAGAGGAGTAAGGGGTGTTTGGGTGCAGGGTCTGGGCATGAGGGAGGATGCTTATCTGGCTTGGCACCCTGCTACAACAGGAAAGCCTCCAGGGAGCATGCTCTTGTTCCAGGAGGGGTGGAGGTGTGTGGAGAGCTCAGTCTCCCCAGCCCATGTAGTGGGGAACCCAGCACAGCTGCAGCATCAGGCCAGGCTTCCCACTGGTGGGGCGGGGGCAGAGTAGAAACCCTGACTGTCCCCACCACATTAAACTCTGCCACTTCCCCAGCAGGCTGGGGAGGGGCACCAGGGAGAGAGAGCAGCAGCGCATGGGGGGCAGCAGAGCCCAAGCGTGCTGCAGCTGTGGGGAACAGCAGAGCCTGACTGTGCCCCAAGTGGGGCGGCAGAGCCTGAGCCAGGTTCCCTACAGGTGGCAGTTTTAAAACGCCGAGATCCAGGAGTGGCTTCTCAGCACCGGCCACCTATCCCCCTCCCAGCAGCAGCGGCCGCTGTAAAAGTGGCCGCCTGCACACATGCAGGAGGAGGAGGAGACTGTGCAGCAGCGGAGGCCCCGTGGGACAGGGGCCATCCTGTGTAGTGGGGGGCAGCCACAGCGGGAGCTGTGTATGGGCTTTCGGAGTGGGGAAGCAGAATTTTTTCTGTTCACCCTGTGGCACACCTCTGAGTGCCATGTGCCACGGAACAGAGTTTAAGAAACGCTGCCTTAAGTTGACCTTCCAGGTCTGGTGTAGAACTGACCTTAGATACAAAATACAAGCTGAAGACTCGCATCTGCAGGCCAGATTTATAAGAAACAAGATTTGATGAAAATAACTTTTTCTTAAAAGGACTCTTGAAGTGAAGGAGCTTACACATACTCTAGTTAAACTGACCAGTTACCCACACACCTGATTTGAACCAGATGTACAGAATCAGGCAGCAGCGGCAGAAACCAAACACAGAGCTTTGTTTTAAATGTAAATCACTAAAAAAGGGAAAGCAGGATTTTTCTTCTGCATACTAATATTTCAATGATGTGTAAAGTCAATGTTCAGTTGTAATTATTTGAAAAAAACACCATAACATTTTCTGTAGAGAAATGGTCACCAACCAGTCTGTGGCAATCCACTGGTTGATCATGGTGGCACTGACAGTCAATTTCCACACAGTCAGTGTTCCCAGCCCTCCCCTCCCCGCCTCCCAGTAATGAGGAGCCTGTGCTGCCACCCTTCACAAAATTGGACTTCCTGGGGAGGGGGGTGGCCCTCTCCTCTGGCCAGACATCCACCAGCTCCCTGCTCCTGCCCCCTGGCCAGACACCAGCACCTTGCTTCTGCCCCTTCCCTCATAGCCAGACACTTAGCCCCAGCCTGCTTCTGCACGCTACCTTCCACCCAGATTCTGCGTACCCATTCCTATCCCACTCACTGGCAGCTCTGTCCCGCACACTGGACCCCTCATTTTGGCCCCACCCCAGAACCTATGGAGGCCCCACAAAATCCACTAATCCTGGAACCCTAGAAGAGTTAATCTGGCCTGAAGCCTTGAACCTCAGTCTTACCCTACCTACACACCTCCACTATGAGGCTGGAGTGCCAGGGGAGGGAGGTGCCTTAGTTGGGGCTACATCATTGAGGGTTGGAGTTTTTCGGGAAGAATTATTTTGCATTTCATTTGTGTGGTCCTCAGTTGATTTTTCTGTGGGTCAGTGGTCCCTGACCCAAAAAAGGTTTCCTAGTCCTCCCATAAATAAAGACAATATTGAAACATTTTATGATGGACATAGTCTTTTATTTAAAAATGAAGCCTGGCCAACAAGCCACCAATTGGGGCTTAGCCCCCATCTGGCCACAGCATTATAACACTCCTGCGTCCCCACAGATCCCAACCCTGAGCCCATCATACACCTGAACCTCCTGCCCTGCACCCCCCACATCTCCAGTGTACCACAACATTCCTGCACCATCCACACACTGCAAACCCGTGCCCTGAGCGCATCATACACCCAACCCTCCTGCCCTGAGCCCCGCATACACCCAACTCAAACTCCTGTACCCCCACATCTACAAGCCTGA
Organism: Pelodiscus sinensis; assembly: GCF_049634645.1. Taxonomy (NCBI): domain Eukaryota; kingdom Metazoa; phylum Chordata; order Testudines; family Trionychidae; genus Pelodiscus; species Pelodiscus sinensis. The sequence goes on along the minus strand of NC_134712.1, from coordinate 49,532,160 downwards.
AGCTTGCTCAATACCCCAACTCTCCACCTGACCCCAACATTCTCCATCCTGGAGCTCCCTCCCCAACCCAGCGTCCCCTTCTGCTCCTCCTGCACCCAAATTCCCTCCTAGAGCTTGCACTTCTCACCCCTTCCCACACCCAAATCCCTCATTCCCACCCCAGAGCCTGCACCTCCTGTCTCAACCCAGTGAGAGTGAGTAAGGGCTGGGGATAGCAAGTGATGGAAAGAAGAAGAATAGAGAGGGTGGGGCCTTAAGGAAGGGGTGGTGTTTGGGGGAAGGGATGGCAGTAGATCTTGGCTTGCCTCAACATTTCAAAAATGATGTTGGGTGTAAAAATGTTGGAGACCACTGGTTTAGAGTTACAGATGTTTCAGAGTTACTCAAGATTCCTCATGTATTCATAACAGAGGTTCTAATGTAATGTCAGTTAGAAAGGAAGCAGAGGAACAGATAATACCTAGTAAATTAACTAGGTACAAAAGTAGTATGCAACATGGAGAATAATTTCAAAGAAGCAAATAGATGTATGGGACTCAATACCTACACAAGATCATTTTGAGAACATCTGCATCTCTATTATTTGGTCTTTGTAACTAAAAAAAAACGTTATAACAAAGATAGATGGCATGATAGTAAAGATATTTAAAAATCCATGACAAACTCAAAGCAAGTGTAGTACAAAAGTCACTGGAGTGGAACAATAAGCATATTGTACTTAAGTCTCATTTAAAGACTGGGAAGTTAATACATGGGAAAAAATAAATTTAGGGATAAAGATAAGCAATAAGTGAAAGTTTAAAAATTGAATATTGAGCAGCAGTACACATAGGATGTGACAAAATATCAAGTTAAGGGATTGTCTTGCTAGATTTAGCAGCTAAGTACAAACCATAACACAAAGTGGTCTAGCTTTACAGATTGGTCCCATTTCTGACAGAAGCTGATCTGAATATCAAAGGGGCATAAAAAATTCCCATTCAAAAGCAAGGAGTATTAGTATTAACTTGTTTTAGGATCTTGGTTAGATCAGAGGTTGTGGTTCTAGAAATTTGATGGCGCAGGGTGGCTTTTCACGCATTTCAAGTCAGAGCTATGGAAGCAGAAGTCTCAGTTGACAGGATTCAGGTTCTGAGGACATCTTCAATAGAGCAGCTGATTGCATTTCACATGAGTGGGAAAACATTCCTTTGATATGTCAAAAAAACTGTTCCTCTGATTTCTTTCCAGAGAGTAAATGGAATTTTATTGCCTAAGGTTCCAAGTGTACCTGTTCAGCTTGTCCTACACTGCTAGCTCAGTTTACATTTGGCCAAGATTCAGGTGTTTCATCACGTCACTGAAGAAAGTCACTTCTCCTGTAGCAGAAGAAACAAGGGTTTCTAGCTAAAAAGTCATACAATGAAGAAAACCCAAGCCTTTTGATTTTTCCCAGAGAATATGAAAATGGCTGTGTGATGGTTGCCTATGGCAAGTATAGGCAATAAGCAGCTTGTGGGCCAGACACAGCTTGCTAAGGTTAGCCCCTAACAGGCTGCCAGATACTTTGTTTACCTGTGTGCGTGCAGGTTTGGCTGTTCACAGCATCTGTTGGCCTTCGTTTGTTGTTCCTGGCCCATGGAAGCTAGGAGGGTATGTCTAGACTACATGCCTTTTTTGAAAGATGCTTTTTTGAAAGTATCTTTCAAAAAAGTCTCTTTCGAAAAAGAGCGTCTAGATTGTATTACGCGGCTCAAAAAAGCAATCTGATTTTTTGGGGAAAAAAAGGCACCCAGAACCATTTCTGCCAGGGCATGGGGGCAGCATTTACTTCCCGGTGCTGCTGCATGCCCTTCGCAGAGACGCATGCTTAAAGGGACTCCCCTGAACAGCCGTTGCTCTGCTCCTGAAACTGGCTTTCCTACCTCCTAGAGGGACAGAAAAGCTTCTGCAGTGCTTACTTTGACTGCCCTGCTTTCTGGGACACCACTGCAGTTACTTTACTGATTGGTTTTTGTGCTTTTAATTGTTTTTTTGCGATGGAGCCAGAGCTGCCTCTGGGCAGGCAATGGCTCCACACTGTGATGCTTGAAGTTCGGCTGCATCTTCATGAAACCATCATGATGTTTGTGCCAGATTTGGATTCAGAGCCCAGCTTTAAGCCCCTCACTTGGGCTGCAGCCCCACTGCCTTTGCCACCGAGCTTATTCCTGGAGAGGCAAGTTTGGAGGCTGGACACCAGTTCAGACTGGTGGGACTATCTTGTTATGGAGCAGTGGGACCAGGCTTGGCTCCAAAACTTCTGTATATGGAAGTCCCCATTCCAGGAGCTGTGTGCTCAGCTTGCCCCTGCCTTACAACACCAAGACACCCACTTGTGGCCTGCCATCCCCCTGGAAAAGCGGGTCACTATTGCCCTCTGGAAGCTGGCCACCCCCGACAGCTACTGGTCAGTGGGACACCAGATTGGCATGGGGAGGTCTGCTGCTGGGGCCATCTCTGGGGACAGTCTGGGGGTGGGGACAAGAGGGATGGTCAGGACCAGGCAGAAGGAATGGGGTGGGAGTGGCAGAAGCCCTGGCCTCACTCTGCCATGGTGCTGGGAGGGGTGGGGTAAGATTGCTTGAGGGGAGGCTCTTGGGGTCTGTGAGGGAAAGGGTGGGGGAGCACCTCATCAGCTCAGGCAACTCCTCTTAATTTCCTGTTGTGTGTTTCCATTTGTCCCTTTCTGCAGGTGGTGATGGCCATCAATTTGGAGCTGCTTCACAGGACTGTCCGCCTTGGAGACCTGGATACCCTTGTGGCCGGACTTGCAGGGCTAGGATTTCCAAACCGGTGGAGCACTCGATGGGACTCATCCCTATCCATGCACCACCCTATCAAGCAGCCCAGTACATTAACAGAAAGGGCTACTTTTCGATGATGCTGCAGACCCTGATCGACCACCAGGGACAATTCACTGACATTTGTGTGGGGTGGTCGGGCCGGGCACACGATGCCCGTGTCTTCCAGAACTTATACGTGTACTGCAGGCTGGGACATTCTTTCTGGAGTGCAACTTTGCCATCGGGGATATGCAGATGCTTATGTGCATCGTGGCCGACGTGATGTACCCCTTTATGCCCTGGCTCATGAAGCCGTTCACTGGACACCTGAATGCGAGCAGGGAGCTGTTTAACTCCCACCTGAACCAGGCTTGCTTCCAGATAGATTGCGCCTTGGAGCATCTGAAGGGCAGGTTTAGATGCCTGCTCACTCGCCTGGATGTGCAGGATCACAACACTCCCGAGGGGTTGTGTGCTGCACAACCTGGTGGAGAGGAAAAGGGAGGTCTTCCTCCCAGGGTAAGGACACAGACTGATGTGGAGGGGGAGGCAGTTTGAGCAGCCCCAGACAGCTGCCAGCCACCAAGCCCACGAGTCGGGATTGCAAATTCGGGAGGCCATGAGGGAGAGATTCTCCCAAGGAGCCCAGTGACTTCCTCCCCAAACCCATCCCTACCCCACTTTGTGTACACACACACACACACACACACACACACACTTTACAAAATGCTTTCAGTTTATTACATACAACTGTGCAACAGACAATATAACTCTTTTGTAATGAAAAATAAACTTTTAACAAATTAAAGTGCTTCCCTCACTCACTCACTGGTGGGAAGGGAGATGTAAACCTGGAAGGGGGGGGGGGGGTGGAGGGAAGCTCAGGGCTGAATAGGTCCTGCCACCTCGGGACGGGGGACTGCTTGGAGACCACCATGTATGCAGCCTGGAACAGTAGGGGGTTGGGCAGAAGGTGGGGCTGCACCGGGGTCTGGGATGGCAGGGGGTGAGGAAGGGGGCAGGCTGAGCAGGAACAGGGACAGGACCTGGGAAGGCCATCGCCTCCCGGATAGTAGTGCAAACTGCACTGTGCTGCTGGACAAACTCATCCAGCAAGAAACTATGCCACTCTGCCTGCGTGCTCTGCGTAAATGTGTCCTGCATCCCTTGCAGGACTGAGATGGGCTGGCATGTCAGGTCCAGGTATGTGCACCAGTGCCAGTGGGTCCCACGCAGCCATCTGGGTGGTGGGACAGGTGTGGTGCTCCCCTCCTAGACAGCTGGTCCGGCTTGGAGGACAAGAGGGAAAAGTAGTCAGTCATTCATGCTCACACTGTCTCTGAGGGCATGCCCTCCTCAGCAATCAGTGCATGTCCTAGGATCAGGGGATGATCATGTGGTCTCAGCAAGGCATCATGTGGCCTGACCAGCAGCCATGGCCTCACTAGAGCCCAGAAAGGTGTGCAGGCCACCATCCTGTTCCCACCCCCCCCCTCCCCCCCCCACACCCCATAGCCATGCAGCACAGACAAGTGTCAGGCCACAGTTGAGGTTCCCACAGGTTGCTGAGAGACCTGGAGCTGCGTGGCCATCCCAGAGTCCCCAATCCATGCCTGCACCTGGCATTACTGTCTGCAGGAGCAGATGGTGCCTCACAGCCATGCGGGTGCAGGGGTAGGATGACCCTCCCTGCAGTCAGCCATGTGTGGGGCCCCCCAGGTTCTGATCAGCATGCCACGTCACAGTACTGCACCAACCATTTTGCTCCCATCTCCCCTGCCCTGCGTATGTTGGACCCTCACAGCACTCACCTGATGTTCCCTCCCCGATGTCCGAAGTTGTCTGGGAGGCCTCCTGCATCTGGGTATCCAGCTCCTAGGTGAGGGTCACCGTGCTCCTGGTGGCCTCCTCCTTGTCTTGGAGCTACTTGTCCTCAGGAATGTCATCCTGGAGCTGCGGCCGCTGTTGCACAGGTGTCTCCAGACTCCACTACCTTCTCTGGAGACAGGGGTTCCCCTGCCCCCAGGATCCAGTCCAGGTCCTTATACAGCCATCCTTGAGTTGCGAACATTCAGCTTACGACCGTTCGCAGTTACAACCAAAGCGGTCGTAAATGGCAGACCCTGAGTTAAACGCAATCCGCACTTACAAACAGCGCAGTTGCGTGTAACTCAATGGGGTCCGACTTACAAACGAACCGAGTTACAACCAATTGCTTGGTCCATAACCAGTTCGTAAGTTGGGAAGAGGCTGTAATATGCACAGTAGTGTGCAGCTTCCCCAGAGCAGGCACTGCGCTCACAGGCCCTAACATACCGCTGCCGCAGCTCCTTGACCTTTGCTCTCCCTTGGTCTAGTATGCGGGGATGGTGGCCTTTCTTAGCAAGGCCATTTGGGCATAAATGTCTGCATTTCTCCTTCTGGACTGCAGGGCCTGCAGAGACTCCTCCTCGGACCAGCACACCAAGATCTCGGGGCCAGACCATGATGGTGCCCCTGGCTTGGTACGGGGATGTGTCCCTAGAAGGGCCAAAGGGGTCTCATGCCTGTGACATGGCTGTAGTGGGCCTACCAGAAAGTGCCGAGCAGTCAGGGTCCTGCTTGGAGCTGGCTTGCTGCCACAATGCTACGCCGGAGTGCCTGTGCCTTTAAAAGATGGCTAGAGGCAGGAACAATAGAGGTGAAAGGTCTGGCAAGGAGTGTCCACCAGGGCTTTTTCCTAGATGCCTTTTTAAAAAAAAAAAATTTTAAACACACACCACACACCTTCCCCCCGTCCACCTATACCTTTTTTCGACTGATCTGTTGAAAATAACATTATTCCTCATAAAACAAGGTTTACCGCCATCGACAAAACTGCTGTGTTCTTTCGATTTACTGTCAACAGAATAGGGCAGCAGTCTAGACGCAGGTAAAGATTTGAAAAAATCCCTGTACTCTAGATACACCCTGAGTGGCCAGACCTGCAGAGGCTCAAATAAACAAAGTGTCTGGCAGCCTATTAGAGCTAATCCTGGTGAATTGCTTCCAGCCTATGGGCCACCTACTGCTGGGCTACTGTTAGCCTTCCTCAGGCACTTGTTGCTGGATCCCAGAGAGGAGTGAGAAAAAAACAGGCTAGAAAACCTATTAATCATGAAGCAGTAAGATAAAATATCCTCTGTATTCTAGCTCGGCTTAGGCAAAAAGCTTTTTAAATGTTTCAGTAGGTCAGCAGGGAGAATCAAATAGTTGACTTTATTACATGGCCAGTAATATGTTTGCTTGCCATGGAAACCAGTCAGTCAGAGATAGGAGGGCTACTTCAATTTAGAAATCCTGCTTACTCAAAGAAGGATCTTTGCAAAACTGCTTTAGAAGAAAAACATAAGTGATTTAGTTTTCTACTGTATTTACTGCTGTTTCTAGCTTAGGTGTCTTTTCAATCCAGTTCAAGAAAAAAAAGCAATATTGCAACACCTATTCATATCCTACATTACTATACTAAAGTAGGGTGGTCTACACAAAGTAGAAAGAAAGGCATTGGTGGAATTGTGATCCTTTATAGAGGATGAATCTCTCTAGTCTGGGACCTTGGGCCCTGACCAGTGCTCAACTGGAAAACTTGCTGAACCACAGGAAGTCAATATTGTCTAGCAGCATTACTAGCACTTTCACTGCGTATTGGGCACTTAGACATTTAGGGATAAAATGAAGTTAAACAACCGTTCAAAACACTAAGTCAGAACTGGTGGCTATAAGCAAACTTTATGGGACCATGAGAAACTTGGTCATCTCTCTGAAAAGTGGACAGCCGGCTAACTAAAGTCATGCCAGACTGTGGCTGGACTAGAGAGTGCCAGAATAGAGACTTTCAATTTGTCATGTGTTTTACTTGCTGATTTACAGCCTCTGGTGAACTTTAAGTCTCATGCCAGGAACTGTTCATGAATTACATTTTTGTTACTAGATGCATAGTAAATTCCTGAATCAGGTTCTAGAATGGAACAACTCAGCCCAGCTAAGAGGCTGAAAGTGGTCATGAATAAGAGGATTCTAAGTTCTTCCCAGTTACTTGGGGTATGTCTGCACTGACTGCTTATTACAAAATAAGCTATTCCAGAATAGTTATTCCAAAATAGCATGTCTGCACTGCAGGGAAGCCTCAAAATTAGTCTGGGGCAGGCTTCCCTAATGTAGACGTACTATCACGATTTAGAGCCCCAGAAGGCACGGACGAGGAATAACTGACACTGGGAAGGGGTTATCTATACATGCCTTATTTCGAAATAGCTATTTCAGAATAGGTGTTATTCCACATAGCATGAGATGTACAGATTTCAGAATAAGCCATCTGTTATTCTGAAATTATTTCAAAATAATGGAATGGCTATGTAGATACATACATTGTTATCTCTAAATAATTGTGCTGTGTAGACTCAGCCTTAGCAAGCAGGGGATAGCAAGAAGAAATATTTTACATGTAAATTCAGTTTTCAGATGCATGTGGAGAAAAAAAAAAAAGCTTAGATTTATAAGTAGGTATGACTTTTCCAAAGAATGGCTTAGGTCTGAAGTTGTAGCTGTGCTGTTAATGAGAATGCTCCTGTATTGCCAAAGTATAAAGATTTTTAATTAAGCTGCTCCCATCTAATAGCACTTCACCTCTCGTGAATATGCTGTCAAAGTGCAGAAATGTAGTATAGTGGTGTCCATAGAAAGTTGTGTAGAAGCTTTAGAATTTATAAAAGGCAAATTTTTGAAGTTATTTTTTTTAATTGCTTCCAGTTCATTCCAAGCTCAGTGATAAGACATTTGGCATATGTTAACAATTTGATAACCTACCACATGTGCCAGACCTGTACATAAAACAAGCAACTTCCAAAGTACATAAGTGGATACAGTCAACATGTAAAGCAACATAGTCCTCTTATAAGGTCTGTAAGCTACGTAATTGGTGAAGTTTAAAGAATGGATCTCAGCGATTAAGCAGAAATGGAGTCTTCAGTGGTGCAAACAGTATAGCTTCTTTTTTTTTTTTCTTTTGAGTAAAACAAGAGTCTTGAGTACACATTTTAATCAGAAAGGTCTGCATTCTAGAGCAGTGACTCTTGCATGGGATTTGCAGGCAAGTTTACTACAGCATGGTGAAGGTTTAAAAAAAACCTGATTCCCGTAACTGATCAGTAATGGCTTGTTAGAAATATTTTTGCAGCCACCCAAGATCAGGTTCTTAAAGCAATATTTCTACATTCAAAGTTATTAGTGCATTCACATTTCATTTCTACTCCATTGCAAGATTCAGTATTAATATCATAACATAAGTTTTAGAATCACCACCATTGGAAACTATTACAGTGATCACCATTTTTCCACAGCTGAATAATTCAGGAGTTAAAAATATGAAGTGAAGAACTCACAATATAGTGTACTATGGTAAACATACTGGCTCAAATACTAGACCAGCAGCATTAGGTATCTCACATTATTTGGAGTATTCAGAAACTCTTAGGATATTAAGTCTAATCATAGGACCCACAGTGAAGTCTGAGTGCTGGTTAAGATTATGACCTTTGCTTACATGCAACAAATACAGTTTAGGATTCAACATGTTTTGACTACAGTAGATTACTGTACAGTTGCAGAAACCTACTATAACTTATTTGTAATGTTGAAGCAGAAATCCTTTTCCTGTGGCTTGGAGTAATCTTCCAAGTGTGATGTCCAATTTAGGGAAATGTTGCACTGAAGCCAAAGGAGCAAAGTAAACCTTCAGTTTGGCAGTACATGTAGAATGAGTGACAATTGCTAATAATCAATCACAGTATCCAAAGGAAGTTATAAATTCACATAGTATATGTATAGCATCAGTAGGTTTGTCTAAAGTTTTTTAAAGCAACATTTGAGATTGCTTTTAAAATCAGGGATATATCCTTTCAGTACTTAAGCATAAAAGTGTCCCGTCCCCAAAAAAAGCCTGGCTGATATGATCTATTTTTTTTCCCCCCTCAAAAATACTTTAAACACAAACAAACTATTTTATCAAATTGATATAAAGCTAAGTGATAAATAAAAGCACATCTGGTGGAAACCGACAGTGAAGAACATTTATAAATGTGCTTAGTTTTTGCTTGCAGCATCTGACAGTGGGTAGCAGGACAGATGGGAATCTCACTGGGTCTCCTCCTGAATCTGTTCTGAAATAGTTTCTGTGGCACTGGCATTGGCAGCTGAGTTTAAAACTTCTTCAAAGTCACCCCCAGCAGGCTTAGCTCCTCCGACTTTAGACTAAAATGAAGATAGGTTAAGATAAACCCTTCAGAAAGTGTAGTTGCAAATACAGATAGCTGGGTATTTTAACAAACAGGTTTTGCAGTTTGACAACACTCTATTGTTAAGGAGATTTGGGAATTTTATCCCTTTGGAGACACTTTTTCCAGGATCAGATGGCCTCTTATATGGAGTTCTTATCAGCACGCTGTCATTTTATGAAAGAATTTAGACTGAGATACACTGAAGGGAATAAAAGTTGTAACCCTCCAATCTGTAGCTTAACACAGAAGTCTCCCTTAGCCTGTAGCATTGCAAAAATAGTCCTGATCAGCTTGCTGCAACAGCCTGAACTCAGGATATGCTTTATGAAGATTGTACAGCTTTGAGTTGAGACATCCTACATAGGTTTTGGAACATTAAGTTAAAAGATTAACTCTTATTGTACACAACTCTGAAAGAGCACCAAGAGGGGGGAAAAAACCCACACACAGTTTCAGCCACAAGGGACACATCCTGAAGCTTTCTAGCATTTGGGTAGAGCACATCCACTGCGACACCCCTTTAGACACTGTATAACATTTAGCCACCTCCTCTTATCTAGGGAGATGCATTCCCAGAATTCATGAAGAAGTTCCTAAACTCCTTCAGTGTAACAAGCCATTATATAGGATGCCAGTGGGGGAAAACAAGTTCCTTATGAACATCTCCCCAACCCCAAATTCCTATATAAGGGATCAACCTGGTCCATAATATGAAGGCCTTTATACTAAAAAGTTAATTGAAACAGCCACAACACTGAACTCTGCTTATTGAGGCCTCAGCACCAATTTCAGAAACGGGGGAATTAAGATCATGTACAATGGAATTGCACAGCTGTGTTCCTTGCCTTCCAATAGCAGAATTAAGTGCGTGTTCCCAGTATAAGCTAAAAATGGGGTTTTCAAACTGTAGGTTATGGCATGTAAAGGTAAGCCACTAGCTGGCTGTGAGACGCTTTGTTTACCTGGAATCTTCAGGCATGGCCGCTTGCTGCTCCTACTGGCTGTGGTTCAACATTCCTGGCCAATGGGAGCTGCAGGAAGTGGGAACCCAGCCTGCACCACTTTCTATAGCTCCCAGTGGCCACAGTATGCTGTTTCAGGCCAGTGGGAGCTGCAAGTGGCCATGTCTGCAGACACTAGGGCTGTGTCCAGACTCAGGGGTTTTTTCGGGAAAAGTAGCCTTTTTCCGAAAAAACTTCACCTGCGTCTAGACTGCAGCCGCGTTCTTTCGAAATTAAATCGAAAGAACGTGGCTTTTCTTTCGACGGCGGTAAACCTCATTTCACGAGGAAGAACGCCTTCTTTCGAAAGTGCTTCTTTCGAAAGAAGGCGTTCTTGAATGTAAATAGGGCTTCTTCGAAAGAGAGCATCCAGACTCACTGGGTGCTTTCTTTCGAAAAAGCGGCTTGCTCTTTCGAAAGTTCCGCGTGCAGTCTAGACGCTCTTTCAAAAGAGGGTTGCAGTCTAGACATAGCCTAGGTAAACAAAGAATCTCCCAGCCAGCTAGCAGCTTATGCTTACAAGCCATGATCCAAAGTTTGAAAACCCCTGAGCTAGAATACAACAGCTTTTCACCTGAAAGTTTAAAAAAAACTCAATCAGTATAGCTTCTGGATATACAAAAGCATGTGCATGTATGAAAGGCAGTTTCCTGGACAAACTTTATTGAAATATCTTAGAACCTCATATTAAATTGCAAATTTGCATCATTGTGGGATTGTACACAACTTGTCCAGGAAAACATGATTCCTGTGAACTTTTGGAAGTGTTACAAGCTTCAAAGGACTCTTAAAAGAAGGGGCTAAGACAAGACTAAATGTTAGTGGAGTAGATTTCCTAAGAAATATTCGTGACGAGGGGAATGCAAATATCCACCTCCAGATCTGATCTACTGAAGCTTTGACCCAAGATAGGGATCTTCATCTACAAGTTCCCAGTCTCAAAGCCCAAATGGCATAAAAGAGCAACTCAGATGTATAGTGTGTTGGTTCTGAGCCAGAGCAGTTACCCACTTGTAACCACCAGGGGCGGCCTGTGAGCCTAGGCCATTGACGGCCGTGCAGTCAGGGGCACTGATCGCGCTTTCCGCCTGGGGCGCCTGCTGCTGCAGCCGGCCACTCCTGGTAACCACAGAAGGGGTGAAGGGCTGTTTTCCAGCCAGAGCCTTGCTTGGAGTTTGGGTGCTCTCGGATACGTCTATTTGCATGCAACTTTACTTTTTTATATGTGTTCTCAGTGCTTTCCCCTTAATAAGCATGCTTGCTTAGAAAGAGCTATGTGCTATCTTAGCTGCAGTCAGTTATGTTGTTTACCAGGCTATGTTTACACTGCAAGGTTTTTGCACAAGAAGTCTTTTGCGAAGAGTTCTTGTGCAAAAACAGGTCCACACCTCAAAGCACATCACAAAAGTGATGTGCTTTTGCACAAGAGTATCCACACTGCATGGATGCTCTTGTGCAGGAAAGCTCTGATGGCCATTCACAGAATGGCCATCAGAGCACCTGTGCTTTTTCCCATAGGGTTTCTTGCACAAGAAAACCCTCTGGAGCGACCACACTTGCCTTTTTGCACAATAGCTGTAGTGCAAAAGGGAGTTATGCCTCACAGAAGGAGGAGTTTTACCTACACCGGCAAAAGCCCTCTGCTTCTGCCATTTTACTGCTGATTTACTTGCACAAAAGTGCATTTGAGATGTGGACAGTCTGCAGGTTTTTGCACAAAACGGCCATTTTGCGCAAAAACCTTGCAGTGTAGATGTAGCCCCACAAGAGAAAGTGAAGTAGGCCTGCCCAGACTGTCTGACTTCGCAGTGTAAATAGGGAGCTGTGCTGCCTAGAAAGAGTTTGGGGGTCAGGAGGGAGAGAAATGCAGGAGGTAATGGCTGGGAGTCAGAGTGAATTGCCTTTTTTGGACCAAATAGAAATATAGGCGCAAATGCCTTGAACTGAAACAAAGTGATCCAGCCCATTTGTGCTGTTCTGGGCATAAAAAGTAGACCAGACAGTAGTCAGTCTTTCCAACTAGGGATTTTCGGACAAAGCCATCATAGCTAGTTATACACCTTTGTTTTACAACAATGTAGTTGGTTGTCAAACAACTACATTTAAATTTTCAAGAGTAGCTGCCATTACATTTCAAGGGAGGGAATTTGAGCAGCACATTCAGGAAAAGACTTCAAAAAAAGTCTCAGCTTAAGTAGCTCAAAGCTGTTTCCAGAGGCAATTAGACTTACCTTTAAGTTTTCAACCTTTTCTTCAAATGATTTGAAAGTAGGAGAATTTCTAAGAGGGAACAGACAGCTAGTGGTTAGCATCTTAAGCAATAAAATGAACATAGTAACACTAGGTTAGTTTTGCAATACTGCAGCCATGTTTCCCTGGCCCTGTGTCAACATGCTTTTGACAGCCCTCAATTTTTTATTTTTTTTAAATAGTAGCTTTTGTACATTTTGTAAAAACAGTTACTCGGCCAGGAGCATGTTGGGGAGAAAGGGGCGGTGTGTTGTCCCAGCCTTCCCCAGCCCAAGCACAATGGGAAGGAGGGCAGACAGCACATGACCTAAAATGTCTAATTGAAGAGCTTCAACTAAAATCCATGTCTAAAAGCCTAAACTTCAAGCCCAGCTGCTCATTTTATTACAATCTCTGCAGCAGTCACTCTTTACATGGCTTAACAGCAGAAGAAAGCTATAAGTCAATCAACTTTCAGTGAAGTTACTCATTGCCTGGAAAAGTGACAGTACTTTACAAAGGCAAGGTGCTAAGGTACTATAGTATGCCATATTTAACCTGTCAGTCTTTTTTCCATTGACTTTTCAAACAGATTGATGACTCAAAAGTTAGCTAGTTCAGTAAGACAATTTAGTCACATCCAGTCACTCTAGAGTCTAATGAATGATTGTTGGGTCATAAATTATAGTGTGCGTCTCAAAGTTAAAGGTTATTTAACAAAAATGAACCTCAAGCTCGGTTAGCTGTTATAGAGTAGCAGAAGATATGATCTCAGTGGATAATACTACACGTCAACCTTAAATATCTCCTTTCTACCTTGTCCCTCTGGAGCAATGGTGGGCAACCTGTGGGGCCCGCATGACATTTTGGTTACCATTGCCCACGTGCAGGGTTTCCAGATTCTTCTGGTTTCTGTCTGCATAGGTTTTTTCCCCGACTCGTATTACTGAAGTGACACACATGTAAACCAATGGCACGTGAAGTGAGGTGCGAGCTGACTGCACACAAGAGTGACTGAGCCATGGGATCCTTCTGCATCCAATCAAAGTGCTGCTATAGTTTAATTGGCACACCCTGCAAATTCTAGATAGACAAGCATAATTAGCAAAACTATCCTATCTTGGTTACAACAATCTTGCAGTCCACTGAGATGGAGGGCCACTCAGGTAGCTTAGGCTGCTCTCAGACAGTCACTACCAACAGTAGTAAGAATTCTCTTCCCAGTCTCTCAGGTAGAGACTGTTGAGCTACAAACAAGGTAAAATGCAGTAACATAAAAGCAGTGTTACTTAGTGGCAGAAGCCTCTATTTGCTTGTTGAGACAAGAAGTGACCTTTTGTCCCCACTAAAGTAAATGGCAAAACACTGACTTCTGTAGGGTCAGTAGGTCACCCCTGGATTCTGTATCAATTGCTACCAATTTGCAGTGTGACCTCATGCAAATAACTTGTGCCTTAATCTTTTTGGCCACATGGAGAATTGCTTATTTCTGATGCAGTCAGGCTTAGTGTTTGTCATATACCTTCTGAATAAGTTTCAGAGTACAACATATTAGGAGTTTTAGATTTGGAGAAAGGCCTTAACTTCAGTTTTCCTTTTTGCTCAGAATCCATTTAGGAGGCCCACATTTATCTTTCAGTTACTCTGATGTGCATTTATACTGTAGGCATGTGCACCACTCCTTTGTTTGGGAAAAACACCAAGCAATAGGAAGTTATATCTGCACGCCTTTCTTGTGTTCTTTAGCAGGAGGGAGACAAGGCAAGCAATTAACATAAGCAAGAAAAAACTGAAGTCAGAGGCTAAACCATCTACTTTCTTCACCTACAGGTGAGTCAGTCTTCTAAAATGAATGGCTGTAGAGCAGTGGTCTCCAACCTTTTTACACCCAAGATCACTTTTTAAATGACAGACCAAGCCAAGATCTTCCTTGAAGCCCCACCCCTTCCTTGAAGCCCCACTCTCTCTATTCTCCTCCTCTCCATCACTCGCTATCCCCAATCCTTATACTGCTGCTTTAAAAAAAAATTCTTCTGTAGGAAGAGGTTTTTCCAACATTTGGCCTGTCTGGACTGAACCAAATGTCAGAAGGGAAAAAAAAAAGCCTTCTTTTGGAAGCCCCCTTATTCCTTGTGGAAAGAGGAATATAGGGGTGACTGGAAGAGCATGTTTGCTCTTCCACTTTAAAAAAAAAAAAAAAAAAACACAGAAGAACAAACAACCCTGGATGCAGAAGAGTTTTTCTGGGATATCTCCAGAATCCTGAAAAACTCCTGCAGTCTAGCCTGACCCTGGCTGGGTTCAGACAGGATGTGTAGTCTCTTGGGTGGGAATGAGGGATTTGAGTGTGGGAAGGGGTGCAAGGTGCAAGTTTTGGGAGGAAATCTGGATGCAGGAGGAGGTGGAGAAGGGGACACTGGCTCAGGGAGGGGGCTCCAGGCTGGGCAGTGTTGGGGTACTAAGCGAGCCACAGGCTTGTGGATGTGAGGGTGCAGGAATTTGGGTTGGGGTATGTGAGGGGCTCAGGGCAGGATGTTCCAGTGTTTGATAGGCTCAGATCTAGTGTCTGGGGAAGGGGGGAGTGCAGGAGTGGTTGTGGCCAGATGGGGGCTTGGCCCCAACTGGGGGTTTGTTGGCCAGGCTTTATTTTTAAATAAAATACTATGTTAAACACAAAAAGTTTCTGTATTGTCTTTATTTATGAGAATGGCAGGGAACCTGCTTTGAGAGTCAGGGGTCACTGACCCATAGAAAAGTCATTCAGGAGCAGGGGACAGTACTGGGGAGGAGTGCTAGTGGGTTCTGGGGCAGGGAACAGGGTGCCAGTGGGGGCAGGGTGCCAGAAGGACAGGTTTCTGCAGCAAGGGACAGGGTTTGGGAGGGGAGGGGGCAGGGGACAAGGGAGAGGGAGCAGGAGGGCGGGGTACAGGTTGGGGGCAAGGGAGAGGGAGCAAGGTTGGGGCAGGGAGTTCCCTCCACCAGCCACGGAGGGAAGCCTCCGTCCTACGCTCCCTCTGGGCTGACCGCAGGGCAGCCGGGCTGGAGCAAAGAGAAGCGGCTGCCCGGCCAGCTGGCCATGGCGCTCAGCCTAGGTACACCATGCTCCACGTGGGTTGGTGCAGAGGGGAAGCTGCCTGGACAGCTGGCTGTGGCGTTCAGCCCGGAGGATGCTGAACCGCACTCCAGCTGATCAGGCGGCTTCTCCTCTGCGCCTGCCCACGGAGCATGGTACACCCTGGCCGAGCACCATGGCCAGCTGGCTGGGGTATTTCAGCCCTCCTGACCTCCCAACTCCCACCATTCCACGCAGCTACTCACCTGTGTTGTTGCTCGGTGAGTAGCTGCTCCTCAAATGAGGAAATCAAATTTAAATGTACTGCGCAGGCACACAGTTCAGAGAGGGCTCAAGAGCGACTCTTCAAGCCCCTGAGATTGATTGGTAGATCGTGATCTACCGGTTGGTGTCCACAGCTGTAGAGACTAGTTCTGGATTTGAACTAGTTTAGTAGCATGAGATTTCATTACATAACATTAGTAGCATAAAGATTATTCAGCCTCTCACCACAGGAAGGAAGTGTCATTAGTCACATCTAGGGTATGTAAGAGTACGTCTACACTAGCTCGGTAGTTCGAGCTAGGTAGGGTAATGAGGGCAAGCAGAGTTGCAAATGAAGCCCGGGATTTAACTATCCCAGGCTTCATTTGGATGTTCCCGGGCGCCGTGATTTTTAAATCCCCCCTTAGTCCGAACTCCGTGCCCGCGGCTACACGCGGCACAGAGTAGGTAGTTTTAATTAGGATCTTTAATTCAAACTACCTACTCCATGCCGCGTGTAGCCGCGGGCACGGAGTTCAGACTAAGGGGGATTTAAAAATGGCGGCGCCCGGGAACATCCAAATGAAGCCTGGGATAGTTAAATCATGGGCTTCCTTTGCAACGCCGCTTGCCCTCATTACCCTACCTAGCTCGAACTACCGAGCTAGTGTAGACGTACCCTCACTGCCAACAGAACAAGATACAATGAACTTTCAGAAAGAACAGTCAGTTCATACTATACTGACTTAGGATAAAATAACTGTTGTAGAATTTAAATTAAAATATCTGTTTCTACACTAGGGGGAAAGGAAAGAGTCAGTTCATCTATTAAGAAACAATATGTATATCCAATAGCTGGATCACATGCTAAAACATACATTACCTCATAACAGGCATGCTAATTGAATGTTGTATAGAGCGTATGCTAAGCGTCAGCATTAAGAAAAAGGAGAAAGCAGGAGTTAGTTATGATCAATTGTGAAAAGCAATTTGCTTAAAAGCCTTTTGCATCTGACTCCATGCAAAGAGACCTCTTCAATTATGGGGAGAAAGATTCTGAGATTAAAACTGGTTCTCTAAAGGGTAGTTTCAAATAAACTGGAGTCATATACACATTCATAAGACCATAGCAAGAGAACTATAGCTCTATTAAAAATATGCCACTTAAAAAGCATTCTGCATAGCTGCAACACAATTCCCTTGTCCTAGAATTACTTGTACATTTAAAAGCATTATTTTCTCTTACAGGTTATCCCTGAATTACCTTTTTAATATGTTAACCTTTATGTGGTATTTGCACAATACTGTGTATGCAGCAACACTTATCAATTCCATTAATGTTTATTACCCCGATATAATACATTTAGATTAGATCACGATGCTTTAGCCAAGTGTGTACAACATTAGATTTAATAGTTTGCCTTTGCTTTGTAGTTGCTTATAAATCTGAGTTTCATTTGCAAGTTAAAGATTAAGTTTGCCTAGGATTCCAAAGATGCCAAATACAAATGATGAGAAATGGTGTAGTTAGGTCAACTAAGACAGCGGAATGCATCCATTACTTGCATTTAGCCTCAAATATTGCCACTACTGAACAGCTACTATGATGACAAACATTGAAAGACAACTGCTACCCTATTAATGCACTGCTGAACAAACATGTGATGCAAAGAGGGAACCAGAATACTTAATCAGACATTAGAGGAAGGAATTCTGCATGCCATTGACCTCAAAGCCTTTTCATGTCTCCTTACAATGTACTTCCACAACTGCTCCCCTCCTCTACAGCTTCCTTTCTTTTAAAAAAAAAAT
This sequence comes from Pelodiscus sinensis, assembly GCF_049634645.1. Classification (NCBI taxonomy): domain Eukaryota; kingdom Metazoa; phylum Chordata; order Testudines; family Trionychidae; genus Pelodiscus; species Pelodiscus sinensis. The sequence goes on along the minus strand of NC_134712.1, from coordinate 49,514,705 downwards.
GGAAAAAAAGGATTACTGTATATGGGGATCTCCTAATCATTTAGGAGCTGCCAAAATGATGAAATCCACCCCAGCATTAAAAAGATTAGGCTATTTTTATTCTCTGTAGTTACTAAAGGAAACAAATGTTGCTTAGATAAATTAATTTGTAAAATTTATGTGGATCTAGCCAGCTACATGCTCAAGTTGCATCAACATTTCTAAAACCCACCTTACCTAAAGGAATGTGAAAAAGCCTGCAATCTGCAGGATGCCAGAGTAAGCATTAAAAAAAATAAAGGAATTTCTGATAAATCTACAGTAAAATTAATCTTATAGCTACTTCTAAAAACCATTCCATTTACAGAAGCAAAAAAAGAGGTAAATGGCAGCACTTGAAATGCAAGGCTGACTATTACACTGTTTTCCAATGCAATTAAATTCTGAAATGGATTGAATTTCTATGGCACAACAAACAGGCAGATCATTTGGTGCCATGCAAGGCAAGCTATAGCAAGAGACAGGCGAGAAATGAATTTTGCAAATTCCTGTAGTGAAAGCAATGAAATTGTATGGACTGTATAAACCTACAGATGCTAATGGACTTGGGGGGGGGGGGGGGGGGAATCTTTCATGCAATTTAAATAAAGGGTAGTTTTAAGTGGTCTGTTATTAGTGTGCATGAAAGATGGAATATAATGAAGATACAGTTTTGACATGAGAGAAACAGATTTTTCAGTTTGTCAGTTACCAGCTTAGTAACTTGGTGGCACACTGGCAATAGGTCATAAAAAGGAAATAAAAATCAGGTTCTTAGAATGAAGTTAGGAATAGCTTACTTATATGACTTAAGGAAAGCAAACAGAACACCAAAAGCTATCCATATGAAATGGACTTTGATGCAAAAGTTATATAGTCATGAGAAAATATAGTGTGCTTCCTTCCATAGGCTGGGATTGTTCCCCTAAACCCCCCTCCAAAAAAAAAAAAAAAAAAAAAAAAAAAAAAAAAAATCCAAGAGCAATGTCAACACAAGTACGAATGAAAAATACTTATTTTGTAAAATCCCACTAAAGAGAATCAAGTGAGTGGTGGTAGAAATAAGTATTTTAGGTTCACAATAGTTTGCTCTTACACCCATTTATAATAGAACAGAATTGCATATAGTGATTTTATGGGTGGATTCCACAAGCAACCATTCTCTCAGGACAAATCAGAAGCAGATACTCAGGACAAATCAATGGTATGCAAGTCTGTGCCTTAACTTTCACTTCTGATCAGTGAGTAAATAATGCCCCCCCCCCCACACACACACACAAAACTTCAGTAAAAGATTAATGAAACATACTTCACATCTTCCAACTTCTTTGTTATAACTGAGCCAACTGATGAAAAAGCAGCAGAAGCCTTCTGCCCAGCCTGAGACAGGGTTTCGGAAGTCTTCTTATATCTATATTCAAACAGCCAGAGGTAAATAGGATTCCATTAGTAAGTCTACCCTTACTGCCTGAACTTCTGCTCCATTTTAATGCAAAAGTCTAAAAAAGCCACATGAATCTTAAGACTTTGAATTAAGACTGATAGCCAGGATATCTCCCAATCATGTCCCAATCACAACAATCTTAAATTCTACAGCCAGTTAAATTCTACAGCCAGCCATATGAATGGTGTCTTTAGCTTTATTATTTAAGTCACTTTGTCATCAACTCATGTTTCAGGGAAGACTCACCTATAAATCAATTTGCTTTTTCTTGCTCTGGGGCCACTGGAAAAGGGACTTAAGCTGTAGGCCGAACCTAATATTGCTAAATTGTGTGTGGTTCCAGTGAAAAAATTGAGGTGATTAAGTGAGAGCAAAGACTTTGGGCTCAATCTCAGTATTACAAAACTGTTCTGTATAAGCTTTTTACCTCATGCATACAGTAACTGCAGATCTTTCAGATATTCACTATATCAGTGATGTTAAAAATGACTGTTTCATCTTTGGAATTTATCGCTAAAATCCAAAGCTCAAGTGACCGTGGTGTTGTACATTTCTTTTCATACATAAGGGAAAGATTTACAATAGTTTGCCAATTAAGAGGGTGTGGGATGGGAGAAGGATATTGCATTTGATTTCCACCATCAAAATGGTGCTATGTGCTGCCAAGACAGACACTGCTTTTTCCCCCATTTATGCAGACTAGCAAGGAGGGCACTATAAGGACAGGGCTGACAGAAGGCCCATGGGAGCAGGGACTCACCAAGATTTTGGTGAAGCTTCGTTTTACCTTAAACTTGATACCCTCAAGAACACTGCTACTGTTCCTTCACGTTTGTAAGAAAAGAAAGTTTGACTGGTAAATAGGTTTAAAAATTTGCCAGCACAGGAACAGTTTTCACTTAACACGGATTCATGATACACTGAACCAATGACAAGGACATACGCTGAAGTGGAAGTCACATCTTGCCAGCCTTTGGTAAGGTTTTGCCTCAGTTCCTGCAATGAATTGATTCCCAGTTTTCTCTTGATTTCTGCTAGATGCTTCTCCTTGGCCGCTAGCACCTGGGAGAGCGTCTGGATTTCCTCTTCTACCTAGGGCAGTATATAGTTCAAGGAAAAAGACAAGTTACCAAGTACGGTAAGCAGTTAGCATGCTTCATTTAGAAAGTCATTAACTGAAGAACATTAAGCATTATGAAGTCATTTACAATGGGTGCCATGTTTTAACATTTCATCTTATCTTTTAGAAAACCATTGATGAAAAAGTGTCTTTTCCCTATGGTCTGCAGTTGTTCAAAGAGACTGGTGGGGGGGGGGGGGGGGGGGGGGGGAGTCTCTCTCCTCCAGTTATTTCAGTGTTTCTGGAGGATGACTGGATTATTTAGGACAGTGGTTTTCAAACTATGGGTTGCAACCCAGTACTGGGTCATGGAATGCCAAGGGCTGGTCTCCTTGCTGCAGGAGGATCCGCTTACTAGTGGGGGTGTTAAGGCAAGCTACCTCACTGTCCTGGCACCGTAGACTGTGCTGCGTCCCTGTCTCCTGGGGGGGGACGGGGACCACAGCTCACAGGGCTCTGTGCACTCCCATTGTCTGGGAATCTGCTGCGGGCTGCTTCTAGGGTGCAGCATGGTCTGTGGTGTCAGGTGAAGCAGGAAGCCTACCTTCGCATCCCTGTTGCACTGCTGACCAGGAACTGTTGAAGGTAAGCCCCTCCTGCCCCAGCCCTGACTCCCTCACCCCCAAAGCAGGAGCCTTCCTCTAAACCCAAAGCTCTCATCCTCAACCCCACCTCAAATCCCACACTGTAATCAAATTATGTTGGGTCATGAGCATCTGTTTTCTTCAACTGGGTCATAAGAAAGTTTGAAAACCACTGATTTAGGAGATTAATAGGCTATAGGAATTCATTTATCTACTCATCCAGATTAATAGTAAATCTCTCTACCAGACAGTTTTTAGCCAGTTTGGAGATCAAGTATTGACTTAAGGGAACTTTCAGTTCTTGATCCTCCTTGCATGTCAGGATTGGAGCATGGTGAGGGACTAGCAAAGCCTGAACGATACCTGTTCAGTGCATAAGATTTCTGCTTTTGTAAGAAGTGCAGGGTAGCAGCCCTGGAAACGAAAAGGTTTTCAAGAATAGATGTGATAGTATCACATTTCTCAAACATAGCATGCCAAGGTTTGCATGTCCAGCATGAAGCACTCTATTGAGACCATATCTTCACAGGAGAGGTGCTCAACCAGTCTGCCTATATATGAATACCACTCCCTAATCTGGCCTGCTAAAGTGAGACACGCATGACTAGCTGGGGAATGCAAGCTATGTTTATCAACTCTAGGATGTGTAAAACAAGCATTTAAAGCCATGATATTCCAAATTAAGGTTCTGAAGTTGAACTTTGTGGAGGCTCTAGCAGTCTTATTTGAGCAGCCCAATTTTTTCAATTGGAAGGAGAAGTGCTCAGTGTTAAAAGTAAAGGCTTTAGCAGCCTGAAACATTGGTTTATTTATAAGGACTTGGTTTAAACCATGTTTGCTGAATGTTCACTGCTGGTATGAATTGAGAACAAGATTAGTCTCCTTGTCAATCATTAGCAATGCACTGTACACAACTTGAACACTGCAAAAAAGTTAAATACATTAGCAGGGTGGAGTGTTCTACCAATTAATTCTGAAGTTGAAGAATGCAGGGAAGTGGACAAGCTGTTCAAGCCTGGGAAGCTAAAGACAGATGCTTAAAGTTATATTTAGGCATCTACTAAAAATAAAGCTAGTTATGTAATGCTGAGCACTGGTAGCTGTAGCTGGCTTCAGTGAGGTTTGAGATACCAGTTTTGAAGAAAAATTAAGGTCGATTAGGTCCCCGTGTTGGGCGTATAAAGCTGACCACTTTGGTCATTGTCTCCCACAATTCTCTTCTAAGAGCCATATTCAAAATTTAGACTTGCTGGTTTCTGAAAAGTTTTTGTAAGAGCAAGAGAACCACTTGAATAAAGATTCTTCTTTACCTTAGCAAGTTCTTTTCTTAGTTCTTCCTGTTCTTCTTCAGAAAGATTTTCTGTTGTATTCACAGTAGCAGCAGCATCCTCTCCTACCTCAGGTACTGTGTCTGAGCTCAGCAAACCTTGAAGAAAGATTAGTAGAACACTATTTTCTAAGAAAAGATGGTGAAAGTATTAGGTTCTATCAAGTCTACAGATTTTTTTTTGTTATAAACATGACAATGCCAGAGTTTGTGTATTAATGAAATAGTGAGAACCCTAGAACAACTATTTAGGTGCTTATACAAGGGCCTTCTAGTATGACATCAGCCTTCTCAACTAAAGTGGTTTTGCATATGTAGGATGGATAGAAAAGAAAGCAGAGGTGGGAGTGATTTATTTTAGGTCTCTGAATGTAGTGGTATAAACTCCCCCTCCCCCCAAAAAAGTACTTGAGTCTGTTGCTAGTCTCCTACTCTAGCCAAGGGAGAGCACGGTTTGCTTTCCTTCATACTACCAATCAAGTTCTTTAAAAAAAACAAAAACCCCAAGCCTCCCACACACCAGATAGGATCAGAGAACAGCAATATGTTCTATCCTTTGGCCTTCTTAAGTGAGGCTTAGGAAGGGGAGAGGGAGGGAGAGGCAGGACCCATCTTGTATTCAAAGACCTGTAGACCCGATGACTATTTAACATCTCCTCTGCAGACATGAGGAATTTTATATTTAGTTTTGAATGGCCAACAGCAGCTAAGGAAGATTAATTCTATTCTCAAGGTCATTAGACCCCAGACCATTCTAAAACTTCAACTTCACTGTTTTCACTTTACATGTACCCTACAGAACCTTACTTATTCATGTGCAAGGAGAGTCATCTTGTCCAGATCCTACAGCTGAATTTGTTTGTCTCAAGAAGCCAAGTGTATTCCATATGGAAAAGATCAGCAAGATGAGCCCTAAGCCTCAGTTATTTTGAGACCAAAACATGTTGTAAGTACTGGTATGTACTGTGATCCCCACTAAACATATATATGTATCATATGTAGCCTGATTAACAAGTTTTTGGCTTCAACGTTGGTGGACACAGCATTAAAGCACAGTTTGGAAGCTAATGGATTCCAGCCTTAATACTTCACTAGCTACTCAGTTTAGTGTGTGTTACTGCTTGTTAGGCAAGTCATTCTTGCTAAGCCACATATCCTCACTCATTTATTCGTATTACCAGAGAATCAGGAATCGTGATCATGGACCAGGACTCCCTTGAGCTCGGATCTATGTAAATAAAACAGTCCCTGCTCCAAAGAGCTTGTACTTCACAAGATAAAGCACATGGCTTATCTCTCAAAGTGTCCAAGATAGATCTGTGATAAGCCAGTGCACGTAATCTACTTTCCAGAAAACAGATCTCAGTATTTTCACCCATACAATTCTGAAGAGGCAATCTCCAGAAACAAAACCTGGAATATCCAGTCTCCTTTTCCTACAGTGCCAAAAGTAACATTTTTACACAATCCCCAAAATATGCTGGCCAAGTCTGCTTGAAAGCCTTATTCCTGAAGGGTTTCGAGCAACTGAGGCCACGTCTCCCCTTGCTTGATTTAGCAGGTCTAGTAAAGACCCATTAAATCAAACACCCAGGGCACCCCGGGCTGGAACCAGTACTCCTCACAAACCCAGCTTAAGGTCTGCCAATGTCAGTTATGTTATTTACATAGTTGAAGTTGCATACCTTAAGCCAACCTTCCAGGTCTAGCATAGACCTGGCCTGAATGATGCTTGCTGGATCCATTGTTTTGGTAGTTTTCTTTTCTCCAGTGGGTCACTAAAGCACAGATAATCTAGATGTTTCTGGCATGTGTTATTAATACTGATTTCCCATATTGTCAGCAACATCTATGTATCTGAGGAATAGATTCAACATAAGCATCACAACCCTCTTCCTGTCAACATATGCCTAAATCTTAACTCGGGAAACCACCCAGGTCAAGATTGTAGATGGTTTCTATTAGGGCTGTAATAGTGTCGTTGATTAACTGATAACCTACATAGCTTATAGGTTAATGCTAGACTACACACATTCCCCCCCCAGTGAATTTTTTAGCATGCTGGCCAGCAGCCCGGCTCAGTTCCGGTTCATGCCAGGTTCTGGAGCTCACACCCCATCATAGGGGCTGCTGCCATCCCCACTGCTGCCTCTTTACCAGAGGCAGCAACACAGGGCAACAAACATCTGGTCCACAAGAGGAGCTGGTTTTTAAACTGGCTCCCCTCATGGACTCTCCCCCACCTGGTACCCTGGACTGCTGCTGGCCCTGTTCCCAGGGACTACAGAATAGTCCACAAGAATAGACTATAAGAACTCATGAGGTCATTCAACTATTCAATTAACCAATATTTAACATCCCTAGTTTCTATAGGTCTTTAGTTCTCAACCTCTGCACCATTCATCAGCAAAGGCAGATTTTGTAGTGCAATATTTTCAGGAGACTGCAAGATGACTGCTATTCAGAATCTTTTCCCCCATTTAAATCACATGACTTAGGTTAGCCCCGAAGCCAAGGTTTTTAATCAGTCTTCCTAGTAGATCTGAATGTCCCAAAAGGCTTTAAAAACCTCATTTGCCAGTAACCTGTGGAAAGCTTTTCATCTGAAGTCGTAGACAATGTTGACGTTGCTAGCAATTGCCTGACAAATCTAATTTCATGTCTGTTGAGAATCAAAATGTAGTAGTTGTTGCCATATAATAAATTTACAGGCAATAGTCAGTTATCTAATTCCCTTATTTTGCAGGAGGGGTAAGAAAGATTCTTTATTTTACAAGTTCTCCAGTGGAATTATAGGATACCGTCAGCTTTCTAAGAACTCAGATCTGGACTGAGTACTAAGGAGCTAGATTGTTTTCATTCTAAGACACTTGCAAATCAGAGGATGAAACTAGGATAAACTTCTGAAAAGGTCAGCTAATTTGATAGACACAACTTGTGTCTGATAAGTTACCTTTATACAATAAGGATGGCCAAAATTTAATTTAGACCTGTGTAATGCTTTTAAATAAGCCTTCCAGTGTATGTTGGCTAATTGGCATGTCCTAACATGATTTGAGGGTTAATTCCAATGATAGCATTCCAGTTACAACCCTCATACAGGTTCATCTAAAGATCAGGAATGACCTCTTCATTTTAGCATCACGTTTTTAAACACAGACGAAGATGATGTCCCCTCAGAAAAGGAGTTAAGCAGGCAGAAATCTAAATGGCTTGTAAAATCAAGAGGCAAAAGCACTTGGCTTTTAAAGAGGTAGTTAGCACTTAGCAGTTCTCAAACTATCTCCTTAAGAATCTGAGAAATCTTGTTTGCAGACTTCTCTGCTGTTAGTATCACGAATTATTAGAACCATCCAGTTTATTAAAAAATCCCTATGCACATACCCCACATATTCATGATCTCAAACAAGTTAAAACCTGTTGACCTGAATATTCACTCTACTCCTAAATCTTAATTTTCTGTCCAGTCAATATGATCTGAGCCACTGGTTCTGGGAACAGGGAAACATGATCCTCTATTGCTTGTTCTGTTCTCTCTAAGCACTTGGCATTGGTCTGTGTCAGAAGACAAGATGCCAAGCTAAAATGGACCTTTGGGTCTAAGCCAGTATTGCTGTTCTTATGTTGAAAGGTTGTAGGTTTTACTATTATTGTAAATTTGATGTTTGCCATGAACTTCGCCCTCCGAACAGAAATTAAGTCTGACTAGCAAGTAACATAACAAGAACAACAATGTAGAGAAAGTTGCACAATAAAGATTTTTCTTAGTCTGACTTGCAAGCAATCTTATGTAACTACTTACAGGCTAACTGCAAAGAATTTTTGCTTTGTGATTAACAAATGAGAAATCTGAAGTATCTAATTTACAGTCTATCAAGTGAGTTTCCCCTTTGAGTTCACACATTGAAGTTAAAATGAAAATGACTCCTGTAGAACAAGGACAACTCTGCCCAACATCTTTAAACTGAAAAGTGAAAGCGGACAGATTTTCCACATTGATTTAAAGTATTTTACTAATGCTCTAGTCAGCCTGGTGAGGAAATACCCACCATTTCTCCACACCTTATGCTTCCATCTACAGATCATAAAAGCGCCTTAGTCTTTTGCACCCTGTAGTTTAACACTTTTGTCCCCATGGGGGGGGGGGGGGGGAAGAGGCAGAGAGAAGATAGCATATCCTTTTACATTTTGTTTAAACACACACACACACACACACACACACACACACACACACACACAATATATCCACTTAAACAGCATCTTGTTCACACTACTTGCTCTCTGGTTCAAGCTGAATGCAATGTGTCAGCTAGAGTAAGAAAGGGAGTGTGGGACAGGAACAGAAGCAAGAGACACTAGGAGGGTGTCAACTGGAAAATATCATCTGTGATACATAGAAATTGGAACTGCCAGTTCATATATGAATTAGGCTTAATTTTTAGAGTAAGGGCACTAAGGCAGCTTGTTTGGTATGTGCTGCATTAAACCAGTATTCAGTGCGCTAGACCAATTGTGCACAAGAAAGTTTGCTGCATTTGCAGGGAGGTATGTGGACATTTTAATGCAAAGACTTGATGGGTCTGTTAGACTGGGAAATACTTTGACTCAGAACCAACAGGAGCTGATGTCTGTTTTCCACCATTTTGTGGTACTGGCAATTTTAAGCCAAAGTAAATCTTAGGGGGTTATTATACAAGACTCACATGCAACTAATCAATTGTCAAACTAAGTTAAATATCCCCTTTCTGGAAAAATGATACTAAGTGTTCAGTTCATTTAATTTTGTTCTACTTCAGACCACAGACAACTTGTTTGACTAAAATTGATTTCAAGCTTTATTTTATGAAGCATGCATATTGCAGATCAGCCCATAAGATAGAATTTTTTGCATCTTACGAAGTCTCCCAAGTTGTGAACAACTGGCCCAATTGTCCTAATTTATACCGGTGAACACTCAATAATGCTACCAGTTAGGATTTAAGCAGAATTTGGCTCCCACAACACCAATTCCTTCATTTTTCAGAATTTGATTACATCTGCAGCAACAGTCATCATTTCTACATGGATTAAAGGAAGTTAGCACACACTCACTGCTCTCCATCTCCCCCTTCCCCAAAAAATATTTAAAAAGTTACCAAAATTGTTCTGTACAGGTGATCCAGGTGGAGAAATGTTTACACTAGGTGACAGGTAGAGATAACTCCGGTTAACACCAGTATTGAAGTCAAATGGAGATTTATAATCCTCGTATAGATCTGTATCCCTACAATCCATCCCAGAAATTTCAAAATGCATTTTTACTCATTAACATAGATCCATTGATGCATTCATCCTGATTCTCAGCATTGTACAGCTTCTTCACTTTGTAATCCCACATTGCATTTTATTTCCTTTGTACGGCTTTCGATGTTGATATGACTCATATACAGTACACATTTAATAAATTACTTGAGAGCCATGTCATAGTTGTCTCACAGCACAAGGTTAAGTTTCTGTAAATCTATAACCTGGGCCAGGTTTTACAGAACATTCCCTCTCTAAACAAACACTTGCAGCACAATGTGAATTGGCTTCTGGGACGTCTTAGTCTTCTGCAGAATTGCAGCCAGCGTTTTTAATCATTTAAATAAGAAAAGTCAGCTGACCACAGCTGTACCAGGATATCCTTAATCTTCTAGGACACAAAAGGATTACTAGCCATAATCTATTCTATATGCCATCTGTGCAGAACTTTCAATCAGGGAAAAAGGGAAGAAATTATATGTGGCTTCCTGTTGTCTGTGCTGCAACTGTTTGTAATTTAATGGGCTAGCTAAAGAGAAGTGGAATCTGTATTTAGCAAGCTTATAATGCAACACTCAAAGTGTACACTACTGAGATCAAGTGGGATTTGTGACCTGAGGGAAAAAAAAGTTACCAATATACAAGATACTTCTGGGTGAGTGCTCATGGGAGGTCATCATCAATGGGCAAACTGATTAACAGACACAACGAGTTTAAAAGTCTCACAAGCTACAGAAGTGAAGTTCATGTGCGTTCATAATCCATACAGCTGGTTCTTTGACTAAAGCCTATTTAGTGCTAGTCTACATGTTAAAAAAGAGTAGTGGAAGTTTCCTGCATTAATCTCATTTTGGGGCAATTCAAGTGTAGTGCCATCAGTGGCACAGGAACATTTAAGAGTAATGGTGCTGAGCCTTTGTCTAGCCTCCACCCACAGTTAAAGCCAGGAAAAAAGCTCCAGCACATGGTGCAACAACTAGGGCCCCAGGAGTGGGGCTGGCAGCAGAGGCTTCCTGTGAACAGGGCTCAAACCAGGACCCCAGCACACAGGACTGGCAGCTGGGACCCTGGATGCTAGGCCAGGAGTGCTGTAGCACCCCCTACACCACTGGTTCCCAAGCTTATGGGTGCGATACAGGCTGTCCTTACTATAATCCAAGATACATTCCAAAAAAACTTGGACTTATAGCGAAACAACTTAAAATGGGGAATTCTCCCCCCACCCGACTTCCATTCTTCTGCTCTACTCTGCACTGCTTAGGCCTCAGTTGGAGTATTGTGTCCTGTTCTGGGCACCACATTTCAAGAAAGATGTGGAGAAATTACAGAAATTACAGAAGGTCCAGAGAAGACCAACAAGAATTATTAAAGGTCTAGAGAACATGATCTGTGAAAGAAGAACTGGGCTGGTTTAGTTTGGAAAAGAGAAGACTGAGAGGGGACATGATAGCGGTTTTTAGGTATCTAAAAGGGTGTCACAAGGAGGAGGGAAAAAAATTGTTCTTCCTGGCCTCTGAGGATAGAACAAGAAACAATGGGCTTAAACTGCAGCAAGGGAGGTTTAGGTTAGACATTAGGAAAAAGTTCCTAACTGTCAGAGTGGTTAGACACTGGAATAAATTGCCCAGGGAGGTTGTGGAATCTTCATCTCTGGAGATATTTAAGAGTAGTTTAGATAAATGTCTATCAGAGATGGTATAGACAGTATTTGGTCCTGCCATGAAGGCAGGGGTCTGGACTCTATGACCTCTTGAGGTCCCTTCCAGTCCAAGTATTCTATGATTCTATGAAATGGGAGGGGTTGGAGGTGACTTAGGAGCAGGGAATAGGAGGGACTTAACACACCATCAGTTCCACACTAAAGTAATTGACGCTTGTAGGAACAGATATATACCAGGGCAACTTATAGCAGGGATGCCCTGTATAGTGTTCCATTACAGGTCTCCTCTTGAAGCAAGTCGTTTGAAACAGCTACACAACGTTATGCAGTAGAGAAGCTAGAAATTTGAACTTTTATAGCTATCGGAGGCAAAATTGGCACAAGTATGGATATTCACTGGAACTTGAAAGACTTTAACCAGTTAATATTTTATGCATCATTGTGGGGCTAAGAATTTTATTCTATTCCATTGAGAAGGGGGAGGGGGCATGAAGAGGAGAAAAATGGAAGTTCAGAACCTTCCTTCAGACTGTCATGGGGTGATTACAGTCTAAATGCAGTGAACAGCTCCAGAATAACACCATTCCTGATGCACAATGTTTCAAACTGGTAACAAAGCCCCCCCCCCCCACACACACACACAATTTTTGTAATAAAGCTGAATTTAAAATGGTCTTCAACACTTTTCAGATCCAGCAAGTGGTTGGAATCTTTGAGCTAAGTCCCTCTTCCCTAAAGTTCTTGCTAGAAAGAAGGACTGGAACAACTAACCAGCCCATCTCTCTTATGGGCCTTGAGATTTTCTGGCACATTTTACTTGTTTGTTTCCGTTCTATTTCAGGGAGAGGAGGATTTAATATATTCAGAGAGTGGGTGGTTACTGGTAATTAATTTGCTTTCTCTAGAAACAATGACCAAGTGTAGACAGATCTTCCCTACAGCAATTAGTGAACTACAGCCTAAAACTCCCCCATCTGAAGAAAGGAGAGATGTGGGTAGAGTGCCAAGTGTCCAGTATTCTACCAGACAGTCCAATATTTGTGCTCTGTCCAGTAAAAAAAAAAAAAATCAGAAAATACTGGACACATGCAATGTCCAGTATCTTCTGATTTTTCCAGCTGCGCACCAGAGGGAAGTGGGAAATAGGTCAATAGAGTTACTATAGAGAACTTTCTGGGTGTCTGGCTGGTGAGTCTTGCCCACATGCTCAGGGTTTAGCTGATCGCCATATTTGGGGTCGGGAAGGAATTTTCCTCCAGGGTAGATTGGCAGAGACCCTGGAGGTTTTTTGCCTTCCTCTGTAGCATGGGGAACAGATCACAGCTGGAGGATTCTCTGCATCTTGGGGCCTTCAAAGTATTTGAAGGCTTCAGTATCTGAGATATAGGTGAGAGGATTATTCTAAGAGGGGTGGGTGAGATTCTGTGGCCTGCACTGTGCAGGGGGTCAGACTAGATGATCATAATAGTCCCTTCTGACCTTAAAGTCTATGAGAGTCTATGAGAAGCCTAGTGTGGGTGGGGAAAGCTGCTGGAAGGCAGGGCCACCATCAGCACTAGGAGCCTGTGATTGCTGGGACTCCCAGCCACTCCCCCTTCCCCTGCCAGGTTTCTGCACAATCACAGGCTCCCAGCACCAATCATGGCCCCGCCTCCCAACCTGGGAGTCCCAGCTGGGAAGGGAGCCACAATCATCGCTCTGGGCACATCAGAAGCCCAGAAGCCTAGCAGGGGAGCGGGGAGTGGCTGGGAGGCGGGGCACAGTCAGTGCTGGAGTTCTCTAGAATCATTTCAGTTGCAGGATAAAAGTGTTCTTCTAAATTCTTCTATAGCCTTAGAGGAATAGAAAACAATGAAAATAGCATGCACATTTGCACAATTACTTCTAAGCCTCTTTACATAGAGATGGCGTAGGATGAAGACTGTTTAATACTTAACTTTATTATAAACATAGCATGTGTGTTTGTGGCAGTGTTTTTTTTTTTTTGCTCAACAAATTTTTAGCCAGCATGTTTGGTATTTTTTGGGAGACCATCTGGCAACCCTAGATGTGGGTCTCTGTTAGAAAGAAATCTAGAGGCCTGAAATCTGAATAGCTATTCCTAGAACAGCCTGTGGAGCAGATCAAAGGAGCTGTTCCCAGAAAATGAAATTTTGCCAATTATTCCATTTTCCTTCTCTCTACACCCCCTTCAGGAAAAGGCTCTGTGAAACTTACCTCACTCAAGTTTGGGTACTGAATCCTTATCTACAATGGGCCCTAAAGGCACCTAACAAACCAAGTCCAAGCCTGTTAGCTCAATCACCTCCATTGGCTGCATCATTTGACACCAATTGGAAACCATTCCAGATTGTGCATGGGAATAAGGTCTCTGCATGAAATTCTGCTGAAGTGAATACTGCATGTTTTTATACTTTGTGGTCTGCTCCTTCCATGTACAGGGTATTGGAATCTAATCTCTGCATTGAAAAAAATGTGCAAGGATCTGGCAACAGACGTTACCTTTCAAGCAGGTGGAAAGCTTTGGCTACAGGTGCTACCCAAATATCCAGGAACAGCTATGATTTTTAACATTAAGGAGTTGCAGATGCCCTTTCAAGCATGTATGGTACTCAACTCCAGCTACATAGAATAAGTAACTGCAGTCAGTTTACCTTAAGCTGAGCTTGGTGGCAATCCCACAGTGGGAGGCCAGCAGGAGCAAATGCTCGTCAGCTTCCCTTACTCCTTGCAAAAGGAGGAGTACTGGATGCTGGCAAGGGCACCCTCTGAGTTTGATTTAGCAAGTCTTAACTAGACTGTCTCTTCCAACATTTGATTTCATGAGTCAAACTAGACTCACTACATTGAATTTTGGAAGATAGATTGCAGCAGCAGTGATCTGCAGCAGCAGTGATCTCCCTTTTAATGTAAACAAGGCCTTAGTCCAGGCCTGTGCTAGGGGAGAAAAACTGACCTAGGAAAGACAACTCCAGTTACAAGAATGAAGTAGATGTACCTCGGATTTCTGAAGTACCCCCACTTCAGGAGGTAGACAGGAGAGACTCTCCCCTTCCCTTCCTCCTCACATCCCCCCCCTCCACCTGGTGAGCAATGACCTGTGGAGCTCCCAACACACTGTTGAAACCGACAACAGCTTCCACAGGTGTGGAAATACAACTGGTAGCTCTGGGTCCCGTTCCCCCCCCCCCCCCCCTCCTTGCACTCTTTCTGTATCTAGGATCAGGAACTGCAGCACTCGAGAGACTAATAATAAAATAGAAAGTGTGACAACCCACCCCCTACTTAAACACACACACACCCTGCTGCTGCCTGCCACCTCTTTGCTCATCTGTGCTCCTTCCCCTTCTCTCTGGATTTCTTGTGTGGAAACAAGTAAAATCTGGATCATGGTGGATGCAGATCCACTTTTTTGTATTCACACAGGGCTTACTAGAACCACTAAGTCAAACATCTGGAGATCAATCTCTGCAGCATCGATCTTGGGGTAAATAAAGACTAAAGACAAAACACCCCCCCCCCCCCCCATCTGAAGTTTAGATGCTATTTGTGCAAAGCTGTCAAGAAGGTCAGTTACTCATGACTAATGCACATGAGCCAATTAAAATCAAGATTACCTGAATGGGATGTAAAATGGTTCAGTCAAGCATTGCCACCAAGATTGTTGCATGTGACAAATAATTGGCTTGTTATCTGGTAGCGTTCAGACTTCAAGGTTTGTTCCTAGCATGAAAAACAAATACTACTTCTAGAGAGAAATACTAGTAAGTGCAGAGAGTTTTCTGCTTCAAGAGATAAAATGCTATTAACACTGAATTAATGTTCAAAATGTGTCATTTGTTAGATTAGTGTTGGGCACAGATGTTTTTGTTCCTCATATACCACCTGCTACCTCACTTCAATTTCACAGGCTAGGACTATTACTAATTGGCAAAGATCATGTTATGCTTTCTCAAATGAAAAAAGGCTCAGAAAGCATAATGGTAGTCTTGTTGAAATGTAAGCTGTTTCATGAGTCAAACTAGACTCACTACATTGAATTTTGGAAGATAGATTGCAGCAGCAGTGATCTGCAGCAGCAGTGATCTCCCTTTTAATGTAAACAAGGCCTTAGTCCAGGCCTGTGCTAGGGGAGAAAAACTGACCTAGGAAAGACAGACTACTGCAGATTGCATTGATGAATACAACAGCTACACATCGTATAGACAACAATTGTGAAAATGGGTCTGGTTAGTACCAGGTAGGGGGGATAGGGACTGAATTAAGTGAATTTTTCCAAGGAGCTTCATTAGAGAAATTAAGCCCCAGTTATCTCTAGCCTTGATCTGAATTCTGTTTACACAGCAAAAAGCATATCTTCAGTCAAGAGAAAAGCCAAAACACACTTAAACCCATACAGATATTGCTGGCCCTCCAACTTAAACAGGGTTGCCAGATGGTTTAACCAAATATACCAAACACTGCCTCCCCCCCCCCCCAAAAAAAAAAACCCACCAGTGAAATAATTCTGTTGCGGGTGAGAGAAGAGGGGGTGAGAGAAGAGGGGGGGACCAAAGTTGTTGAGCAAAAAAAATTAAAAAATAAAATAGCATTAAAACAGCATGGCCCTTTCAGTGCATGTAGAGTCAGAATAGGGATAGGAACAGGGGAACAGTTGAGCACTAAGACTCAGGGAAGGCATTGCTTCCCCTTGGTCTTTAGTCTTTTTGCCAGCAGCCATTTTGTTTCTTGATCAAGCCAGAACACAGCTACCCTGCGGAACCAGGTAAGCAGAAGGTCTGGGGGTGGAGGCAGGGGTCTGGGCCCAGTTGCTGAGTGTGTTGTAGGGTTGCCAAATGTCCAGTATTTTTGCCTCCTAGCGGGGGGAAGAGGGGAAGGAGAAAAAAAACAGAAAATACTGGACATTTTAGGTGTCCAGTATTTTCTGAATTTTTTTTAAACTGGACAGGAGGCAAAAATACCGGACTGTCCGGGTCAATACCGTACACCTGGCAACCCTACACTTAAGTCAAAAAGTCAAAGAATTGGGTAGGAGCTCCACATTACCCGAAGAGTGACTAAGTTTCCCTATAACTAGGTAGACTTTAAATTCCAGCATTAGAACTTTGGAACAAGGTATGTTACTTTAACAGAGCCTGGTGCTGCACATGACATACAGCTACACATGGAATTTCTTGTAAGTCTTTGAGGTGTGTCAGATTCTTTAAGTCTGTTCTTCAGAATTAGCTGGCTATCATCTTCCTGACTGATGTATCACTGTTCTGTCACTTTGTAGACCAAATATATCAAATATGGTTCTGAATTAGCAGGGTGGTACAATCATGCTAGAAGGGTTTTTTACATGGGTATCACTCTGCTCATTTATGTTGTGATTAGCTTTAAGTGTGTCCTGAACTGGGGGATTTACCTTACTAGGCCATTCTGAATTTTAGTCCTTACCCAATCTTTTAAACCTACACCCTTCAACCAGGTGTCTCTGTTCCAGCATCCCTTAAACTCTTTCTGCACTTTCAGTTTTATTGGGGTACAAGCCATGTAAGCCTTAACGCCACTTAAGCCTGTCCAGTATCACCTGCACTGCTTAAACTGATAAGCCATTAGATCAAAAAAACTGCATCAACTGATTTAACCTTAAGAATCCAGATCAATTTGAAGAGAACCTGTCTAGAAAATAGGAGTTTCAGATGGGGGGGGGGGGGAGAAAGCAGTGCCTTCTTGCACATTTAGTGCCTCCAGGTTTTGCTTTTTAAACTACGCTTTCTGGCACAGTTACACAGCTGTTTCCCCACCCTTGTATTGGAATGGCACAGCACTCTGGTGGAGAAAGCCAGCAATTTAGCATTTGAAATCACCATTAGAATCATAACAGGCAATTGAAGTCTGTTCATTTAAGACTAAAGAATGATTATAGAAGCCCCTCTCCACTGTGGAGTAAGCTTTATTTAAGCAACAGAAAAAAAACAAAAAAAAAACAAAAAAACACAAGGTCACCAAAAGCCTCAAAGGGACATGACATATTTCCAAGCAGAGTATCACCTAGATTGCTGACTGGCCAGGTTGTTTATGCAATGATGGCATATCTGCAATCTTGTGCGCCAAAAGCACTGGTGACATGACATAATTGTGGGCCACATAGCAATATGACACATGCACTTTGGTATTTGTTAAAAAGCCACCAAAAGCAAAATCAGTGCTGATCAAAGCTAAACCCAGCAATTGCCTCCTGTGCTAATTTGTTTGTCAGCTGCAGAGCAAAGATAAAGTCAAAAAGTGTTCTTCAGACTGCCTCAGTGCCTGCATTTTGCTTCTGTTCAAGAGTTTAGCTGTGGTTCTACAGATCTGTGGCTTGATAGCAAGTTTGATGTCATGACATCCCCAGAGACCACTGAGGGGCCTGAAACATAGCACTTGTATGGCAGTTGTTCCTGCTAACATCTTTCAAACATCCTCCAGCATAGCACAGCCCAAATATGACAGTTGGCATCTAGGTAGTTTAATGGTCGAGACCAGGGAGTTCTCTGTAGCCTATTCAATAACCAGATCAGTGTGAGTGTCTCCGTGGCTTTAAGAAAATTAGCTTATGAATATAAATATAGATGCTTTGCACAAAATACCTCATGGAACCTATCAATTTTAGGTGTTACAATCTGCAGGATTCTGTATATCTTAATTTGGTGCACATATTTTCATGCAATTAGAAATATAAAGTACGAGATGGTTTATATAGTTTTAAATGCACTAACAACAACCATTACTGATCCCTCTACCTCCAGAAGCCTTAACGACTTGGTGATCAATAGGGATTTCAATGAGTAGTCGACTAGATGATTAACTGAGCCTAGGCTTATCAGTTAATCTTGTCCACTACTTGCATTCCCCCCTACTTTGCTGCCTCTGTATCAGAAGCAGCAAAGGGAAAGGAGCAGAAGCCAAGACTGGGGATTCCCAGCACAAAAGCCCGTTTCCCTCCTCCCCGGCACCAGCACCACCTGACCCTACAGCACTGTTGCCTCTATCGGGGGGGGGGGGGGGGGGGGAAGCTGCTTCATAATAGCAGCACCCGTCCAGAGGGTCCAAGTTCCCCATGGATAGCAGCCTCTATCTGCATCTCCCACCACAAGTGGCCTGGGCCCATTGCCCAGAGGTTGCTTTGTGGTAGCACCCGTGGACAGCACCTGCTTTGCATCAGCAGTAATCAGAAGCAGCAGCATGGGGCAGCAGGCTTTTACACAGAAATGTTAGTGTTCTGATACCTTTTGGGGGCTGGTTTCCTGGGTGATTTGCCCTTGAATTACATTCCACCATTGCTCTTCTGGTCCAGCGGAAGAGGGTGGTGAGGCGCCTCCAAGCAAGGTTCCCTATAAGGTGCATGCCTGCACAGGTGCACAGCAAGAATTTCATTCCCACCCACCTCCTCAGCAGACTCATGCATCTGCAATCCCAGCTGCTCCAGGGGCAGGGCCACCTGCAGCGTGACTGCCCACCTCAGCAGCAGCTGGGCAGCTACCACATGTCTGTGTGGCAGCTGCCAGAGCTTGAGCCTGGGCCCCAATACTGAAGTAGTAGCACCTTGGCCCCACTCCAGTCCCAGCACACGGGACAGCTGCCCGCTGCATGGCTCAGCCTCTGGGAGCAGCTGGGGCCACAACTGCATGGCAGCTGCTGGGGCCAAGACTGCGGTACTAAAAATAGTACCGCAGCCCCATCTCAAGTCCCAGCACGTGGGGCATGCTGCCTTGTGCTTGGATTAGAGCCGGGCCATGGTGCAGCTGCGCCTGGGACAGGGCCGCAGTACTAAAAATTAGCACCATGGTCCTGGCTCCAGCCCCAGCACACAGGGCAGCCAACAACCATGCTGCCCCATCCAGCAGGTGCAGGTGTCAGGATGGCAGAAAGTAAGGTGGGGGTGAAGAAAGGAAGGGGCTCATGGTGAGGCAGAAGAGAGGGGGCAGGGCTGGAGAAGAAAGGGGAAGGCACCATGGAACAGGGTGGAGGAGAGAAATGCCAGGAGACCATAAACAGACAATGAGGGGAAAGGGCAGAAGAGGGGAGGGGAGATGTCAGTGAGGGGGTAGGAGAAGGGAGGAGACAGGGTGATGCTGGGTGAGGAGAGGGGAGGGGCAATGGGGGCAAGAGGGAGGAGGAGGAGGAGTGGGTGTCAGGAGAAGAGGAGTTGAAAGGAGGGGTGGGAATGAGGAAGGCAGGGGTTGGAGCAAGGTCATATGTGAGGGCGCAGAGGGGCGTGAACTGGGGAAGAGGATGGAGAGAGGGTGGGCACCAAGGACAAAGAGGGCAAGGGGGGCAGGTAGCAGGAGGATGTAGGGGTAAGGTGCAGATGCCAGAGGGATTGTGGAGGTGAAGCAGAAGGGCAGGCGCGAGTGGAGAGGCAGTGCAGGTGGGTAGAGGGAGGTATTAGGAGTGGGATGGGGAGGGGTGCTAAAGGAGGGGCCGACACAAGGGGGAAGGGCAGGTGCAGGAGTCAGGTGAAGAGGAAGGGGTCAAGTCCCAGGAGGGCAGTGGGAAGGTTAGGGTGCAGCACAGCAGAGGGTGACGTGGGCAGGGAACAGCACCAGGCACCACAAGAGCAGAGGGGGAGAATGGGAGACATGGCAGCAGAGGGAAAAAGGGAAAGATTTATAACTAGGTGCCACAGTAGCACATCTGAACAATATAAAGGTCGTGTGCAAGACAAAAACCTCATTCTGCTCATGGATGGAAAATCTTAGAGGGAACACTGCCCCAGATAGCAAGGAAACCGGCGTCAGTAGCAATATTACTGTTGTAATAATCTTTGCACAAAATATGCCTTGTGAGGTAGCATCTAAAAGTGCCGTTTGCTGGTCAATTCGGTCTCGAAGTGTGTGCCAGCATTGTACGTGGAACAACATTTCCCTGTATAGTGTTATAACACATTCCAAACCACAGTAGAAGCTAACAAACTGGTCTGCCAAAGGAAGGAATGTGTTCTGCTTAAACTTCCATTAAAACAATCACCAAGCAGGAAGAGAAGACCCCCCCCCCCCCCCCCCCCAGGAAAAAAAAACAGCTAAGGAAAAGCAGCAGGGTACATCATTTTCCACATGCTTTGTAGGAGAATGGATACTAGGGATCTAAGCGAGTAGTTGACTATCCAATAAGCAAAAGCTTATCGGATGGTCAACTAGTCCCTCAACTGGTCATTTCCTCCCCCTTGCTGCCTCAATTAGTCGATTAGTTGATTAAATTTAACATCCCTAATGGATACCATTTAAAAAAAAAAGTAACAAACACCCCAGGCACCTCTGGTGTCTGTCCATAAATCCACTGTCCCACAAGGGACAAAAGCAGCAGCCACTGAACTGGAAAAATAGGCATTGACTGAAGGAACTAGATCAGTAAAACTGCTCAGAGCACGTGGTGAGAAACATCTCACTAAGTTTATTGTATCAGGCACCAGTTATGTTCAATCTTTATTTTTCTTGCAACAATTTCTGATTTATGCCGCAAGACTTGTACTCAGTCTTTGTAGTCGAACTTGTTTATCAAATCCAGTATCTGAAATGCCATTCAGGCAATAAGGTAGGTACGTATTGCTATTTTGGACTTTATATGAATTTGTATTGTCTAGAGAAGGCTGGGCAAACCAAGATATAAGTTTCTGGGGGGGGGGGGGGGGGGAAATCAGACTGGGAGTTCATTAGGATCACAATGCAGTATAAACAAGGCTGGTGCAAGCCAAGGTATGGCTGGCTGCACACACAGCTTGTAATGGCTTGGATGCTGTGAGTAGTTCAGATTCGAGGCTACCACAGCGAAACACTGTGAAGGGACATCCCAAGGTTACAGGGCAGCAGTAACAGCAACTGGTTAGTTCAGAATATAGCTGAGTACATCATACAGCCACAGGTAAGGCTTATGAAATTGTTGCCTCTGACAAGTGTCCAATTTAGTTATGCCACTCTCAGCTGCTCTTCCCTGGACTGGTAACCTAACAATATGGCCAAATTTGGATGCAATGCTCTAGAGAACACTGTATCACTTTTCTTTGTAGTGCATTCAAGCATTCTGTTTGCCTAACCCTTAGCGCTATGTACTGATCTTGACAAGTGTTTCCTCCGAGTCAGAGTAAGTGCACTCCTGCTCTCAGCTAAACCAGCTTCCTTCAATGTATCATGCCAGATGTTTTCTTCATTGGTTCTCAGAGCTCTGACAATCACCAAGGACCCTGAATCCAAGGTATAAGATTTACACCTCATTGACTTTCAAAAATATTTAATCCTGTTCCAAGATGGATCCTAAGTAGTAAGATAGTGCCCCTGAAGTGGTACTTACAGGGCTAACTTAAGAGATGGTACCCCGACCGATCGAAAAAGCAAATGAAGCACAGATTTACAAATCTTACCCTTCATTTGCATAATCGCATGAGTGCTTTTTCAAAAATGAAACTGCAGTCTAGATGAGGGTTCCTCCCGCCGCAAAAGAACCCTTTTTGAAAGAACCGATATATCTCGTTTTTTCCAGGAGTACTGTTTTTTCAAAATGGGGTCTTCCGCCCCTCCCACTCCGAAAGAACCCCCGTCTAGATTATGGTTTCTTTTTTGAAAACCCCTTTTGAAAAAGCCCTCAGGCAATTATGCAAATTAAGCACAAGATTTGTAAATCCATGCTGCATTTGTGTTTTCAATTGGGCTCATTTACATTCCTCTTTCGGAAGAGGAATGTAGTTTAGACATAGCCTTACATGCATCCGTAACTATAACATGGAACCTGAACTGATAAGGTAAAGTGAATACGCAAAGATCAGCAAGCTAGCTTGTATTATGGGGATGCCTACCAGCTTTGTTCACTTGTTTAAAGGTGTAGGTTTTGATAGCTACAAAGTTTGAGTACAAGGGATATTAAAAGGAACTGACACAGAAACTTGTTAGAAGAGGTATGGTAATGCGTAATTGGTCACGAGTAATGAGAAGGGCAAAAGCAGCAAAATATGAACTATACAGCAAGCCTCTTACTGAGCAGGCCTAAACAGGCATGCTGGTCATAGTTTCTGGATTTCAAAGCGTTAATCTACTCTTCAGAGATAAGATGCCTTATTTCAACCTAATTAAGTCAGCGTACACACTACACTCTTGTCCCCACCAATGTGAGTGCCCTGTTACCATAGACATTTGCAATCCTACGCCTCTTGTGGAGGTGGACTCATGTCTGCATAGACTCTGTGGGTTACTTACATTGGAAATTATGGTAATTTCTGCGAGGGGTAGAGAAGGGGAAGGAAATGGTAGCCAGGCTCCTGAAAGACAGCTAGGCAGAGCTGAGAACCAATGCTACTTCTCAAGTAGGAGGAAACACTCCTGGCGTAGAAGTACACCATTAACAGAACGGCAGTGAGGACCTAACAAAAGGTAAAACGTAAGTTTGTAGTTGAGACATGCCCAAAAATCTGAAGCTAATGAAAGCTCTCAGCTATCTAAGAAGCAATAGTTCAGGTCTCCCCCCTCCCCCCCCCACACACACGCACACCATAAGCTCTATCAGGTAACACAAGGTCAGCTTCTGCACACCATTTAGACATGGCTATGGTTGGGTTTGCGGAGAAGACATTAGAGGACCTTGATTTTGCTGATGACCTTGTGCTGTTCTCCCATGTGTCATCATATGCAAAAGATGACAAATCGACTCTGCACCTTCGGAAAACAGGTCGGAGTAAGAGTTAGCCAGAAGACGACAGAAGTCATGACCTTAAATATTGAGGCACCAGTATCAGTTAAGATCGATAGCCACGACCTACCTATCAGAGAGCTTTATATACTTGAGTAGTATTATCAGGCAAGATGGAGGCATCAGAAATGATATCCAGAGCAGACTCAGTGAAGCCAGAAATGTCTTCATGAGTCTGAATGCTGTATGGAAGTCATCACAATACAGCATCCATGCCAAAACTTAAGTTTCATTAGAGCTATGTTTTATCAACACTATTATATGGATCAGATGTATGGAGTATGACTTAAATTGTCAACTTTTCACACGAAGTCTTCGGAGGATCCTCTATATTTTTTGGCCACAAAATTTCAAATCAGGACCCGCTTGCACAGTGTAAACAAGATGACATGGTTACCATCATTATGAAAAGATGCTGGAGATGGATTGGGCATGTGCTCAGGAAAGATGGAAGCTCCATCACAGACTGCTGAGCACTGGACCCCTGAAGGGAAGCGGAAACAAGGACGACCCAAGACAACATGGCGCCAGACCACTTAAGTAGAAATGAAGAGCATGAATTACACTTGGGGCACTATTAAGAGGCTGGCCAGAGACAGACAGAAGTGGAGGACCTTTGTTGCTGCTTTTATAGGTCAGTGGGCGTGAAGGACGATGATGATGATGATTGGGTTTAGTTAGCCTACAGAGGTCAATCATAGTGGGACATATACAGGAGTACAACATTAAGTGATAGTACTCCATGAGATATTCTTTGAACATTACCCATGTTACTTTAAGAATCTGTTCAGATTCCACAGTCAGTAGGTTGATAGAAGGTTAAATTTTTGGGAGTATGCCAATTATGCTCCAATGCCAGATTTGTCAGAGTAACTAGCTTTAGAAATGTGGCATTTAGTTAAGACACTAAGGTTTAGAACAGGGTGGCCAACCCACAGCTCTCAAGCCACATGCAGCTCTTTGCTTAAAGAAATGCGACTCTTCCTAGTTCTGAACTGCGCGCCTGGACTGCTCATAGCTGGCCACTCTGCACAAGTGCCCCAGTGCCTGGAGGGAGAAGTGCATGGCGGCAGCGCCTCTGGGACTCAGGCATTGAGTTAGAGCCGGGGGCAGGGGTGTGGGGGGAGGAGGAGGAAGGACAAGGACTGGAGGTGCCTGGCTCTGGGGGAGGGGGAAGGTATTCGGTTACAGCAGAGAGGCTGAGAATGCCTGGCTCTGAAGGAAAGAGAGGGCATTGGGTTAGAGTGGGGCGGGGACGACACGGAAGCACCTTCAACTCAAAGGCTACGTCTACATTGGCATGATTTTGCGCAAAAACTTGCTGCCTGTCTACAATGGCCGCAAGTTCTTGCACAAGAACACTGACGTTCTAATGTATGGTTTTATAGGAACAGTTCCGATATTTGAGGTGTTGTCTTATATGGACATCTGCTACTTCCCCCCTCATTTTACATACTTGCTGTCTGGTCACCCAATTCAGATTTGAATATTTAGATTGTACTTACTGCTATTTGTTCAGTACAAGTGAAGTTTATACTTGACTAAGTTAAAAGCACTGCTTCTTACAAAGTTAAACACATTAATATGCAGCTTAGGTACGAAGTAGGTAGTTGAGCGCCCTCTAATGGTGTTCTGTAGAAATGGCAGGTTATAGAACATGCACAGCATGACAGCGGGCAAGGGGGGAGAAGAATGGGGAAACCAAATAAATTAGACTGGCCTTGTTTACATCTCACCACATCTGATCCTTGAGGAAACCCCCCGTTACAATGGTGAGATGTATCAGTTAATAGCCTTATCAATTGTGAATACAGGTGTATGTTCTCCTAGCTTTTAGACAACACTCAAATTTTCCAATCTCTGTACGTTATTCCTGACCTGCCAATAGCACAACTGTCTAGTCTAAAGATCAGTTAGAGCAGTGGTCCCCAACCTTTCGGGGCTGCTGGGCACCAAAGGGGGGGCCGCACGTGTGCCACGCGCCTGGGGCGCAAGAATAGCTTCGGCTAGCCCAGATCACTCGGCAGGCGCACAGAAGTGCCCTGGCGGGCACCATGACACCCACGGGCACTGCGTTGGGGATCACCGAGTTAGAGCTTCCTTAAGTTTAGTGCATTTACACACTACTGCACTAACTCTGCAGTAAACAAAATTGGTTTATACAGCTAGGCCCAAGCCATGCAGGTACTCTACAGAGGAGTACCAGCACAGTTCTGCCCTTTAAAATTCTGAATGGACAACACTAAGTAGTTGCTCACTTCATTAACACTATATCAAATATTTGTTTGATAACTAAACCAGTTCTCTACAGATCAGTCAGTCAGTTTGACTTCTGTGCCAGGGAAGATAATGAAGCAGGTAATTAAGGAATCATCTGTAAACATCTGGAAGATAAGGTGATACGTAACAGCCAGCATGGATTTGTAAAGAACAAATCATGTCAAACCAATCTGATACTTTTCTTTGATAGGATAACAAGTCTTGTGGAGGAGGGACAAGGAGTGGATGTGGTATACCTCTACTTTAGTAAGGCATTTGACATGGTCTTGCATGACTATCAAAAAATCTAGGGAAATACAACCTACGTGGGGCTACTATAAAGGTGGGTGCCTAACTGTTCTCAGTAGTTATTAATGGTTTACAGTCATATTGGAAGGGTATAACAAGTGGGGTTCCGCAGGGGTCTGTTTTGGGACCGGTTCTGTTCAATATCTCCATCAACTATTTAGATGACGGCATATAGAGTATGATTATTAGCAGGGCTTGATGAACCGCGGCAAAAGCTGCTCGCCAGCCCCGCACTGCGTATGCGCAAGAGCTGCACGCGCCTCCAGTAAACTGAGCGCCGGGCTGAAATCTACTCGCCACGAGCAAGTAGACTCAATAGATTGTTGAGCCCTGATTACAGGCAGTCCCCGGGTTACGTACAAGATAGGGACTGTAGGTTTGTTCTTAAGTTGAATTTGTATGCAAGTCGGAACTGGTACATATTGTAGGGGAAAACTCTAGCCAAACATTTCTCCAGAGCTCAGTTTTATTCTCCCACACCTCACTTCCCTCAGTCCTTTATTCTCAAGCTGAGGTGTCTGCTGAGAAAAGCCGCTCCGCCTCTCCCTGGTCTGCTGGGGGGCAGGGCGCTAACTTCACATCTCCCTGGTCTGCTGGGGGGAAGCAGCTAGTGCGGGGTTGCCTCACCCCATTTGTAAGTAGGGATCCGATGTAAGTCGGATCCATGTAACCCGGGGACTGCCTGTATTAGGTTTGCAGATGATGCCAAGCTGGAAGGGCTTGTAAGAGCTTTGGAGGCTAGGATCAAAATTCAGAACTATCTGGACAAACTAGAGAAATGGTCTGAGGTAAATAGGATGAAGTTTAATAAGGACAAATTCAGAGCACTCCACTTAGGAAGGAACAATTGGTTTCACACACATACAGATGGTCTATGAAGGTGTATTGCGGAAAGGGATCTAGGGTTCATAGTGGTACACAAGTTAAACATGAGTCAGTGTGACACTGTTGCAAAAAAGTAAATATGATTCTGAGATGAATTAATAGGAGTGTTGTGAGCAAGACATGAGAAGTCATTTTTCTTTCTCTACTCTGCAATGATTAGGCCTTAATTGGAGTGTTGTGTATAGTTTTGGGCACCACATTTCAAGAAAGATGTGGAGAAATTGGAGAAGGACCAGAGAAGAGCAACAAAAATGATTAAAGGTCTTGAGAACATGACCTATGAGGGAAGACTGAAAGATTTGGGCTTGTTTAGTTTATAAAAGACGACATGATAGTGGTTTTCAAGTATCTGAAAAAGGGAGCTACAAGGAGCGGGGGAGGGGAAGGAATTGTTTTCCTTGGCCTCAGACGACGATAGGACAAGAAGCAATGGGCTTAAATTGCAGCAAAGGAGATTTAGGTTGGACATTAGAAAAAACTTCCTATCAGGCTGGTTAAACACTGGAATAAGTTGCCTATGGAGGCTGTGGAATCTCCATCACTAGAAATATTTAAGAACAGATTGGATAGATAGCAGGGATGATCTAGACCATGCTTGGTCCTGCTGGGAGAGCAGGAGACTAGACTATGACCTCTAGAGGTCCCTTCCAGTTCTAGTATTCTGTTAATCTAACTATGGAATTCTAGGTTTATTCTTCTGCTCCATTTTCATGGGGAAGCCAGGGTAGTCCACTGAACTCTCAAAGATAGATAGCTCTGTAAGGTCTATTTTCAGAAGCACTGGGGTCTCACTTTCCCCTAGCAGGCTTTTGAGCTTCCTGGTATGGGCTACTGCTTCCACTCAAGTACAGTGGAGATGGGCAAAATACATCCAGAAAACCAGATCCAGCCCACTAAACTACCAGAACCAGCCTGCCAGCGTCACAGCCCAGCAAGAGCCTTGGGCAGACTCCCTGCATGCCGTGCCTCAGCACGCCACTCAAAGCAGCTGGCAGCAGAAGCCATGTGCATCTCTGCATGCCCACAACCTTGATGGGAGGCTTGCATGAACTGTCCCTGCCCCCAGCACAATTTCGCAGCTCCCATTGGTGAGACACTGGCCAATGGGGTTTCCTGGGCTGTGCTCATGGTACAAGCAGCATGGGGAACCCTCCCCTTCAGGGGTGCACAGAGATGTATATGGCCCCCACAGCTGACCACTGAGCAGGACACTGGGGAAATGTCAGGCAGTCAGCCTGCCCCAAGGGCTTGCTGGGCTGCTGACTGGGAGCCACTTAAGGTAAATGCTTCATGGATGGAGCCTACACCTAACAGCCTACCACATCACTCCTCCAAAACTCACTGCTCCCCCAACACAGGTGACAACCTGAAACCTCTGCATCCCTGCTCCTGCACCTATACCCCTTCCTGCACCAGATCACAACCCAAAACTCTGCACATCCTCCCTATGTCATAAGCTTCTCCCAGACCCCACATTCCCTCCTATAGCCTAATCCCCTTCCCTGGGTGCAGATGGAAGCGCAATCTAATCCCAAGCCTCCCACCTCCTCCATTAAATACCATGGAAGAGTGCAGCTCTTGATCAATTACCAAATTCTTGGAGTGGCTCCCTCATCAAAAATGGTCCACTCTTGTAGTAGACACAAGAGGCTTACTGAAGGAGATCTCTATAATTTGTAGCGTAATAGCTAGAAGATCTCCAGGATTCCCCAAAAACTCTTCACTAGCCATTATGGGTACATTTACACTGTACCCATAGCTCGAAGTAAGCTTCTGCTGTCAAATTTCAAAGTAATCCACTATTCGTCCCTTATTCCTCATGGAGTGAGGTTTACAGGGACATTGGAATAGTGAGCCCATTATATCTTGAAATAACGGGCTTGCTGTTAAGATGCGGGATAGCTATTTTGGGATACCTTTGAGATTTCTCCTATAGCTTTCATAAAAAAGTCCAGGCTGGTTTTTTTTTGTGAAACTGGTGGTTCTAAACCTAAAGTTATGGCATTCAAAATTTCCCTCACTTCAGTGGAGCTTGAAGTACAAACCCCATTTTATGACACCCAATCCTCTCAACAACAGCGGTATCTTTTTTAAGCAAGCTTTTTTATTTTGCTTGTGCATACTCCCACTGTCACCTCTACTACAGGCTGTAAACTGTAGCTAATAGCAAGATGTAGGTTTTAGTCGTGAGGGCAATAGCCACCTAATATTCAGTTGGCTTAAATATTCCAAAGGTTCAAGTGTTTCTTTCTGAAAGAACATTTCCAAATTTTAGTGGTCAATTAATTGTGTATATAGACTCAGCTGCGTGTTCACAAAGAACACATTTACGTTTTTTAATCTTCCAGACAACAACTTGGGAAGTAAAAAGGATATTGATCTCATTGTCAACTTGATGTTAAGAATCCTTACTCTAACTTCGTGGAAGCTGAGTCACAGCTTTGACACAAATTGGATTTTAAAACTTAGAATAAATTGTATTGGGCATTCCCTGCTTGTGTTGTATCACTATCCTTGGTGCTTTGGGGGAAGGGCTCATCTTCTCTTGTGTAACTAGCTCATTTTGTTGCTAATGCAATACCACTACACAGTATTATCTTGTCAAAGTCTTTTGAAAGTTCATTAGTTTCTTCATTTGCTAGTTTCCTCCTGCATTATTCACCATGCGTGTGCGTACACAACTGGAGACTGCAAGAAAGACTGATGCAGCCACCAGAGACTCTGCTTGTTAGTTGGGTTTTGAAATCATGACCTTCAAATAATCCAGTATTTGATTAATGTAGTAAGAGCTACTGATGTATCTGGTTTGTTTACAGTTTTGCAGTTGAACTTCTAAACTATTAATTCACTTGTTCATCATATGTTACAGCAGATTACAATAGAATCTTAGAATTACAAGCACCCCAAGAAAGAAGGTAAAGCCATGACAACTGGAACTTAGAATGTATTGTATACATTGAATAATTGTATGAAACTTATGCTAGACTTTATAATTATTTCTTATTAATGAGTTTAGAAGCAGATTGGATTGTTACCAGATCAGTTTACAATTAAGGAAACAGTTTAGATATTTACATAATCTCTATATCCCTGCAGGAGTCATGGAAAACTCAGCAAGCTCTAGGCCATTGCATCAATAAGTCTGCAAACCTTGTTTTGCACATGATACCATGGCCACATGTGATGACTGCTAAAATTATTTAAATTCTAGCTTTTTTACTGAGATTAAAGTTACTAATCCAAACTGTTTTCCATTCTTTCTGAAATGTAGAATGTGATGCCTAAAGATGTAAGTTTTGAGTTTAGGTTTTTAGACACTCTAGTTCTTGAAATATGTAACTTGAATGTAGGCAGTTCAGTGACATATTCAACGTACTGCATTGTTTAATCAATGGCATTTTCAACATGGAGAATGTCATAATTAGTAGTACTGTGCTAGAATA
Source organism: Pelodiscus sinensis (assembly GCF_049634645.1). NCBI lineage: Eukaryota > Metazoa > Chordata > Testudines > Trionychidae > Pelodiscus > Pelodiscus sinensis. The sequence continues at coordinate 49,484,673 of NC_134712.1, read as the reverse complement.
GTCTCCACTTGCTGAAAGTGATTTAGCCCTTATTTGGATAAAAGGCAGAAGTTTAATTACTTCAGAAAGTTCAACAGCATCCTAAAGGGGTTAGATAAGCAGCAACTCCTTCCCCATCCAGAGCTGGATTTAATAGAAATAGTCAAATTATGATAGGGTGTACATTCTAAAGATTTTAAAAGATAGCTTATTTATTGTAACATATCTATTCTCCTCCAGGCCCACACATTTATTCACTAGTTTTAACTCAGATTTTAAGATGTCTTAATTGCATTCTTCATACTTCTCAATTATATTTATCAACTAAGCAAAACTTTCTGAACTCAGAATGTTTCAATTGTTTTCACCCAGCTTCCTGCTACCCCATTATTTCAACCCCAATCAGTTCTTTCTTCCTATTTATACTCTGTTGGGTTGAGGGATGCAGTTAAAACCCTGCACACGCTTACTTTGAGAGTTAGCAGCCCTGCTATTACTATCAAGAGAAAGTCCATTTAGTTGGAAGTATCCTTCAGTTTATGATCTAAACCAAATACATGTAAGATTAAATTAGCAAAAATTATGTATAACGTAGAGATGTGAAAAAGTTAACTGGTAAGCATCATCCGTAACTGGTGGTACTTACTGGTTCTGGTTAAGCAGAGGGGGCTGGAGCAGCTCCCTTCCCGTTGTGGGCAGGGGCTGCTCCAACTAGGCTAGTGCAGCCCCTGCCTGTGGCAGGGAAGGAGGGGGGCTTCCAGACCAGCTCCTGCCTCCCCTTTAATTGATGGACTGATTAATCACATTTAACCAGTAAACCAATTAAATGGGAGGTTTTACATCCTTAGTATACAGTGTAGCCCGACTCAGCAAACAGATAACTTGTACTATGGTTAAGTGTATTCCATTTAGAGCTACAAAGAGCTCTACAGATTCTATGCAAGATAGGAATCAGTGGGTTTCCCGCTATACACAGGATGGAAGGACTGTCAAAACCAGGAGTGGGCAATAATTTTTGCCCAGGGGCCACCCCACCCTCAGACCATGATTGGTTCCTCCTTCCCACTAGGCACCCATGCCCTGGAAGAGGCTTGGCATGCTCCCTAACCCCCTGCCTCCTCCTGCCCTGCAAGGAGCACGTGGCACTTTGAAGTGCTATGGGCTCTTCGCAGGGCCAGGGCAGTGAAGGAAGTTTCACACAGCTCCCCTGCCCCTAGGCCCTGATTGGCTTGGGGGTGGGGGAGCACGCACAGCTTCCTCTGCTCTCCCACCCTGCCCTGCAAGCAGCACATGGCCCTTCAAAGCACCACATGATCCTGGCAGGGCAGAATGAGGCTCTTCAGGCCCTAACTGGTGTGGGGGTCGGGGAGCAGCAGGGCCTCTGTAGGCTGGATCCATCCAGCCCACACAGGCCCTTTTGCCCACCTCTGGTCAAGACCCAAATCTGTCCTCAATGACATGCAGCTGCATTATTTCACTGGGTTTTAGTGGATGCAAGTCAATGGAATCTTTATTAATGCTCAAGGGAGGTATATACACCAATTCCCTGTTTTCCTTGTTGGCACTTCAGGGCCAACCCATCTTACATCTAGATAAAAGAACCAGTGTGCCGCAGAGAACAACAGAGTTCAAAATGGCCACCTTTAAAGGGGCAGGCAAACTTTTTTTGTGCTCAACTTTTCCCCAGCCTCTTTTTTTGGGGGGGGGGGGGGGGGCTCAACAAAAAAATATCCTTGGTGTTCCTCATTCAAAAAAAAAAAAAAAATTGTTCCGTGTTCCTCGGTCTTAAAAAATTTAAGAAACATTGGTATAGGTTGTATAAGCAAGTCCCTTTGGGTGTGGTTGTACCCAGAGGTGTTCGTAAAATGGTACCCCTACAGTCCTGCTCTGGTGCCCAGCTCAAGATGAACATATTGCTTTCACTCTATATCAGTGGTCCCCAACCTTTTTAGGTTGTCGGGCACCAGGGGGAGTGGCCATTTGCCCGCCGCGCGCCCGGGGCCAGGCCAGCCCCGAGCACCTGGCGGGCGCCATGGCGCCCGCGGGCACCGTGGCGCCCGCGGGCACCGTGTTGGGGACCACGGCTCTATATGATTAATCCGACAACTGAAACTTGTTAAAAGGATTAGCTCACAAAAGATGTTATTTACATTTAAAAACTAAGATTCAAACAATGCCCATCGATGGAGTATTTTTGTGCACTCTGGTCACCACTAACATACTACTGCCATTATGAATGCTAAAATAATTTGTTAGACAACTTTAAATGCAGATGACTATTGCCAACCAAAAATAATGTAACTGAAGTCTTGCACAGAGTAGAAAATAAAGCCAGGATGACAAAGTTACATTTTATGTTATGTCTGATTACTGTGATTGGAAGTAAGGGTTTGTGTCTTCGTTGGTACACCTTGAGGAAAATTAACTACTGGTTTTTTTTTGACAAATACACAAAGCTTTAAAACTGTGGGTAAGTAGCCGGTTATGAACAGGCCATAATCAAGAGCCACCATTGCACAGCTTGGCATGTGTACCACTCAAGGGTAGAGGTACCAGCACTAGAGGCAAGCATTCTGTTGCTGTACAGAAATGGAGTCTGCAGAAAGGCTTAGGGAACACAACTAAAGCAAGCTTCTGTGTGTTGAAAGTGCTGTAACATGTCAGTGACAGTATGTTTTGTAAATGCTGTCAAACCTCTGGAGCACTTGCAGCCATGGATTTGTAAAGACTCCTCCTGAACTCAAAGTGTACACTACGCAAAGTAGAACCAGGGAACACTAGATATCCTCTCTAGTGCAGTTTTTTAGACTACACACCATTAAGAGGCAATAGTTTTAAAGTTGTCTGTGTTGCTGTGACATGCAGCGGTGTTCTGTAATTCAAGCAATTTCATTTCAGTGCTTAGTATTTGCTTGTTCTGTTCCTCCCTTGACACAGTCAGTGCATGATTGCCCAAGTCTGATGTCAACTGAACTGCTAACAAGCTGGACAACATCCTGTATTTGCTGCTCTTCCTCTATAGCAGAATCTACCCTTGAGGATACACAAGAGTTGTGTAATGGTGGCTTTTGTTTATGGTCTTTTCATATCTGGGTACTTAGATAAAGCTTTAAAGCTGGGCATTTGTCATAAAGACAGTAATTAATTTACCGCAAGGACAGAAACCAATATGCCAAGCCCTCAACTCCAGTCACAGTACAACATGGATTCAGGTGCCCAACAACTATCTAGTGTAACCCAGCTCAAAACTCAGTTGAGGTGGTCTGCAGTTGTGTCATACCATATCTGTACTGTAGGTAACAGTGAAATAGACTAACGGCTAAAGATAGGTAGTCTTAAGAACAAACTGACTGGGACCTACATTCTTGATGGGATACTTCAGATAAAAAACGGTTGAGAAACATGGTTCTAAGCAAAGCGCTTGTGCTGGAAGTTACACTCTGCTTTAATATTCACCACATTCAATCCCCAACACCAAGAGAATTTTACTGTCATTGGCCTGCTGTCCCTTCCTCTTTACCATGACCTGTAGGGAAGTGATTTAGGCCAGAGAGCAGCACAAGAGAAACAGGGCACAGGTATTAGTACATTGCCCTCCACTGGCTGAGTAATTAGTGAGGGAATAGGGTAATAAAGAAAATTAGGAACCAGAGACCAGGACTGGGATGAGTGCGTGTCCAGCAATTGTCTCTGATATAGAAATGGTCTGGAGAGCATGCTATAGCAAATGCATGCCATCCTCAGATACAGCCCAAAAGATCCAAAGCTAGAAATAGAAGCACCTGAAGGCCGCAAGAAATACTAGCTTAGAGAAGGACTAAGACAGACAAAGCTAAGCAGGCAGCCTGTAGGGTTGGGAAAGGCCCTGGCAAAGCTACAGAGAAGCAAGCCTTATATTCAGAAGAGAAAATGAGGGAAGAATGGTCCAAGCCCTGAGCAAAGAAGCCAACCAATAATAAGATGCTGAGGAGCACTTTTCCATCCTTTTCTGGACATCAGAAGCCAGGAACAGTGCAACAAAGCAGAAGAAAGCTAAGCAGCCCCCACTTCATGTATTGTTGCATGAAGGGAAAACGCTGCATGTCAAGCACCATCATGGTTTAGAGCAAGGTCCTAAGCCTGTTTAGACCCACAAGGAAAAGTGGGATGTTTCAACTAGGTACAACCACAGCAAAGGCCAAGCCATGCCCTCTTGTTCCATGCCCTGAGAATTTGGAAGCTACTTTAAGCTGTGCGAGGAGCGTTTTCATCCTTTGTCCTATCAGTCCTGGATAGCCATCTAGGAGCCCAGTGACTCAGAGCTCACGGTAAGGGGGCTCTAGTACATTTCAAAAGCAGAAGTGCCATGGGAGCAGGGGGTTCCCAGGGGACTCAAGCAGTCTGCTTCTGTCCTCCGCTGGCCCCATGCTCCCCGCACACACTCTTGTACAGTTCAAAAGCGGGGAACATGGGACTGCTTGAGCCCCCCTCCTCTGGCCCCACGCTCCCTGTGGCACTCCATCTTTGAAATGTAGTAAGAGCCAGCAGGACACTTGCTACATTTCAAAGGAGGAGGTGCCCTTATCGAATAATCGATGCAAATTACATCAACTATTCGATTAGTTGATTAAATTTAATGTACTTCCAGTGAACCAACAGAACTAGGAGACATTGCAACTCAAGGGCAACTTTTTGTCTGTTTTAAAGCCAAGCTGTCACTAACCCTGCTTTTAAGAGAGGCTTTCAGCCTGCTGCAGTGCTTGCCTCATGGAGATTCAGATGGTACTATGGAAACAGCAGGCTTAGTTGCAGCTGGTGCAGACTGAAGCCAGTAAATATTCAAAAGTAGAAGAACAGACTTTAAAGGCCAGAATGCAGTAGGCCAGAGCTAGCCAACATGCAGCCCGTGGCCCACAGTGTGGTTTGGGTTTACATGGGGCTCAACACATGGCCCACAGGTGGGAGCCAAAACACATAAATAGTCAATATAATGGTCTTCTGTTGATATGCATTTTAGTTGTTAAATTCCTGGACTGTCATTGCTCAGAAGTAGAAATTGGGTAAATATTGCATTTTATTAATATCAACAGAACTGACTTAAATGCGAAGCAAGCAGGTGAAGCAAGTCACACATAGTATAGGCTATGCTGGACTAACAGCCAAGGAGGGAAAAGCTATTTCAGAGTAAAGAGCTGCTCAGAGAAAGCCCTGCTTGCCAGCAGCTGCAGAGGAATGCTAGCTTGAGTGCCTCCAGTGTTTGTTTTGTAATAGTTCAGATATCTAGGATTCTTCTGGCAAGTTAGCTTTCAATAAACTTAAAGAGTTGTCTTGTCTGGGTATGTGACAAGTTGTAGTACCATGCAAAGTTAAATCTTAGGCATTGTCCACACTAGCTTTTTGTCTGTAAAAATTAAAGGGACACACCCTAGCTAACTAGTTTCATCTAACTGGTCTGCAGGGAGACGGGGAGCAAAGCCTTGGAGCTGTCCCGTTGCGGGCGTGCTCCGCGGCTTTGCTCCTGTCCCCTTGGTCTGCTGGGGGGGGTCCAGCACCTTTGCTGGACCTCCCCAGCAGACCAGGGGGACAGGAGCAAAGCCACCCAGGCGGCAGGACCCCCGCCGCCTGGGCGGCTTTGCTCCCAGGCAAACGAGCAAAGCCGCCCAGGCGGCGGCTTTGTTCCTGTCCCCCTGGTCTGCTGGGGGGGGTCCAGCGGCTTTGCTGGACCCCCCCCCCCCCCCAGCAGACCAGGGGGACGGGAGCAAAGCCGCCCAGGCAGCGGCTTTGCTCGGGTGTCCCTGGTCTGCTGGGGGGGGGGGGGGGGGGTCCAGCAGCTTTGCTGGACCCCCCCAGCAGACCAGGGAGACTGGGAGAAGCTTTTCTCGCCCTGGAGGACACGGGTGGCGACCCGCCGCCCATGAGCTCCGGCCAAGAAAAGCCCCGTTCGTAAGTGCGGATCCGACATAAGTCGGATCCGCGTAAGTCGGGGACTGCCTGGCTATTTCAAAGGAATAGACAACACCTGTCCACTCAAGTAAATTGTCCAAATACAAACAAAATATTTATAAGCGCCCATTTAACAAAATTTAATGTCAATATTATTATTACTATAGTCTTAATAAGTAACACTGTATATGATTCTTTTCAGGAAAAGAAAAGCTTTTTGCTTGCTGGAACAATAACTGACCAACACCTTGTGCTAAGGAAAAGCATTATAGCTTCACACATTAAGCCTGATCTGTGGTACAAGAGGGAAACTGAGGCATGCCACTGTTGGGGAGGGCTAGCAACTTTAGAGGTAATTCGAGGGAGTGGAAGGTCACGAGTACCGATGAAGCGCCCTTGTTCTCGTAAAGTTGTAGCTCACTCGCCCATGGAAGTGGTAAGGAACTAGCTGTAACCGGCTTCCCTAACAGATCTTAGGCAGTATTTTATGTTAAGTTATAATGGGCCACCCCGACGGGGGTAGAAATGTTTTCTTGTCTTTCAGATCATCAGAAAGCGCTGTGCCAGCTGAAGAAAAACAACAACCAACAACAACAACAAAAAACCATGGTTCTGTGTCATGACATAATAAGTTTGTGTTCTGTCCAAGTTTGTCTTGTGTATCTTAATTGTAATACGTATTGCAAATATTGTTGTGTGTAGGATATTGTTTTAATGAAAGGATAATTTGAGTAAAGCAGAAGCATTAATTTAAACCATCAAAATTAATAATTGGGCCCAATCAATTGGCAATTTTAAAATTCAGTGAAAGGATAATAGTTTGGAAATTGTTTAGGCTAGGAGAATGTTAACAATATCTCCATAGGTGAACAAAGAAGGAACTGAAAGGAAGCAAGGAGTGCATCATGTGAACAGAAGGACTGGGAGTGGGGTCCCAGCCCTCTCCCCCACCGGATTGGTTTTGCTTTAATGGCTACACAAATGAAATATTTAGCTTCTGCAAATTTGCACACCAGCCATAAAAGTGGTTCGGCCAGAGATAATAAGAAATCTATAAGAAACAACACGGGCAAGTGAGAGATCAGCATATTTAAGTAAAGATGCCCACAACAATGAGGAAACTAGTAACCTCACCATTGCAATAACAGCTACTTGCCCTGCTACTCATTGGTGCCTGATGCCTTAAAAGGCCTCAAGAATTATGGAATTGCATGGATTCATATTAACAATTAAACATCTGTGAACCATGCTTGGTCCTATAAGAGAAACAGTGACTCTAGTCAATGTAACCTCCTTCAAGTCACATACATAGAAAAAATACACACTAATAGCAATGGGGAATACACGGCCTTGGGCCTCCCCTCATTCACACAATTATTTTGTTTATTGTAACAACATGAACACTACGAGGACAAAGAATACACAGTCCTCTGAATTAAAGTTTGTATGGAATATTGTGGGAAAGAAGCTAAACACTAACATTAGGCCACTGAAGTTGGACCTACTGACTCCCACTGGGGCTTACCACTTAAAGCCCAGTCAAAGGTAACCCCTGAGGCATGGCTGTCATTTGTCTAACAATGGCCATTGCTAACTTGCCCTCATTTGGATATTAACAACCAGGTCCTTAAAGACAAAATAGAGCCTCCCAATTGTGCATCATGCCCTGAACAGACCCATCTCAGAACCAGGACAACTGTCACTAGTCCTTACCTTCGTGATGTTCCACACTGGTATAGACCAGCTGTGTGCTAGACTGGCTAATCAAATTGGCAAGTGCCTGATTAGGCAACGACGGGACTTAGCAGATACCATCGCAGATTGGTTTGGGCCTGGAAACTCTGTCAGCAACACTTATGTCATAGCCCAGAAATTGTATGAGAATCCAGGCTGGTAGATGCAGTAATATCCAGTGCCCGTAAAGGCCTAGACACCAGCCAAGCCAACCAATTGATCCTGAATAGTTTGAACGATCTGTCCAGCTCTTTGTCCATTTCACTAAACCTAACCAGATATTTGGACCAGAGAGTAATTAGATTGTTAATTAATGGAACTAAATTAAAGGTATTAGAAGGCCAGTATTGAAGATTAGGATAGCTTTGACCACCCAGCCCTTATGGTGGTGAGTCCCCATCTCCCCCGTGCCTACCCATGGGAGTGGGAAAGTAGAGAATCCACGAGGACTCAAAGGCCCACCTGGACAGGCCATAGTATAACAGTTTGTTTTTGGCCCCTCTGGGGATTGCTCACTCAGATCAGATCAGAATAGTAACCTCCCTGCCTGTATCAAAGCAGGAACATATAGATAGATCGAGGGCATCGCTTATTCTGAAGGTGTGGGAGCCTTCCTATACCCATGGATTGTTGCACCCACTTTGATAAGGAAATTTTATGTACCTGCCCATTTAACATCATGACGAATCTGCCTAGGTTTGATGTGGTTGTCTCAGAGAAACAAAAACATCGAGCTGGTCCAAATAAACGGTACCTACTGGTGTTTGACTACCCAGACAGATCACTCCATCCTGCCCCTCTACATATCCGTCTGTGTGTATAACAGCCCTCGCTAGATGATCCTGACCGTTGATGGAATGTGGCTCTATCGCACTTCGGCAGTGATGAGTAACCTAACATGAGATTCTGAGTGGCACGGCAGAAGTAAGTACCTAGAGGAGGGTTTACCGGCCCTGCAGGCGAAGATCGAGGAGTTGGTGGCCAATGCCCAAAGATATATCGGGGCTGGCCGTCCGAGGTACACACAGATAGAGAAACACTGTGGACCATGCCAAACACCTACCTCTGCAGCACTCAACCAGGCAGTAGAGGTCAAACCTATAATCATGGGCAGCGCCAGTAAGGCGATGAAATATCTTAAAGATGGAGTTGAATAGTATTTGTCAAATTATGTGGGAAGTTTCGATTATAACATTTATAACCGTGCTGGTGCTGTACTCATACTTCCAGAGTAAATTAAAACCCCTTAAATTGTATTTAACCTGGTGGGTTAAGGAGAACCCCAAAGTCAAGAGAAAGGAACTATAGGAGTAAACTGAGGCAATCCATGGTATCTTGCTGAGAACTGACAACTCAAACCTGAAAGTATTAGGCCAGCTTGGGAAGTAAAACAGTTCAACAGTTACTGTGACCCTGGTTTCCCTGGCAACCACATTCCAAAAGGGCCTCACTTTGATAAGGCTGGTACCAAACAACCGTGCGGGATTGTTTTTACGGTTAGCTTTATTCCTAGGAAATAACCTTGGTTCCAAAGGAGCTAGCTGGCTTTTAGCTCAGAGAATAGAGACTCTTCTGTCCATCAGCGAAAGACCACTCTAGAAAGACCTTTACCAAGTTTTGCTAAAGTGAAGTGCCAAGAACTGACTGTTGGCCAATGCGTCTCACTACAAAAAGATCCCTCCATCTCGAAATGATCCTACCCCGATTGCTGATAAGCCTCTCTCTTCTGGTCCTGCTTTCCTACCTGCTGGACACCAGAACAACCAAAATATTACAGGGTGATGTGCTGGTAACCTCTCCCCTGCATGATGCTGAACCATGACTTTTTTTTTTCCCTTGAAACAAAGAGGAAAAGTCTGCTCCTCTGACACCGCCAAAGCCCAAAGATTTCTGACTACAAAAGGACATTAAGAACTGACCTTGATGAAAGAAGCGAAGTATTGTATATTGCCAAGGAGAAACTTGTGGGAGTGGTTTGGGTTTCTCTTTGATCTGGACTCTGCTTATGGACAGGTACCATCAGCATGTACCTGCCCTCCCTAATTTGGTTACTAATTATGATATGTTGTATGATGTTACTAAAATTATAGAACAGCTCCATCATAGAATTATATTGGGGATATTAATGATTATATTGCTTTTGCTTATTAAAAGTTTCATATTTGATTGTTGTTGTAAAAGATGTAGTAATAGAAATAGCTTTTATGTTTGTACTAATTATGTAATGTTTAATGAAAATAAAGGTTTAGAAAGATAGTTGTGCTGTAAGCACAAAAGGGGGGATTGTGGAGGGAGGAAAAGGGAATAAGGGAATTTGTGTGCAGCCATCTTGGTCTTGTTAACAAGAGAGCAAGAGTCAGGCTAAGTCTGTGACCTGACAACATGAGATCTGTAATTAGACGCTGCCTTTGCCTTTCGCCTCCATACGGAGATAAGGATAGAATGCTGACTCTGGCAGGGACCTTGAGATAAGGAGCATCTGGGTGGAACTAAATAACCGTTAGCCATTGGTGTTTGTAATGGGAAGGAGACTAATTGTTATTGTTATTATATCTAATAGACAGTATATAAACTGCTTCATAATTGCTTGTATTCGAAGATCTGCCTCGGAGGGGGGGGGGGTGCGCTTCCCTCCTGTCCGAACCAGTTTTTCCCTTGCTGCAGCTCGTAATAAAACTGCCTCTGACTACTTGTTGCTTACAAACTCAGAGTGAGGACACTTTTCTTCCACAGTCTAGACTACATCCCTTTTTTGGAAAAGGGACATAAATTAGACGTATCGCAATTGCTAATGATGCGGGGATTTAAATCTCCTGCACTTCATTAGCATAAAAATGGTTGCCGCTTTTTTCGGCATGGAGCTTTGTCGGAGAAAAGCGCCAGTCTAGACGCTGATCTTTCGAAAAATAAAGCCTTTTCCGAAAGATCCCTTATCTCAAGAGGGATAAGGGATCTTTCGGAAAAGGCTTTATTTTTCGAAAGATCAGCATCTACACTGGCGCTTTTCTCCGACAAAGCTCCATGCCGAAAAAAGCGGCAACCATTTTTATGCTAATGAAGTGCAGGAGATTTAAATCCCCGCATCATTAGCAATTGCGATATGTCTAATTTACGTCCCTTTTCCAAAAAAAAAAAAAAAAAGGATGTAGTCTCGACGTAGCCTATGAGTATAGGGATAGAAAAAACCACTTTGTTGTACTCTTCACACATCTGACTGACAACTATGCATTCTTTTAATAATGCAGGAGTCTGCATTTTGTTTAGCGGCTCAAAATCTTGGTTGAAGTGATAGCTACAGTGTATGCAGAGATTATAATGAGAACCACATCTGCCAAGTTTGAAGAGGAGACCACCACTGCAGCTTTAGCAATAAGGCAAAGCTTCTGGCATTTTAAGTTCACATTTACAGCCCACTCCCTAAAGAAAGTTAAAGATCATCAGTAACCTCGCTGCCAGCTTCTCTCCATTACATATTCTCCAACAGTACATAAAACCTGCCAAAACTTGCTATTTGATCACAGTGACAAAAGACCTTTTTCTGAGAGAGACAAAAGGGAGTCAGTGTCTAACAGGGCAAGCACTGCCTGCAGCAGTTTTACATGTACATGTCTCAGGTTAGAAGAGTAAACAGGCAATAATCTCTCATTTATATATAAAATAGAGTTTGTGCAGCTGAGTCCATCTGTTCAAGAACTCCTCCTAAACTAAGAGCTAGGGTCACCAAATTTGGTATGCAACTTAATCTAATCCGAACTCAGTGGCTCTTAAAGTGTTGCTGCCATGCAGGTAGGCTGTGGCTGGAGGCTCAGCCCTCCCCTCCCCCAAAGAAAGAAGTTCACATTGGTACTTCAGCCCCAAAGATCACACACCTGCTTCCCGTTGCAGGGGAAGGGGGAGCATAGAGCCTTGCTGGCCAGATCCAGTTCAGAGGGGGAGCAAGCAGCTCTGCACACTGTCCTTGCCCCCAGGGGCAGATATAGGGCAGGGCGAACAGGGCGGCCGCCCCACGCCCCGCGCTTCAAAAAGCTCTGCACACGTGCCATGGCAAAGGGGGGGCCCCACGGAATTGCAGGGCCCCACAAAACTGTTCATCTGCCCCTGCTTGCCCCTCACTTCAGCTAGGGGAGGCAAAACAGCAGCATAGGGAAGCACTGCCTGGAAGCTTTTCCCACAGCTTCTATTGGCTGGGAGCAATGGGGAGGCACAAAGCCAGATAAGCATTCTCTTCCTCCCCCTCCTCCCCCCACCATCTCCCTCATGCCCAGATTCCTCATGCACCCCCCTGCTGAGATCCTCTACCCCCAGCCCACACATGCTCTCTCCCTCCCAGCCAGATCCCCCACCCAGAGGGTCAGACAGCCACTGCTGGCCCCAAAACAAGGGGGGGGGGCAGCTCTGAATTCCCAGAAGAGGCAGGGCTGAGGACAGTCAGTCTTTACTGCCACCCAGACTATGGTGCCTAGCTCCCCACACTCTGCAAAGCCACATGGAGTGGTACTCCAGAACTCTTGCAGCACTTCAAAGGAGTTCCAGGTCCCTTTGAATAGCCAGATGCCAGGGCAACTGCCCTCTTTCCCCCTTTCCCTCCCATGGACAAGCCTGTCTTCACCCTACTTCCCACCCAGACCCCACATCACAATCCACTCCTGCACCCATTTTGTCATCATGGGTGGTTGGCTGGTGGTCTTCAGAAAGGTTTGCATTAAGCTGCAATTTGCAAAGTCATGGGCTGGAAGTTTGAGAACCAGAGTCCTAACTTATAGCAAGGTCAAGGTTTGGTTATGCCAGGAATATGTGAAGTACCTGGAATGCAAATAGAGGGGGTAGAGAGGAACATAAGAATGGCTGTACTGGGTCAAACCAAAGGTCCATATAGCTCAGTAGCCTGTCTGCCGACAGTGGCCAGCACCAGGTGCCCCAGAGGGGGTGGACTGAAGACAGTGATGAAGTGATTTGTCTCTTGCCATCTTTCTCCAGCCTCTGACAAAGGCCAGGGACACTATTTCTATCCCCTGGCTAATAGCCTTTTATGGACCTAACCTCCATGAAATTATCTAATTTCACTTTAAACTCTGTTATAGTCCTAGCCTTCACAGCATCCTCTGGCAAGGAGTTCCACAGGTTGACTACACGCTGCGTGAAGAAGAACTTTATTTTATTTGTTTTAAACCTGCTACCCATTAATTTCATTTGATGTCCTCTAGTTCTTCTATTATGGGAACTAATAAATAACTTTTCTTAATTTGCCCTATCCACACCACTCATGATTTTATATACCTCTATCATATCCACCCCTCAGTCTCCTCTTTTCTAAACTCAAAAGTCCCAGTTGCTTTAACCTCTCCTCATATGGGACCCATTCCAAACCCCTAATCATTTTAGTTGCCCTTTACTGAACCCTTTCCAAGGCCAAAATATCTTTTTTGAAGTGAGGAGACCATATCTGTACACAATATTCAAGAGGTGGGCATACCATAGTTTTAGACAGGGGCAGCAAGATATTCTCTGAGTTACTTTCTATCCCTTTCTTAATAATTCCTAACATCCTAATGGCCTTTTTGACCACCGCTGCACTCTGTGGAAGTTTTCAGAGAACTATCCACAATAACGCCAAGATCTCTTTCCTGATTTGTTATAGCCAAATTAGCCCCCATCATACTGTACGTATAGTTGGGGTTATTTTTCCCGATGTGCATTACTTTACACTTATCCACATTAAGTTTCATTTGCCATTTTGTTGCCCAATCACTCAGTTTGGTGAGATCTTTTTGAAGTTCTTCACAGTCGGCATTTGTCTTGACTATCTTAAACAGTAAAGTTTGCCGATGATACTAAACTCTGTCACTGGACTGGCCCCAGGACTGACCCGGGAGGGGGGGGGGAGGGGCACCACTAGTTACCCCTCTCCGTTCTGAAAATTTACCATTTATTACTACCCTGTGTTTCTTGTCTTTTAAGAAGTTCTCAATCCATGGAAGGCCCTTCCCTCTTATCCCATGACTATGTTTACACAAGAGCCTTTGGTGAGGGATCTTGTCAAAGGCTTTCTGAAAATCTAAGTAGACCATATCTACTGGATCCCCCTTGTCCGCATGTTTGTTAACCCCTTCAAAGAACTCTAATAGATTAGTAAGACATGATTTTCCTTTACAGAAACCATGTTGACTTTTGCCCAAGAAATTATGTTCTTCTACGTGCCTGACAATTTTATTCTTGACTATTGTTTCGACTAATTTGCCCGGTACTGAAGATAGACTTACCACTCTGTAATTGCCAGTATCACCTCTAGAGCCCTTTTTAAATATTGGTGTCATGTTAGCTATCTTCCAGTCATTAGGTACAGAAGCCGATTTAAAGGATAGGTTACAAACCACAGATAATAGTTCTGCAATTTCCCATTTGAGTTTTTAGAACCCTTGGATGAATGCCATCTGGTCCCAGTGATTTGTTAACATTAAGTTTTTCTATTTGTTCCAAAACCTCCTCATATGACACTTCAATCCAGGACAGTTGCTCAGATTCATCACCCACAAAGGACAGTGCAGATTTGGGAATCTCCCCAACATCCTCAGTCATGAAGACTGAAGCAAAGAAATCATTTAGTTTCTCCGCAATGGCTTTATCATCCTTGATTGCTCCTTTTCTATGTCAATTGTCTACGGGACCCACTGGTTTTTTAGCAGGCTTCCTGCTTCTAATGTACTTAAACATTTTGCTATTGCTTTGAGTTTTTGGCTAGCTGTTCCTCAATCTTTTTTTGTTTTTCTTATTACATTTTTACACTTGATTTGACAGTGTTTATGTTCCTTTCTATTTATCTCCCTAGGATCGGATTTCCACTTCTTGAAAGATGCCATTTTGTCCCTCACTGCTTCTTTTACATGGCGATTAAGCCACAAGGACTCTTTTTTAGGTCTCTTGCTATGTTTTTTAATTTGGGGTATACATTGAAGTTGGGCCTCTATTATGCTGTCTTTAAAAAGTTTCCATGCAGCTTGCAGGCATTTGGCTCTGGTCACTGTGCCTCTTAATTTCTGTTTAACTAACCTCCTCATTTTTGTGTAATTCCCCTTTTTGAAATTAAATGCCAAGGTGCTGAACTGCTGAGGTGTTCTTCCCCACCACAGGAATATTAAATGTTATTATATTATGGTCACTATTCCCAAGCTGTGCTGTAATGGTTAATCTCCTGGACCTGATCCTGCACTCCACTTAGGACTAAGTTGAGAATTGCCTCTCCCCTTGTAGGTTCCTGTACCAGCTGCTCTAAGCAGCAGTCATTTAAGCCATTGAGAAATTTTATCTCTGCTTCTCTTTCTGAGGTGACATGTACCCAGTCAATATGGGGATAAATTAAAATCTCCCATTGTCAGAGTTTCTTATTTTGGTAGCCTCTCTAATCTCCCTTAGCATTTCAATGTCAGTATCACTGTCCTGGTCAGGTGGTCGATAATATACCCCTACTGCTAAATTATTATTAGAGCATGGAATTACTATCCATAGTGAGTCTATTGAACATGTTGATTCATTTAAGATTATTTGATTTGATTCTACATTATCTTTCATATACAGTGCCACTCTGCCACCCACACGGCTTGCTCTATCCTTCCGATATATTTTAGATCCCGGTATTATTGTCCCCCACAGATTTTCCTCTTTCTACCAGGTTTCAGTGATGCCTATTATGTCAATCTCCTCCTTTAATACGAGACACTCTAGTTCACCCATCTTATTAGTCAGACTCCTTTGTGTAGAAGCACTTTAAAAAATTGCCACTGTTCGTCTGCCCTTCCCTGATGCATTGGATTCCTTTATATGTGGTTGTTTGTCTGCTCTGGCCCATTGTTTGTCCTCTCTCCTCCTCTCTTTCTGACTACAGCCTAGAGAATCTCTATCAATGGATTCTCCTCTAAGAGAGGTCTCCATCCGATTTACGTGCATCTCCGCACCAATCGGCTTTCCCCCATCTCTTAGTTTAACAACTGCTCTACGGCCTTTTTAATGTTTAGTGCCAGCAGTCTGGTTCCACCCTGGTTTAGGTGGAGCCCATCCTTCCTGTATAGGCTCCCTCTCTCCCAAAAGTGTCCCCAGTTCCTAATAAATCTAAACCCCTCCTCCCTACACCAT
This sequence comes from Pelodiscus sinensis, assembly GCF_049634645.1. NCBI lineage: Eukaryota > Metazoa > Chordata > Testudines > Trionychidae > Pelodiscus > Pelodiscus sinensis. The sequence continues at coordinate 49,468,911 of NC_134712.1, read as the reverse complement.
TGTCTCATCCACGCATTGAGACTCTGAAGCTCTGCCTGCCTACCTGGCCCTGCGCGTAGAACTGGAAGCATTTCCAAGAATGCCACCATAGAGGTCCTGGATTTCAGTCTCTTTCATAGCCACCTAAATTTGGCCTCCACGACAACTCTCCTACCCTTCCCTATATCATTGGTACCTACATGTACTACGACCACCAGCTACTCCCCAGCACTACACAAGTCTATCTAGATGCCTTGAGAGATCCGCAACCTTCACACCAGGCAGGCAAGTGACCATACAGTCTCCATCACCACAAATCCAACTATCTGTTTCGAATCACCCACTACTAACACCTGCCTCGTCCTAACAACTGGCATTCCCTCCCCCTCAGAGGTATCCTCAGTGTGAGAGGATACCACAACATTCTCTGGAAGGAGGGTCCCATCTACAGGATGGTTTCCCTCTGCTCCCATTGAATGCTCTGTTCCCCTGAGACTTTCATCCTCCTTAAGAGCACTGGGGCTCTCGGACTGGAGGTGGGACAGTACTAGTGTCCTGGAAAGTCTCATCAACATAGCTCTCTGCCTCTCTTAGCTCCTCCAGTTCAGTCACCCTGGCCTCCAAAGGTCAAACTCAGTCTGAGGGTCAGGAGCTCCAAAAAAATAAAAGGGCTCAAAAGGCTTAGTGATAGAGACCTAACTTCAAGTTTCAGGGCTTCAAGTTAGCCTAGTTCCGTTCTTCCCCTCCTCCCTCCCCCCAATCTTAAAGAGTAGCTCTTCAATTTTATGAAGTCTTATTTTAGCACCTGTCTTTCCTTCCAGTCCCCATTTTTTGCATGTACTCACAGCAGTCTACCTAAGGAGGAGGAGAAGTGAGGCATGTAGCACCACAATTAACCTCAAACCGAGATATTAAGACTACAAGAGAGTATCTCTACAGCAGAAGCAGCAGTGTGCTTTTCTGATCAAAGCAAAAAGTACAGCCTGACAGAGCTTGTAAGACACTTAATTATTTCAAATAACCATGTTGAGCAGAGGTCAGCAACCTCAACCATTGTTCTTTTCATAGACAAAAGCCACACAACTTTCAATATACAATAAAGTTTCCTGTATGTCAGTCCAGAAATCCTTATTCAGGTGAAGTTCCTAGCCATGAAAACACTAAGTTCTATTGTTTCCATTTTGCACTGTATTTATCTGAAATTATATAATTGTGTCATTAGCCGAAACAAATCCCAAAATACTTCACAATTATAGACAGTACATAGGCCAAACAGGCTAACACCTTCGTATATTGCTGTGACAAAGGTAGGTGGTCAAATTCTCCCAAAGCCCTCCACACTGGCATAGGAGAGCTTTCTACCATTGTAAACAGGAAGTAGTTCCTAAACCAGCTTCCCTGTACTCTAGTGTCAGAAATTTGAGCTCCTGGTATCATGAGGCTGTTCTTAAACCTCAGAGAGATGAGTGCAAGTCTGGACACAGTCCTCCCCCGAATTCCTAGGCAGATCAATGCTCTGCCATAGAAAACAACCTCACTCAAGGAGGGGAAAAAATGGTTTAAAAAGAGACCGTAACACAGGCACATAAGGGAGAAGAGTTGAATATTCACAGATTTGTGGGGTTATAGGAACTATTCTATATGGCCAGTAGCACTTAAAGCTGACACTAAAAAGCAAAACCAAGCAAGAGATTAGTAGTGGAGCAAGGAAGGCTTTGAGACCAGATTCATACAGCAAACTAGAGTAGCGTTGAGAGAAGCAGATGGCTTACATATATTGGGGCTAGATTTACAACTATTCCTAATAAGCACTGCATATTGCTGAAGGGACTCAGTTGTTTAAATAACAGTTTTGCACCAGGCTGGTACAGGTCAAACCTCCCTTGCATGGTACCCTGTGGACCTGAGTGGTCCCGAGCCACAGAATTGCCAGACAAGGGGAAGTCAAGGCTCCCTATCCAGGTGTAGGCTTCTGCTTCTGGCTGGAGCTGCACTCTGTACTGCCTGTCCTGCTGCCACCAGCCCCAGCGAGGGCTGAACTTCTGAACCTGGCCAGCAAGGGCTCTCTAGTCCAGCAATATCTGTGGTCCTGCTGGACCACGGATGTTGCCGGACCAGAGTGTCCCAGATTTTAAAGGTTCAACCTGTATCCAGTAAAAGTTTAGAGCAGATGCAGGCTACTCTAATACGCCAGCAGCTACAGTTGAACCTCTCTGGTCCAGCAGCATCTGTGGGGCAGAACCTGGAGAAGTAGAGCCCAGGGGAGGAGGGAACATAGAGCTGAGGACAGTAGCCCCCCAGGAAAGTTCAGAGGCCAGCTGCAAAGAAGCCAGCATAGAGGGAGTATGCCAGACCAAGGGAGGTCATTAGGGACTGGTAAGGTCCTGAGGGTGGCAGACTAGGGAGGCCCAACTGTAATAGTAGAAGCAAAGGGACAGTCCTGGAAGCCTGAACTGACCAATTGCAAGCATTCCAGACATACCTCCCAGAAAATCCTTACAGCAAGGGCTGGGGAACTTCGTATTAAAAATTCTCTCTTCACAAAACGTTATACCTTTCAACTGCACATTTAAAATTGCAGTCTGATTCTCCCCCCCAAAAAAATACAAGCTTAGAAAGAACTGATACAGAATTTCTTCAAGGTAGAACCTGATCTGCTTTCTATGGACTAGCTAGCTGGCTAGAGTTCAGTCTAAGATTCTAGGGGTAGATATGTTTTGGCCACACTTCAAAATGGGACTTAAGTTAATTTCTCTTCACAAAACACATTTTGCTTTTACTCATAACAGCTGGCCTATTTGCCTGGTGAAGTTATGCCTGCTTTTAAAGCACGTTTACTTTCCCCACCATTATAGTTAGCTATGATGTTGGGCATGCAACACTTAGGCTGCTACGTCTAGACTGGCATGATTTTCCGCAAATGCTTTTAACGGAAAACTTTTCCGTTAAAAGCATTTGTGGAAAAGAGCGTCTAGATTGGTACGGACGCTTTTCTGCAAAAGCACTTTTTGCGGAAAAGCGTCCGTGCCAATCTAAACGAGCTTTTGCGCAAAAGCGCCCCGATAGCTCAGATTTGTTTTGCGCAAAAAAGCCCCGATCATGAAAATGGCAATCGGGGCTTTTTTGCGCAAAACGAATCTGAGCTGTCTACACTAGCCCTTTTGTGCAAAAGCTTTTGCGCAAAAGGACTTTTGCCCGAATGGGAGCAGCATAGTATTTCCGCAAGAAGCATTGATTTCTTACATGAGATCGTCAGTGTTCTTCCGGGAAATTCAAGTGGCCAGTGTAGACAGCTGGCTTTTGCGGAAAAACTTGCCAGTTTAGACGCAGCCTTAGTGCTTAGAACTCTCCTCACATTGACTCTCTCATTATTGCCAGTAATAGCTGCCTCCACATTCAGATTGATGTAATAGATGCTGATGTAACAGACTTATACAGACCACTAGTTCTAGAGAGATTTTTATATTGTGTGTATAACAATGGGACTAGAACAGAAGAGCTCCATGTACCAGATTCCCAGAACACTTCAAAAATTCTATTGACTACTGGAGTGAAGCTTACAAGCTAGACCTGGAAAATCATAGAAATGGAAAACTGCTGAAGTGAGAGTAAAAAGCCAGCACAGAATTGTAAAACTGTATCAATCTCAAACTTCACAAACCTCACTTTAGATTAGTCTTGGAAAGTCAGAGACCTTTCTGCTGCATGTGGTTATTACATATTTAAGGTTAAGCCATTTCTGATCTGATCATTCTGACAAATTGCATCTACACTAAAGCTGTGCCAGTTTTCTGAGCAATGGTGATCTGTGCTAGTTCTGGCAAAGCTGGTCAGTACCAACTCCAAGAAGGCTCAGATGTCCTGTGCTGCCATACGGTGCAGAAGCTGGAAATGCTAGTATGATATTTTCAACTACTGAAAAAGGCAAACAGAATACCTGAAGTTAAATGGCTTGCTATTACACAGCCATACAAGAGTTGTTCAGACTAAACTCCACGAGCTTAGATTTTTGGTAAGGGTATAGCAATACTGACAGTATGCAGTGACCCTTGGGTTTATGTGCACTAGTATTTATTAAGGATGTAAATGGTTAACCAGTAAGCTTCACCTTTAATGGGTGAGGCTTACGGGTTCCAGCCCCTACCAGTTTACAGGAACAGCTCCCCACCTGCCCCAGGCAGGGGGCTACTCCAGTGACACAGAGCCTATGTAGACTAGCCCCACGTAACTGATATGGTCGGTCTTTAAGGGTGAAGAACTGCCAGAATGTAACGAAGGCAGGATTCTGCAAAAGTTTCACAGGTTGAACCTCCCTGTCCAGCAACTGCTTGACCAGGGAAGGTCAGGCATCCAGGCTCTCACAGGACTCTCCTGCAAGCAGCTGCCACAGGAGAAGCTGGAAACCTCACCTCTGCCAGCCCACATGCCTGGATCCACTGCCCCCAGCCCATGTATGGGGCTCTGCTCCCTGTCCCACGCAGGGCAGCGACAGGTGCTCCCAGTGTTCCCCAGCCCTGCATGGGGCAGCTGCTCCCAAGGCTTTCTACCCTCCAGGTCACTCCCCTGCAGGCTGCCACTGACCAGACCAGCCCTGCTCCCAACTACTCTCAACCTCTGAGGGCTGGGGCTAGAGCTGGAGCTTTCCTACCAGACCACAGATGTTGCCGGACTAGTCCCGGCCAAGAGAAGTTCATCCGGAATGTACTGCACTTTGAAGGCCCTCCTCAGTAAGTGCAAGCACCATACAAGAGAAGCTCCATGATTTATCAGCATTAGTTTCTAGTCAAAGGTTTATCCCTGATGCCAGCACTAGCAAAGAATAAGCATTAAGTAGCATTTTAAGAAATACAATGACACCTATTTAGTTTTTAAATTGCTATAAAAACTTCACTAAGATTAATATTGTTTTATAAAGTAACACTTCTTGTGCTAACAATTTAAAACTAAAGGCTCTCTTGTAGTGGCTCCAATTAAAGTGTTTTGCTAGTGCACAATAACTTGTTTCTAGACAGCATTGCACAAGCCTTTATATTGCAAAAGTGTGAAGAAAGCCATTAATACTTTAAATGGGTAAATTTGTGAAATTATCCATTTCATTTTGTTACTTAAAAAATACCCTGGTAAATGCATCTAAAACCAAATTAAAGTAACCAACTTACTCACAATTAGTTTTGTATTTAAGACAGTATATAGTTGGGAGTACAAAAGTTCAGGAACAGCTATCAAGCCATCCAAAATTCTTTTCACTTTCACTGAGTGAGAATGCAGCTGTCAACTTAATGGTCATAAGGTTGCTACTATGCATTCACACCTATTAAGCAGAAGCCTAAGTTTCATGGTGATTTCACTATTATGACTCCAAATGCCTTAATTCATGCTGTAAATCTAATTGTTAGGCAGCAGTTGGCAATCACTTAAGGTGGCCCACTTCACAAATTTTAGAAGTGGTTGCTGGCCGCCTACCAGTCAGAAGAGGATTGTACCCTCTAGCTGCAGCCTTTCCCTGGCTGGGGGAGACTTCACATGCTCCCCTGCCTCCAGACTCTGATTGGCCTGGGAGCACAAAGTCACACCCGCCCACCCCCCCACCTCCCCCAGCAGGGGCAGGTGGTGCCTAGAGGGACCCACCAGCTGTTTTGAACAGCTGGAAGGTCCTTCTGATGCCATGTGCCCCTGTCAGGGGAGGAGAGGGGGGAAGAGGGAGAGGGGGACTTCATGTGTGCCCCTATCCCCATGTCTCAATTGCCCTGCTGCTCCCCCACTCCCAGGCCAGATCCAGTGGTTTGGTGGGGCAGATCCAGCCCGCAGACCCCATCTTGCCCATCCTTCTGTTAGGCCAACAATCATTGCAGTAGTCTCCCTCATAATGGACCTCTCCAAGACTGTAGCCATAATCTTCAATATGCATCTAAACAAGGTTTTCTGTCCACACTCCCCAGGGAGGAAAGACCAAAAGCAAAGGGTCCAACTCTTGCTAGTTTGATCCCTTCAACATTATTCATATTGCTGAATCAGTTCTCTCCTCATATTCTTTTGAGTTGATAGCCACCAAGAATCAACAAGATACTGCTTACTGACACACTATACTTAAGTAGCAGTTTGTTTGGCTGTCGAGGCGAGTATTGTTATAGTTGCGTTAGTCCCAGAATATGGGACCAGGTGAATAAGGCAATATCTTGTATTGGATCAGCTTCTATTGGCGAGAGAGAGAAAAGACTAGTATTGTCAGCCAAATTTACAATCCAAAGAAATAGCCAGTTTGCTAATTAGATATGCCCTGAAGACAAACTGCTGTAGTGATTAAGTCAGGGATTCTCAAACTTCGTGATACTGTAATCCCCTAAAATGATAAATTAATTTGTGTGACCCCACCCTCACTGCTCCACAAGTAAAGCTAATCATTTTATTGCTATTAGGATTGGACAAATAAATATGCCAATAACTTTTGATAACTAAATTTATCAAATTTGGAATCGTATTGTTTAATGTGAAGGATGAGCTTGTTTATTGTTGCATAATTTTTGAAATTTTTGGTTTCATTGTTGAGATAGCCACTCTTATTTCTCGTTCCACATTTACTTTTGATCGATACTTGCTTTTTATAGCAGCAATTGCAGAAAAACCCTGACTTGCACAAATAAGAGGTTGCAAATGGGAACAGTATGTTCATAGCCCTCTCGCTTAATTCTTTGTATTCAGTTTGCACGCCGATCCAAAATTCAGAGAGGGACATTGTTGAGAATTTTATTTTTAAAGCAGTCAGAAGAGAGATCAATGATTTGCTCCTCGTTGGTAGTGGTGAGTGTACCAGCTATTAGTTTTGATTGGATAAGGAACCCTAATTTTTCAATATCCAGATCTGCAAAATAGTTCTTAAAGTGAGATTTTTCAAGAAGAAAGGCGATTTAAAATACAAAATTTCACATCTTCACTAATGTTATTGCTTTCAATAAATTGTTTTAAAATAGGAAACCGGTCTAAATTTGAATCTTCCATTTTGCTCCAGATGTCATTTTTGTTTGCTTGGCTTCATACTTTCAGCAGATAGCGTTTTCTGACCAACACCACATTAAGGTGGTTCTATTCCAGGAACAAAAACACTCGTGAAACCAAAAGATATGTAACTTTCATCAGACTTTCTTGTTTTAGACCCATTTTTATCAGCAATAGTGGTAGATTTGTCATCAGCTTTTCACTTAACACATGGAAAGTTTTTTGCTGGGGGGGTAAGTTTTTAGCCTTACAACAACAGATAAACATTTTTATAAATTTATAATAATTGATAAAAGAATGGAACTTCATACACTCCAAGGACTACTAAAGATGTTGTACTAGTAAACACTATACCACATCGGCAGAGACACCAGAGACACACGAATATTTGCAAAAAAAGCCGAACCCGACAGTCTGAGATCACGGGATCAGCATTTAGATCATCAGTGGAGACATCGGAGACACGCAAATATCTGCAAAAGAAGCTGAGCCAGACTACAGCCTCTCCCCGAGTTACGGGCCAAACACTTGGCCGTAACTTGGATCCCATTGAGTTACATAGCAACTGTGCTGTTCGTAAGCGTGAGTTACGTTTGTAACTCAAGGACCGCCTTTATGACTGCTCCATGGGAGCTTTGGTAGTAAATGTGAATGGTCGTAACTCGACCATTCGCAACTCGGGGACCAGCTGTATCGTTAATCATGTGATCAGTGTCAATGGATTACCAGTTGAGATGCCAGAGACACACAAATTTTTGCAAGAGAAAAATAGAATCCAGCTGCAACCCCTCTCCCCCAAGTTGCTCGCAACACCCCAGGGGGACAGGACCCATAGTTTGAGAAACCCAGGGTTAAGTCATTGATTGGGGAGGGGGGGGAAGAGGAGGAAATCAAATGCTAAAGAATCCCATGTCTCCAATATTAGTTTGCTTACAGATACATTTCTTTATAAATAGTTTCTTGTAAGCCTTATTTTAAGCTGAATTAATTATATGTAGTAAAGAAAACAAGAGCCCTGTTATTTCAGAGTAGCAGACTTGGATTGGGCCTTATCTCATTTTGAGGAATGAGATCACAAGTGGGAATTCAGAGAAGCACCCCCTTCAAGTTCCTGAAGTTGTCAGCAGTGAGACAGTGGCTTCTAGAAGCAAGTGTTTCACTCTACATGCTTTGTCAGTCTTGTTCCAGATTCCGTGGTCTTTCAGTGCAGAGCTATCACTTCCAGGGAATCACTCCTTTGAGCTAAAGTCTACCCTACGGTCATTGTTTGAGTTAGATATTGAAACCAGAAGATTTTACTACAAGTTGTTAAATATTGCATTTTGTGTAGGAGATAATTTATCTGGCCACATTAGTTAAGTGTAAAAGCTGTATGTTTTCCTTGGTAGACCCTCACATGAGCTCAGTGAAGGTGCCCTGCCAAAGCATAAGTTTCATGCACATTTTCGTAACATTCCATATAAATTTAAACTAAAATTTGACAAGCAAGCCTACAATTACATTGCAGAATAAAACACCAAGCTGAGATCTCAGTCTCCAGGCATAATGGATCATGTCCTCAGTAGTTCACAGTATTTGGAGATGGCACATTATAAATCCAGCTGCACTGATATGCACTTAGTTTTAGCAAAATGATGTAGAAGCATTTACACCAGGATTTCGTAAAAACTTTCAGTTGTGCCATCGCTAGTCTAACATTTTTCCTCTGCACTACATCTTACCAGGTAAGACTTGTTGTACACATGCAGAGAAGTTCATAGGTGCCTTTTTAAAGTTCTATCAGCAGCTAGTGCAGTACATTTTAGTCTAAACGAGTGCATTATTGGGTTAACCACTTTATTTTGTACAATCAGACCAACTGCATTGCCAGTCGCATTAATTGAAGTGCACTGCCTCTGATCAAAGCCGAATGCTGGGGTGGTGTCTAAAGCTAGATAACATTCAAGTTGGCTGCATGCCAGTCTATTGTTTACTCCATGACTAGACATTTACCATTTAAACCATTATAATTTTGAACACGTGTCATGAATATGTGAAATGAGGGCACTTGGATCCAAATATCAAGCTTGACCAGGTAAGGAGCAGCACCAGTGACTCAGGCAGCAGCAAAAGTGTTTATACAAGTGTTTTTAATTTATTCTACCCAGAAGTCAGTGGTACATAAAGCAGCATATTGCTACCACATAAAATATCCTAAAAGTGCCTTAGCGCAACAGGTCATGTTACAGACTGGTGGTTATTGTTGGGTCAGTCTGAAGACACAATGTTCAAGTCACTTCCCCCCCCCCCCTTAGTCTCATGATTACTTTGGAGAAGTCAGTTTGATGACTACCCCTATCAATCACTCTTTCACAAGGAATAAGGAGACATCAATTTAGTAGCAGTCGCAGCAACCAACTTTTTTTTTTTTTAATCTGGGGTGGTTTCTTTACTAGAGCATTGCCCCATACTTTCCCAGTATTCACTCTACACCAGCAAGTCATCTGTAACTAGTGGGTTCAGTTCACCTGCTAGTAGTGTTTAATACAAGTTAACTTCTCTAACCCAGCACTCTGATCCTGCATGATTTCAGTTAGCTAAATATCCACTTATCATGGGCGTGGCCAAATTTCCCACAGTCCATAGAGTTTGTTTACAGCCACCAGTCCTGGATCAGTGTTCTATGCTGTTATTTAGCTCTAACTTAGACCTAAATGTTGCCAAGAGCCCAGTGAGCAGCAAAAGAGTTGGTAATGAACCTGGACAATATTGGCCTCCTATGGTTCAGCAAGTTCTCTGGTTCAGCACTGATCAAGTCCCAAAGGTGCTGGACTACAGAAAGATTCAACCTGTAGATTTAAGCCTTGGATTTATTGCAGGAAAGTGGCTCTTCCATGCTGTAGCAATATTGGATGTTTCCTTCTATTGTAAGAGATGTGGCAGATAAAAATATTTTACTAGAATGTTCTGCTACAAGGCTTATAAAATTAACTTGACCCCTATCCCTCATCCAGATGCCTATAAATTTGTTTTGTTGGGTTTGGTTTTCAATCCACATTTACCGTACTGTCAAAATATAGAGTGCTAAGCATATTAGAAATACATTATATAAATATTTAGCCTGTTTTAAGACATTCACCTGAACCTGATACAGTTAATATGAATGTATATGCTATTTTAGAAAAGTCACCCATCTCAGAGGCTAGCCAGAGTAATTCCATTTTATTTATTCACTGACACAAAGCAGCGATGATGCCTTAGCTCAAAATGCAGCCCTGTATTTGTACAAAGAAGCAGCCTCAAGATACCTTCATGAATCTGACCTTAAAACATTCTATTAAAAGGTGCATTCACATAGCTAAGTCATGCCCTTTAGAATCAGGTGCATTCACACTAGATACAGCTGTAGTACTTTTACTTTACAATTTTAAGCCATTTCACCTGCAAGGAAGAGGGACAGGCAGGCTGCAATCCTCAGTAAGCAGACAGAGATAAGGAAAGGGAGGCAATTATCTTTTATTGGACCAACTTCTATTGGAAACAGGCAAGTTCATCTCGCTAATATCCAGGGGAGAATAAGGTGACAAGAGCAGAATCTTAACATTCTAGCATAGAAGGCACCAGGGTTAGAAAAATGCTGCTATTTTAGCATGAAAAGTCTTAACTGGGACTTTGGGGCAGTTACACGAAGCAGCAGGGTCCATCCCGGGCCCGGTTTTCAGAGGTGCTGCTCACCCACAAGAGCAAACCAGAGTAGCGAGGGCTCAGCCTCGCAACAGGTTGGGTGCTCGGTGCCAACCCTCGCACACAGCCATGGGGGGGTGGGGGGGAGGCTGAGAGGAAGAGGCATGTGTTAGACCGACCAGTGCAGAGAGGGGCGCGGTCGGAGCAGGGCTGGGAAGTGCCTAGGTTGCAGTAGGGCAGGCGGAGGGGGAAGCCAAGCGCTGGTTGTTCGAGGTTTCCGCGGATCCTCCACCCCCCCGAAGCAGCAGCTGCCGCGGCTCCCAGGGCGCGCGCGGGGCTAATGGCTCCGCAAACAAGCGCTGCCCAGCGGCCGCTTCAGCCCCGCCCCGCTCCCGGATGCGGCCGGAGCCGCGAGAAGGACACAGCGCAGGGGCAGCCCCCCCAGCACTGGCTGTGCCCCGCGGCGCCAGGGGAGGGGCCGCCAAGCCCCGCCCGGGGACAGCAAGCGCTGGCCGGGGCGCCGCCCGCAGGGAGGCTACAGCTCTCCCCTCCCCTGGCCCGCCGCCCCCAGGGGCGCCCCTCCCCGCGGGGCCGAGCGCCGCCGCCACCCGGACAGGGACCCCCGGCCGGTACCTTGCTCGCCGCTGGGGTCCATGCTCGCAGCCGCCGCCCTCCGGAAGCAGCCCCACGCCGCCGCCTTGCTCCCTGCAGCCCCGCACAGTCACCACCCCCCGGCGTCAGGCTCGGCAGCGCGAGCGCCGCCTGGGCTTCATATAGGGCGGGCTCGCGGCCACGTCAGCCAGCCGGCTGCCACCTGACCGGGGCCGCCCCGCCGCTGCAAGGTGCTAGCAGGTATGGGGCGGCGCCCCTGCGCTGGTGCCGCCTGCCCCCGGCCAGAGCCTGAGCCCCGCTGGGCCAGCGCCCGACGGGGCAGGTGCTGGGAAAGCGGCGGGGTGGCAAGAAGCGCCCCACTCCGGCTGGGCAAAGGTGTCCTGGAATACACGTCCCAGCCCGGCCCGAGCGCCTGTCAGCGGGACCGTGTGCCCTGCTGTTGCCCACCCCGCCGTTCCAGTGTCATGCATCCAGTGGCAAGAAATCTCAGGCTTCACTTTTAAAATCATGGGAGGGGGGGGGTCCTTTTTCCTTGCCTGCTGGTTTAGGAGTCCTCATGGTTCCTGTTTTCAAGTTTTTCCTCTGCAGCCGCGATGGCAGGAACTGTTTTTGAAAGGAAATTTCCATAGCTTCATCAAACGACTCCAGGGGCTGGGTCTTTAAGATGGCTTAAAATGCCAATTATCATGCAACTGGTGATAAAGCCAAGAGAGCAATCAGCACTCTCTGCCTTCATCATCATAAAGATATTTCATTTATTCTTGTCCTGAATGAGTGCACTGATAAAATTTTGCAAAACTAATCTAACCTAATCTGAACATCTAGGCATTTGTAAATTATATCACACAAGGATTGTGGTGTCTCCCTAGCTCTGGTCCAGTGCTGTAATCACTCAGGTGGGTAACTTTACACACATGAGCAGTCCGAATGATTTTAAATAGGATTCGCATAAGCTTAAAATTAGTCATCTCCATAGGTGTTTTGCAGCATTGGTCCTGTAATTTGTATACACGGGCTACATCTAGACGCATGATTTTCTGGAAATGCTTTTAACGGAAAAGTTTTCCATTAAAAGCATTTTCGGAACAGAGCGTCTAGATTGGCACGGATGCTTTTCTGCAAAAGCACTTTTTGCAGAAAAGCGTCTGTGCCAATTTAGATGCGCTTTTCCGCAAAAAAGCCCCGATCGCCATTTTCACGATTGGGGCTTTTTTGCGGAAAACAAATCCGGGCTGTCTACACTGGCCCTTTTGCGCAAAAGGACTTTTGCCCGAATGGGAGCAGCACAGTATTTCCGCAAGAACACTGACAATCTTACATGAGATCGTCAGTGCTTTTGCGGAAATTCAAGCAGCCTGTGTAGACAGCTGGCAAGCTTTTCCAGAAAAGTGGCTGATTTTCTGGAAAAACTGGCCAGTCTAGATACAGCCAGGGGCTGTGTCTAGACTGCATCCCTTTTCCGTAAAAGGGATGCAAATTAGACATATCGCAATTGCAAATGAAGCAGGGATTTAAATCCCCCCCGCTTCATTAGCATAAAAATGGCTACCACTTTTTTCCGGCTCGGAGCTTTGCCGGTAAAAAGCGCCAGTCTAGACGCGGATCTTTCGGAAAATAAAGGCTTTTCCGAAAGATCCCTTATTTTAAGAGGGATAAGGGATCTTTCGGAAAAGGCTTTATTTTCCGAAAGCTCTGCGTCTAGACTGGCGCTTTTTTCCGGCAAAGCTCCGAGCCGGAAAAAAGCGGCAGCCATTTTTATGCTAATGAAGCGGGAGGGATTTAAATCCCTGCTTCATTTGCAATTGCGATATGTCTAATTTGCATCCCTTTTACGGAAAAGGGATGCAGTCTAGACACAGCCAGACTGTATACCTATGATAGCTGATATTTTTACACTGCACTCATTTCCATGGTAACTATTATGCTATTTGATACTATGCCTCAGTTTCCCATATATAAATATCTGTTTATTCAGTTATTTACATGTACATCAGTCACCACATTGTATAGCTAGCGGTACTCACTGCCTTCTGTAAAGTGCTTCTGGATCCTGGAATAAAAGTTGCTTAACAGTTGCAACTTGGTATTTTATTTATGCACAGAACTAATACAGTAATCACTTCACACTACTAGTTTAAAGAAGCCTATGCAGGCACTAAATCATGATATATCTGTATCCTGTTATAAGAGCTCAGGCTATTTGGGTGTTTTTTTTCTATTTATCTAAACCATTTTTGTTGGTAAACAATATGCATATTTACACCTTACATTATGTTATTGAAACTAAATTGTATTCTTATTTTAGCCTCAGGATGTCCCCTTGAAAGTTGCTAAACAAAGCACCTGCTGCACTTAGAAAACCAAGTGCAGTTAACTCTTAGAGGAGTTAACTGCTTAAAAACGGCACTGGCTGACCCTGAAAAATCACCTTTGTAATCTGAGCTCACTTTCATAAAATAACTATAAATGCTGAACAATTATAATTGTGAGTGTGCCCTAAAAGTAAACCATTCTGAGAGAGTATCTGAACATTAGAGTGACATATACACTCCCCTTCTCCTCTCCCCCCCCCCCCCCCCGTTCTGTTCCTCTGGTCCTGATATCTATGGCTTTGTTTGCTTAAAAAAAAAAAAAGCAGTGTTTGCAGAAAATGACTGGCAGGGCAGACATAATGTGGGGCTTTGTGAATACCCAAATTGTTACAAACATTTAGCAAGCAATGTCACATGCCAAAGAGGATAACATTAGTGGGCTATGAGGTGCCAATTTAGGACAATGAGGAAAAGCAATATAAATCTCAGGTATTCCACAAAATCTGTGACCACTTCTGTTAGGCTGTGTCTACATTGGCACGATCTTGCGCCAAAGTGGCCACTTTTGCGCAAAAACATGCTGCTGTCTACACTGGCGGGGAGTTCTTGCGCAAGAACACTGACATTTTAATGTGTGAAATCAGGGCTTCTTGTGCAAGAACTATGATGCTCCCGCTCAGGAATAAGCCCTCTTGCACAACTGTTCTTGCGCAAGAGGCCAGTGTAGACAGGCAACATGAATTTCTTGCACAAGAAAGCCCAATGGCTAAAATGGCCATCGGCGCTTTCTTTCGCAAGAGAGCTTCTACACTGGCACGGATGCTCTTGAGCAAAAGCACATGCCCGTGTAGATGCTCTCTTGCACAAATACTTTGACACTCCCGCTCAGGGATAAGCCCTCTTGTGCAAGAATACTTGCACAAGAGGGCCAGTGTAGACAGGCACCTTAATTTTTTGTGCAAGAAAACCCGATGGCTAAAATGGCCATCTGAGCTTTCTTGCGCAAAAGCGCGTCTATACTGGGCACAGATGCTTTTGCGCAAAAGCATCCGTGCCAAACTAGACGCTCTTTTGCAGAAATACTTTTAACGGAAAAACTTTTCCGTTAAAAGTATTTCCGCAAAATCATGCCAGTCTAGACATAGCCTTAGAGTATTTGTTTACATTCTAGCATATACATAGCTTCAGAAGGAAGTGATTGTGAAGATGCCAAATCAACATAGCAAGCAGATAAAGCAAGGTATATATGCTAATGGGCAGGGCTCACCAAACCGCAGCAAGTCCCGCTCGCCAACTGAGCTGTCTGGCGATCTGCGCATGCGCAGATTGTCCAAACCCGGCTCTTCCGGGTTTTAATCTACTCGCCACGGGCGAGTAGATTGCATTGTCTGTCGAGCCCTGCTAATGGGTATATTCTCATCTTGGTGTGCAGGAATCAGTTTAGACAAACATGTAAAGCCCTATGCAATGAGATGAGTCTACATATCTCATAGTAATCCTTCTTGAGTATGACAGTGTTTAATAAAATTGAACACAGATACATATTTGAAATTGATACATCTCTGGTATTGTAAGACATAAATAATTGATAACTATACTTTAAAATACAGCACTTGAAAACTTAGGCTCTTTCCCATTGCCCATGGGCAGCTGATGTTTTATGACTAATCAGTTCTCAGAAAGGAAGAATATCCACAATGTAGAAAATGAAATCCCTTGGGCTCAACTCATTCCACAATTTATGCAGGACTTCTATTACAAGCACAAACCCCAACAGCAGACTGTCGGGTAGAATGGTACAAAGTGATCACAATCTCAGTTCTTGGGAATTAGAGATGCATAGGAGCAAGTATAGCCCCCAAAATGGGTGTGATGACCAGGACAGAGGCATTACTAGGGCAGTTGGGAGTTCATTGATTTAATCTCTTCCCCAGACACTCCCACCCTCCAAAGCTCCTATGAGTTTCTGGCACAAATTTAAGCTGCCCTGCTCTGAGGAACCCCCATGGAAGGCATGTTGACAGACTTCTTACTCTCACCCGGGGACCAGTGCCATGTTCCATGGAAGGGTATTGTTGACGTTAATTGACAGGTTTAAACATATACCTCCATGTGCCAATTTGACCAAATCCAGCCTCTTACCTATAAATGGTTACAGATTTCCCTCCTTCCCAGAAAAACACTTAAACTATCTTAACATTGTACAGTAAAACTCCAGTTGTCCGACATCCAGTGGTTTGGCACTCCTGATAGTCCGGCACCACCTGGAACCCAGAAGTGCTCCAGGCAGCCAGATAATTGGAGCTGCTCTGCCCTGGGCTTCCCCAAGTCAGCCACTGGTCAGTTTCAGCAGTGGCTGACTTGGGGACACCTCAGCTGGGGTGCTGCCGGGTTGGTCCCGCAGCGCTGCCTCCCCACCACCACACCCCAGACCCCTCATAGCCCCCCCCTTCCAATAGTCCAGCATATTTGATAATCCAGCACCCCCTGGGTCCTAAAGGTGCCAGATTATTGGAAGTTTACTGTATTTTGTTTTTAATCACAGGTATGCAGACAATGATCTCTCCGTACTTAGTTCATTCAGTTATTGCAACCCTGTTATTAAAAGGAATATAACCACAACAGTTTTTCTCTTCCATTAACAATATTGACCTTGAATCTTTTAGTCTGCCTGTATTCCTTCTCCCTTTTCTCTGCTGGTTGAATATATTGTGCCGCTTCATTCTTTTCTCACCAACCTTTCAACTCCAGTTCTTCTGTAACCATTGACTGAGAACAATATAATGTTCATGTCTGTTATCTGTGTCTCTATGTTAGACCAGCTACAAGTCTGTTCCACCTCTATATTCAATGTATTTATATTCTGATCTCCACATGCCCCTCCCTTCTCTATTCTTTTGAAGAGGCATCACTGAAAGTCCTCAGCTTTGCTTTCATGCAAAGTAGCATAGTCTTGTTTTCATTTGCAGCCAAATGCTGCAAATTGCTCTGCTAAGTGCTGAGAAACCTCAACTCCCACTAATTCTATTTTTATTATTATAAAACAACCAATAGTCTAGTAACACTTTAAAGACTAACAAAATATGTAGATAGTATCATGAGCTTTTGTGGGCACAGTCTACTTCTCCAGATGACCAGAGTTGACATCTAACACTCCGGTCATCTGAAGAAGTGGGCTGTGCCCAGGAAAGCTCATGATACCATCTACATATTTTGCTAGTCTTTAAAGTGCTGCCAGACTATTGGTTGTTTTTTAAGTTCTTCCTGTTACAGACTAACTCAGCTACCCCTCTGAAGCTTTATTATAATTATATTAAAGTAGCACTTGAAGGCTCCAGCCACGATTGGGTTCTACAGACACATAGACATCACAGTTCAATCCGAGTAAAAGGCAGTCTCTGCCCTGAAGATCCTACAATCTATGAGACAAGACACAACAAGTGGATAAGTAACAAATAATAGGAAGGAAAGTGAGAGAGGACAAAGGAAATGTGTGGTATGGCAAGATCCTTGCTTAGGCTCCTCACACTGGTACCCTTTCTTCAGCCACAGATCAGTTGGTGACCCTCTCCTGTGCAATCACTCATGCCCATAGCAATTTCCCACCATCTTCTATTCATACAGCCTTGTTCATTTGTTTGTGCAGCAACCTCACCTGGAGTGCACACCTAACCACTCTCTGAAT
Source organism: Pelodiscus sinensis (assembly GCF_049634645.1). NCBI lineage: Eukaryota > Metazoa > Chordata > Testudines > Trionychidae > Pelodiscus > Pelodiscus sinensis. The sequence continues at coordinate 49,451,667 of NC_134712.1, read as the reverse complement.
CCCCCTCATCTGCTGCTCTGGCTGCCTTATCTAGCCCTCTGGTAATGAGGCCAACAGCTGTTTCCCACTAGCCCTCAGGCATGGGCTTACTCAGCTGGATTCAATTGCCCTTTTCAGTCAAGCTGTAGTGGCAGAGCTCTGGCTTAGCCAGCAGCCTGTCACTGTGATTAATTAGTTTTATACATAGACTTTGAGTCAGTTTTAATGATGAGATGTAAATAGAGTAGTTACCAGAAATCCCCAATGGGTATCTATTTATCTGTGACAGCTGAGAATCCCCTGTTCTTGCTAGGACTTGGTCCTTTCCAAGCAGATATCATTTGTGTTTTGTGGAGGGTTCATGGATGTAAAATTTAATTTTCAGTTAACAAAAATGAAACTTTCATGACACCTAGATGCCCATCTGAGAATTTGGGTCCATATCTACAAAGATACTTTCATTCTTATATGTCCTAGGTTTAGGTGTATATGTTCCAGTTTAACTGGCATAGTTCCCACTAAGGTGCATGCCTGCGTGGCCACGCACTATACATTCTTCCCTCACTCACCTTTTCTGGAGAGCTGTGCAGTAGTACTCACATGGCAGACAGCTGCGGGTGAGGCTGGCTGAGAAGGCATGATGAGGGAGCCGCTTGGCAGGGGGCTGGGACCTTCCATGGCCCTGTGTGGGGGGAGACCTGCGCCAGTGGCTGGGACTGCCACATAGGGAGGGGAGGGGGGGACTTTTTCTGGCAGCTGGGACTGGGAAGAGGACCTGCCGCATGGCAGGGGGATGTGTGTCTGCTCTGGTGGCCAGGAACATATGTTAATAAATTGGGTGCAACGGTGGTGTTATAAAGCAGGATTTTCTGTCCACGGCCTTTGCGTATAGCCCATCCTGCCACACAAGGCCCCTCAGAGAAAACCCAGATACTCAGAGGAGCATGGGAAGCACAATGCAGTTTTTGTGAATGGAATTTGACCTTACAGGCATCCTGGAACTCAAAGGCACCAAGAAAATAGGGAGGTAAGCATAACTAGATAACGCCTAGCTGCATTTACAGATAAGCCTCATTTGACCGTAGCTTGACCGGTCTTAGGGGCAAGGGGGAAAAGTAAACATAGGGTAATAAAACACAACTGTCTCACACTAACTATGTCCCATCTGGTCCTGTCCATGAGGGGATCACGCATACATCACGAAAATTCCTATAGGGCAGCATTGTCATACTACCTCATCACTAGCCTATCAGGCCCTGCCAAATGCAGACCCTAGCATGGCATCAGACACCGAATTTTTGTATAAAAGACCCTCTACCCCTTTGTTCGACGGAGGTTCCGTGTATTGAGGGCATGTGTCTTTTTTTGGCTCGGCTAAAGGATTGATCACCCTGAGGCTGCCTCCCCACCCTTCGAGTCAAATATAGGGGTGCACGAGTCCTGAGCATGCTCCAAGTTCTAGTGTGTCTTTGTGTTGTTATCGTTTCTGGATTTGTAAGTATTGCTTAAATATATTAGTTATTGGTTTAATTAATAGATAAATTGTGTTAATTTCACTGTGTAATTCTGTAAAGTGTATCTAAGTTCTGTTAACCACACTGTATAAATTGTATAAACTTGTGTTGTGTAGTAGTGTTGTATTTAGGTTAAATAATAAGTGTTAGAAATAGAAGCCCCGGAGATGTTAAGTTGTAAAAGTAGATTTATGACTAACTCCACCAGCTGCCCTTAAATAACCATAGAGGAGCTGGCTTTAGACAAAGTTTTTATTATCATTATATTGTCTTTGTTTTTGTATTTTTGTTAAGCAAATTAAAGACAGTGATTTTGTATAGTTGAATTGTAATCAAAGAAGTTTGTAATTAGTTAAGTACAGCTAAGTTTAGGCTTTTCTACCCTGTAAAAGCATTGGGCAATTGCTAGTTTAAAAAAACCATTTGCTAATTGTTAGTTTTGATAAAAAAAATCATTCCATTTAATAAAAATAATTTGTTTCACCATCATCCAGTAGTTTTCACTGGGTAGTCAGCTTTAACCCTTGAGGCTCCCATCACATCACCAAACCAAGGTGTAACAGGTGGCACACATCCAAACCAGCACATATGATCTCAATATTGGTGCACAAGTACACAAGCCAAAACTCACTCCACTCATGGTTGGAAAATCTTAGAGGGAACACTGACCACTGGTGTTGTCAATGATTGGGACACTATCATTCTGATATCTTTCCTAAGCATTACACACATTATCCTAACATAACTATATATTTATTATTATTTCTGGAGCCAAAACGTGAAATTGTTACTCCCACTGAATACCAGTCTTCATGACACCCATCTTAATGGAACTTAGCTATAGGAGACATTTTCCCCATGAGTGTAAAATGCTATCAATTTTGAATGCTCCACTATCATCTGCAATAGCATTTCACTCTTATTTTGTATAGCAGTCAGTGACAGTGAGTACATAATGAGCAGTAAAGGTAAATTGGGCAGAGGGTTTTTACATTAAATACAATAGTACAGCCACCACAGAGTGTACAAGAGCACCAGATATTGTTTATGTTATGTCTTCTTATGTGTATGTTGATGAGTAAACATTTCCTAATTTCTCACTGAAGGAACAGCTATTACTGATAAATAGGGTAGATAAAAATCAATTATTTAAAAAATACAATCAGATTTTCTAAAATTTAAATCAGATTATTTTATTTTCAATCAATAAAGAACTGAATTTCTCTTTTAAAAATAATAGTTACCGTTAAATCTTATCTAAAACATTCTACAGCTACATTGACAGTCTCATAAAAATGAATTAATGGCTCTCGTCTGTCCAGCCTAACTACCAGCCCTTGCTTCTTGAAAATTCCGGGTCTTCAGTTTCTGTTTCTTATCAGACTAATGTGAAAACACTGTTTAGGATTGTTTTTGTTCTGTGCTTATGTGGTGGTGGACCTGGGCCAAGCACATCAGAGTTATTAAGACATTGTTTAAAGACAGAGACATAATATATAGGAAAGGACAGAGGCAGCACAGAAAAGAACAATGGAGTAGACTGGAAAGAAAACGGGAAGACATTATTCAGCACATACATTGCTTCCTTTATTCCCTTAGGGCTCATCTAGAGTACGCAGAAGATTTGAAAGAGGATATGCAAATTCTGCGGGAATTTGCATATCTTCTTCCGATCTCACTTTCAAAAGTGGAGCTTCAAAAGTGAAAGTATTCAAGATACATTTTTATTCTGCAACCTCTCCTTTTCTGAAAAGCCACATAACCTCATTTTTTGAGGAAAAGTGGCTTTTTGAAAAAGGGAGGATTTGCCGAAAAAAACGCGTCTTGATTACTTTCACTTTCGAAGCTCCACTTTCAAAAGTGAGATTGGAAGAAGATATGCAAATTCCATGGGAATTTGCATATCCTCTTTCAAATCTTCCGTGTAGTGTAGATGAGTCCTTACAGTTGTGCCACAGAAAAACTGCCATTGCTTCATGGTGTAAAAGAGACCCTATCTGGAAATATTTTGAAGAAATTAATTTCCTGGATAAAAAATAAAAATATGTTAAGTGTAAACAGTGCAGGAAGATGATGCAGGGATGCTGTGAGAATGACACATCAAAAGAAAACTGCTTATTGGGAGAAAATGATGTGGATTAAAATGTTGATATGAATGAAGAACAATGTGAACCAACTTTGCAATGCATCATTCTTCAAGACTCTCTCTATGCCTCTTAGTATAACTGTCCTTCAACAAGTAAATTCCCAAGATGTTTGCTATGTTGGATGTTGCTAGAAAAAAAAGTTTAGCTTAGCTAATCTTTATGGCTTGTTTAATTAGTTAACTAGGTTTAGAATCTATGACCCAAGTACACAGTACAGAAAGCTGCAGTAAAAGAAATACAAAGTTGCCAGTGGCCACTAAATATCATTTTCTTATTTTATGTTACATAATACATGCTTCTTATTTTGGAACATCATGGCCACAAACCATAATGGTGATGCCATAAATGTATTCCCTATTTTATGTCAGCATAATTCAGCTTTCCCCAAGGAACCCCATCCTATACTTGTTTTCAATAGGTCTTACTCCAAAAATAAATGCTTTAAGCATAGTCAGTCTTAGTTTTTTTTATCACTTGGAATCTAATCAACATTAAAATGACAGAAGCTCGAGGGGATAACTGAGTTACTCTGTACAGGATAAATTTAAAAAACAAAAACTGGTCTGGTAGCACTTTATAGACTAACAAAACATGTAGAGGGTATCATGAGCTTTCGTCCAGTTATCTGAAGAAGTGGGCTGGGCCCACGAAAGCTCATGATACCCTCTACACGTTTTGTTAGTCTATAAAGTGCTACCAGACCAGTTTTTGTTAAAATGACAGTGGGAGGAGGGAAGATGAGAACTAGTTGTAGAAGTTTTAAGTTTTAAGTTTTAATTTGCGTGGCTTAAGTCAAAATAGCTTAATTTGGCTTTTGGCATTGTCTACACTGCAGGAAATCAAAGGAAGAACACTTTTCCTTCAACTTCCCTTACTCCTTGGCTAAGTCTACACTGGCATGATTTTCCGGAAATGCTTTTAACGGAAAAGTTTTCCATTAAAAGCATTTTCGGAAAAGTGCATCTAGATTGGCAGGATGCTTTTCCGGAAAAGCACTTTTTCCGGAAAAGCGTCCGTGGCCAATCTAGATGCGCTTTTCCGCAAAAAAGCCCCGATCGCCATTTTCGCAATCGGGGCTTTTTTGCAGAAAACAGTACTGTGCTATCTACACTGGCCCTTTTGCGCAAAAGTCTTTCGGAAAAAGACTTTTGCCCGAACGGGAGCAGCATAGTATTTCTGGAAAATCACTGATGATCTTACATAAGATCGTCAGTGCTTTTCTGGAAATTCAAGCGGCCAGTGTAGACAGCTGGCAAGTTTTTCCGGAAAAGCAGTTGCTTTTCTGGAAAAAGTGGCCAGTCTAGACACAACCCTTGTGAAATGGGGGTTATAGGAATCAGAGTAAGAGGTCCTCCAGCTTGCCATTATTTCGGAATAATAGCTTGCAGTGTAGACATGCTCTTTATTACTTCAGAATAACATCAGTTATTCCAAAATAACGCTGCTGTGTAGACATAGCTTAAGGATTCTGAGGACTTCTCTGTTCGAGTTAATAGCATTTGAAAATTAAAAAAAAAAAAGTTTAAGGACAGCCAACAGCCGGAAACTCAGGACACTGCTGCAAGTGCAAATGTGAACACATTTATGTAACATTTAAGATTTAGTTTAATAAAATATAAATGCTAGCGTGTGTGTGTATGATTAGTTCTTACCATTCTTAAGGTACTGCTGCTGCCTCTGCAGCTTGACACAGGTAATGACTATTATGTACTGCTTACTTCCCAAATTAATAAAAATCAAGTTTTCTGTAAAAATTACACAAAATATAATCTCTTAGATGTTGTAAAATGCTGTACTGAGTTGAAAATTAACGTTTTAGTGATCTGATTGGCACCATTGTTTGAAGAAACGTGAAGAAATATCAGTAGAAAACTTGATTTAAATCAATGATTTTTGGTGATTTAAATCAATTATTTAAATATCCTTGATTTAAATCAATCCACCCTGCTTATTTACTTTAAATTAGGATCCTAATGCACCTGTTAGGATGTTTTTTATGTTTATGTTACTATAAAATGTGCAGCAATTATGTCTGTCAGTGTTTGGCTTATTTGATATAATGCAATTATTAATTTTATCTGGACAGTAAATAGTTTTTGCATTTTTCAATAAGTATTAAACACCAACGTATTTCTGGAAGTGCTTCAGGTTTTGATTTGTTCATTTTTTTTTCTTGCTCACTGAATATTCCTAACTTCTGGATAGTGACTTGTTTCCTTACCTTAATGTCCTTGGAGAAGATTTATGTTTGTTTATATCTATGGTAGTAGTTTTATGGAGCATTTTCTAGACTGTGAGATACTCTGGGATATGTAGTAAACATCCTGATTCATGAGTGCAGAGCTTTAACTTTCACATGTTTTATTGTTGGTAAGTAACATCCTTGTTGCAACAAATATTTTAGGTGGATTTCTGTCTAGTATCAACTTGCTGCTGTTAACAAGTCAGTCACAGAAACGAATATCCATCTAAGAACCACACTACTAATAATGGAACAAGTTTGTAGAGTTGGAAATTGATGATAGAAATAAAATGAGGTCATGTCTCCTGTCTATTTCAGTTACTCATATTGCCAAATGTGATTATTTCAGAGCCTGAAATGCTTTATATTTGATATATAATAATAACAATAACCCAAGGATCTCAAAATACTTTATAAATATTGGGTAATTTTCACTACACTCTTGTAAATGGACAAACTGTGATACATACATTTTTCAGCTGGGTAAACTGAGACAGAAAAATATGAGTAATTTATCCAACAACACACAGGATAAATCAGTGGCAGAGCTGGGAGGAGTATATAGGAATCATATAGGAATTGTAGTAAAAAGACACAACGGAGAAGCCATTAACCACTGTTGCTCCCGTTTTTCATGGATTTTAAGGCCAGAAAGAACCAGTATCATCATATTTGACCTCTTGCATAATATGAACAATAGAATTTCACACTGCAATTCCTACAGAGAAGGCAATCCTTCTTCCTTACTGCATAAGTGAACATTCTTGAATCCAGTAACTTGCTGTAAATAGACAGTCAAGAGATGTTCACCACATTTAATGGGGTCACCAATATAAAGCAGGAATAAAACAGTAGTGATTCAGACCCTAAATGTTGAGATGAAGGATGTGATGGTCCTAGTTATCTTGAACTGGTTCCCCCCCCCCCCAAAAAAAAATGTCCAGTCCCATCATGGCTTCACCCAGAGAATGATGTATGCCTCCAGCAATAAATAGGGTTTCCAGAACATAGCTACAACGTAGTCAAATTGTTCTAATACAAGTACATCTATTAGAACCATCCAAATGCCAGGTTTGAACCAATAGATTAACCAGTCCCTCAGAAGCAAGCAAACGTGCATGGCTGCACTCCCAATGGATACGGTTAATTTTGAAACTCCTTCTAATATGTCTTCTCTGAGACCTTCACTAAAACAGCAGATGGCATAGGCTTGTTCCCTGTCGTAGCTTCCCCATACCAGGTCCAGTTTGTAGCATATACCTCTGCTTTCAGAAAAGACGCCAAAGAGCTAGGCCAGGACTCCTTCTCCCACTGAGCAACCTGCCTGAAAGCAAGAAAAGATCACATGGATTTCCAATTAACCCTAAATTTCCATCTGACTTGAGCTCAGCTGCCATAATTATAACCTACACTTAGGTCGCACTCTTTCCTTCTAGTAGTGGCTGGGCCACATATATACGTTGATGAACTTGCTACAATGGCTAACAAATCTGGGTTTTTCGGCTCAGGCCATGTCTACTCTGCAAACACTATGGCTACGTCTACACTTCGAGTTTTCTCAGCAAAAAAAATGCTAATGAGGGACTCATTTGCATGAGTTGCTATCTCATTTGCATATGTTCTGCCAATCCATTTTTGCACTGGGGTTTTTGTGCAAAAACAAGCCGTGTGGACATTTTCTTTTTGCACAAAACCCCCTTTTTCTTCAAGATCGGTATACCTGGAGCATAAGGATGGTAGCAGCCCTCTAGCTGGAATCATTCTAAGGCAGTGGTCCCCAACCTTTTTAGGTTGTCGGGCGCCAGGGGGCATGGCCGTTTGCCCGCCGGGCACCAGGGGGCGGGGCCCGGGGGCGCCCCTCCCATCCACGCGCCCGGGGGCAGGGCCCCCCCATAGCCGCGCGCCTGGGGGCGGGGCCCCCCCATAGCTGCGCGCCCGGGGGCAGGGCCCCCTCCAAGGGCCGCGTGCCCGGAGCCGGCGCTCCCCCTCCCCCCCTCCCGCCGAGTGCCCAGAGCCGGCGCTCTCCCCCTCCCGCCGAGTGCCGCGCACCCGGGGCCGGCGCTCCCCCCCGCCGCGCTCCCGGGGCCGGCACTCCCCCCGCCAAGTGCGCTCTCCCCGCAAGCGCCCGTGCGCCATGTGTCTGGGGCCAGGCCAGCCCCGAGCACCTGGCGGGCGCATTGAAATGCCCCCACGGGCGCCATGGCGCCCGTGGGCACCATGTTGGGGACCACGGCTCTAAGGCGTGATTCATGGTATATTGTGGGAGAATTTGTCTGTTTGTCCTGACCCATATGCAGAAGTGTTCTTAGTGTGTCAACATATCCAGCCAAAGCTTTCCCAGCTCTGCACATTCCCTGCTTTGTCTGTTGTAGCCAGGGAAAATTCATGGTTCTTGCACTAGTAGAGAAAGGTTTCCTGCTCACAGCTGCACCATTATTGCAGGAAATAGACAGGGGCCCTGCAAGACAGTGGAACATTGTAGCAGCAGTTTCTGTGCTTTTGAAGGCTGCTGTGACACTGCACTTGATGCTTGCTGCCTGTAAAGGGCTCCGCCCTTCTTGTGAGTGCCCCTCTGTGGCCGAGGAGAGTCTTGTAGTCTCTCTACCCAGCTGTCTGTGGGAGAGCAAGTGTCCGGTATGTGGCCTGGGACCAGGCTTCTTCTTATGCCCTGTTGTGTCTGCTGCAGGTTGGGAGGGGTCCCAGCCCAGGGACCCTATAAGTAGCAGTTACCTACTGCTGAGTCTCAGAGGTTGATTGCTGTCATGTTCCCCAGGCCACTTTCCCAGGAAGCTGCTGTGTCTAGTCCTTTCTCTTGGGCCTTGTGGTCAAGTCCTCCCTGTCCAGGGTTCTGCGAGGGTTGCCATTGGCTAGTCTTCAGCGGTGGGACCCGGTTCTGACCAAGTCTGAAATCCAGCTCCCACTCCGAGCTGTCTGGAGTGCTGCTGTTCTCCCAGTCATCCTTTAGGTCAAGCTCCAGGAAGAAACTGCCAAGCCCTGGCCCAACAGCTTCTTTAATTTCGGCCTGCTGCACCCTGATTGGCGACAGCAGAGGCTGCCACTCTAGTCTGCTTGGAGGATCTCTCTTCTGCTTCTGTTGCTGGGTAGGGTGTGGAAAGGCCTCCAGTAGGGATATCGGGGCCTACTCCACCCCATCACACTGCCATAGCTGCTAATTCCTCACATGTAGACCATGATTTATAGAGCAGGGACATAAGCACAGACTGGTGGCATCATATCATGGTGGCCTGGGATGACCAGCAATGGGTCTAGAGTGTCTGCATGAGAATGCAGACATTCATGGAGCTGTGTGAGGGGCTTATACAGACTATGCAGCACCAGGACATGTACGTGAAGGACTCCATACCCGTCTAGAAGCAGACAAGTCCTTCTGTTGCCCTTTGTCCTCATTCTTCAACCTCTGGTCATGGTTGAAAAACCATGCTACTGTTCTTTCCTCCCCTTGCCTTCTGCACCTCTTTCCTACTGTACTCCAGCTGGTTGTCTGCCTTAGCAACAATGTTCTGCTGCATTTCATCCCTGAGGCTTTTCCTCTTTTCACTTTGATTGAGAGTCTGCTCCTCAAGAGTCCTGGGCAGATGCCTTGCTCCCTCAGAGGTGGAGGAGTCTGCCAAGGCAATCAAAGAGCACTTTATTTGTGTGTCCCTGGGGAAGCAGAAATAAAATATCCTTTCTCATTCTGTGTCACAGCAAGGCCACAAGTTGATACTTCTGTCATCTTGGCATTTTATTTATCAACTTGGGCAGGAAGCCAGGGAGTTACTGGACTGCTGTTCCCATCCTTTGCCCTGCACTGGGCAGCTTGGAGGGGCTTGATTCACTCCCTTCACTGGACATCTGATTCCCAGCTCTGCCAGACACTTGGAGATTTTTGCCATGTAAATGCAGGTTTCTGCCAAAGTCATGGGCCTACCTCATGTTGACTCAAACACAGAGCTGTCCCACCCCTAGGATGGCTGAGAGCAGCCACACCACGCCCCGCACTTTGGGATGCCCTATGGCAGCTGCCCCAACTGTCCTATGGAAGACAGTTCCCCATAGTGATGAGAGCCCAGGGCAGCCTAGGGGATTACCTGAGGGGTTTGGCACAGGATAGCAGCAGGGGTCACTCCCTCCTGCACCTGCACTCACTATGGTGGCAGAAGCCCAGGAAGCAGAGCAACACACTCAGCAGCTTGTGCCGCTCCCGCCCACTCTCAGCTGAGTCCCTCCACTTCAGCATGACAGCAGGAAGCAGAGCAGCCCATCCTCAGCCCATTTCTCCAAGTGATGCAGATCTCAGGGGAGCACAACAGGCTGGAGTGTGCTGCTCCCACAGTGAAGTGGAGTGCAACAGGCTAGAGGTGGGTGGCAGAGCAGGGCAGGCTGCCAGCTTGCTCTAGCTTCTGCCACCATGGTGAATGCAGGGATGGGGCAAGCAACCCCTGCTGCCGCTCCACACCAGGCTGCCTAGGTAATCCCCTGGCTCATGTCACTTAGGGGAAGGGGCTTTAGGAAAGGGATGGGAGGAGGCAGAGCAGGGGTGGGAAGAGGTGGGGGTGAGGCTTGGGGAAGATGTGGAATGGAGGCGGGACGGGGGAGAACACAGGTGGGCAGGACTTGTGGGGAGGTTTCCACAGGCCTCACACTTGTGGCAGGGGGGTTGTCCCAGGCCTTGTGCCCCTCCCCAAGGACACTCTGCCTGAACTCCAGGGTGCTCCTCTGGCCAGCAAGCAGCACAGCATGGGGAGAAGATGGGAGAAATTTCTTTCCTCAGTTTTGACAAGCTAGACTTAGTTGTGCTGCGTCCTGCACACAACAAAACAGCTGATTGTGGTGGGCAGGAGGGAGGCACTGATTGCCCTGGGCTGGAGCTGGGCAGGAGGCATTGGGTGGAGTGGAGGCACTAATGGGGGGGCTGCTGGTAGGTGCAAAGACCCATCATTTTTCCCATGCAGTGTGGGCACCTATGCTTTGTATCTTTACCATGGGACGAGCCATCAAGCCAGTGTTCTGAGGACATACAGGCACCTGTCTGAGTGTGGCTCACTGGAGGGTTTGGGCTTAACCACATGCGAGAGTCTATGTCAACCTGCACTCTAGAAATACTTAGAGTGGTCCAATCACCTATTCCTCTTGCACCCATCTAGACCTTCTCAAAGCCCCTTCCATACATAGTCTGGGGAGGTGGGGGAGGGGGGGAAGCATCAATGTAGTTTTTGGGAGGTGAAGAGAGTGCCAGGGAGGTGCCATTGCCATTGCCACATAGGCAGGGAGAGATCCCAGGAAAGCAGCCCCACCTGGAGAGTATGCACCGGTTGTGGGAGAATGAGCCAGGTCCAGTACTTAACTATGTAGTCTGGGTTTCAGTGTTCGTTGTTTGTTTTTTTAATATATGAAACACTGTGTCTTTGAGAAACATGTCTCGTGATACACTTCAATGTCATGGATACTTAGTTATTAAATAAGGAACATTGCACTAGCTTTATGTCCCATTTCATGTTCTGAAAGAAAAAACTGCATCTTTTGACTCAGCAATGAGTCATTTCCTTGCCCATGCTGTCCTTAGTGTCTTTCCACTTTGGCCAGGAGTTACCTTTGCAGTCCTGGCATCTGTATAATGAGATCTTTATTTTTATTTCCCTTGTTATGGCAATGCACAGCGGTGTCTAAATGTACTCTTCTCTTAATGCATTATCTGCCTCTGTAGGCTTAAAGCAGCTTATGAAAAAAATCCCTCATTTCTTTTCAGCTCCTTAAGGCTTTATAGATAAATCAACATGTGATTCAGTGGCAGTGACATACAGAACTAACTTCAGTCTTAAGGAATTGCACCACATGTAAAAAAGTCTGATTCTCTCTTTCACCAGTGTAAATCAGGAGCCACTCCACTGACTTGAATGGCTTCACGCTGGTTTAAAACTGTAAAGGACAGGAGAATCAGGCCTGCAATGTTTTGTTATTTTATTTCTTAATGACATTATGTGCATTCTTTTTCCTTTGCAGAGCAGCAGGAATACAAAGGGTTAATGTAATCTCTTCAGTAGAGGGAGGATCCATTGGTCTATGAATCCATATGAACAGTGCAGGTCTGGATTTTTCACACGCCTGAGCAACACAGTTGTAGTCATATAGGGCTGTACATAGAGCTGGTCTTGGTAAGAATTGTTACAATTTCATAGGAATTAATCCTAATAGCAGTCCACTTTGTTTAGGATGATTTTCTGGTTCTTGCAAGAAACGCTTGATCCTGCACAATGTATTTCATACAAACTGTATTTTCCAAGGGTGTTGTAGTGTTTAAATATGGCAGAAAGCTAAATAATAAATGAGGCCACACACAGAGAGACCCTTCAGTGGTGTGTTCTCTGCCTTTAACTGGCCATTTCTTTTAGTTAAAAAGGATTGTATAATTTAAAAAGAGGGAGAGAGAGAGAGAAAGAACAATTCAGATCAGCTGTCAGTAAACACTCCACTTATTTACACACTGTGCCAGTGTACTCATGAATACAATTCTTCAAACCTGGCCATTTAGAGGTGGGGGAGGGGAAGCTTTTGAAGCACAACAGCAGAAATAAATTTACAAATGGATGCTCTCCCTGGCTTTTACATATCTAATTGCTTGGCTCTTCATAAGTTGCTATGGTAACTGCCACATCCCATTATAATGATACTGTTTCTAAGTAACTGAGCACCTTCTTAAAGGAATACACACAGAGTTATCAAAGTCCAGTAAAAAAACTTTGGTGCATTCAATTTATTGTACTTATAGGTGCTACCAGTAGAAGGCAGTAAATAACAAAACATCTAGACTGTATAGTTTAAAATGGCTGTAATATAGCAGGGCTGATGACCGGCTATCAGCTAATTTCCTACCTGAGTGTTCACTGTTTTCAGCCTCTCCTATTCCCACACCATAACTATCATTCACTTAGGGTACATCTACATTGCATGGCTATTTTGAGATACCAGAAGTACCCTGAAATAGCTACCCTATGTCTACACAAGCTGCCCATTATTTTGAAATATTTTTCAAAATAACAGATGCGCTATTTCATCATCCCAGTAAACCTCATTGCATGAGGGATAAGCGATGGCTTGAAAGAGCGCACTATTTTGAAATCTGGCACTGTGCAGACACACTAAATTTCAAAATAAGCTATTTAGAAATAGATTCAAAATAAGATACACAATATGCGTAGTGCAAATTATTGGCCCATCAGCCAAAGGAGAACACCCCTTGCAGGGTTCAGGATAGTAGATGGGTAAATGGATGGGATGGGAGATAACAAAGGGAGAAGCTTCAAAAATCCTCTTTCCACCTCTTACAAGACTTTGCATGTGGTTTCTCTTCCCCTATACTCTACTTCCAAGCCCTGTAACATTTGATCTCCTATCATGTTGCCTTCCTCCACTGTCTTCACTATCTCATTATCCCTTTCATCTCCCACTCCTCCAAGTGTCCCAGTTGGTTACGCTATCTCTGTCCCCCGTATTGCCAACATCAGGTAATGAAAAATCTTAAGTTAGGCTTCCCAAAATATCAAGACTGGCCCAAGAAAAACCCATGAACTTTTAAAATTAGAATACATTTGTGATACTTTATTTGTTTTCTGGGTGCACTCAGATCATGTTGTATGGCTTTGTTTGCCACAACAAAAAAGGAAGTTATTATAAAATGAATGATGAGATCCACATATGATCAAGAGTTTCCAGGATGTGGAGCTTTAAGAAAAAAACACACCAAATACTATGAACTTGTGATGCACTTGTGAGGGTTGGCCACCAGGGGTGGATATAGGGCAGGGCGAACAGGGCGGCCGCCCCAGGCCCCGCGCTTCAGAAAGCCCCGCGCATGCGCCGTGGCGCCGCTGCGCATGCGCATGGCGTCACTGCGCATGCGCCGTGGCAAAGGGGGGGCCCCGCGGAATTATGCTGCCCGGGGCCCTGCAAAACAGTCATCTGCCCCTGTTGGCCACCCAGCATTCTATCCCTTGTTCCCAAAAGTCCTTCCCCAAATCTGTTCACCATGCCCCCCTCTCTTGCCTCTTTCAAATCCATTCTAAAAGCTCAATTCTGTTGTCTCACCATGAGATCTGAGAGGAGGAACTAAAAACTAAAAGCTAAAAGCAGTGCCAGCACCAAGACTGACCTCAGTGATCTAGGTAACCATGGAAAGACACTGGAACAAATTATTAAACAATCAGTTTGCATGTGTAGCAGAAGTTCTCAAACTGGAGAACAGGTCCCTTTGGGAGATCATGGGATGTATTTGTGGGTGGGCCGTTATGAGAAGCTTTGGATAAAATGTGCAGTAATTTTTTCCCCTACAGTAATGAATAACTAGCAACGCTTGTTCCTCCAGTCATATCAGGTCCTCAGATGACACTGTGCATATGACTCTTGATGGCGTTGTGCATTTTGATGGATTTCTGTTAAGCTTCTACATAGCATTATACAGTCATTGCCATCTGTATGTTAATCCACTCCTACAGGGCACTGTGCACATTTATTTGTAAGCATTGACCTCAGTCAGTTTACTTTTGCTCTTATGTGGATCATTAGTGCTACTTGAATCAATACCTTAATTTAGAGAAACTGTATGTTGATTTTTTAAAATCACATATAAGCTTGTGTGGCAGTGGGGGCTGTAAACTACTACAGACATAAAGAGGGGAACATGATCAAATAAATTTGAGAACCACTGACCTAGAGGATAATAGGCTGATAGGTAATAGCCAACATTTATCAAGACTAAATCATGCCAAACCACCCTAATTTCCTTCTTTGACAGGATTATTGGCCTAGTGGGTAGGGAAAGCTGCATATGAGGTACATCTTTATTTTAGTTAAACTTTTGACATAGTTCTCCAGGATATTCTCATTAGAACTAGGGAAAATATGGTCTAGATAAAATTACTATAAGGCAATTGAAAAACTGATTGAAAAAACATATTCAAAAGAGTAGCTATGAATGATTCACTGTTACACTGGAAAGCCATATCTGGTAGTGTCCCATGGTGGTGTCTCCTAGAACCAGTACTATTCAATATTTTCATTAACAACTTGGATATTGGAGGAGAGAGTATGCTTATAAAATTTGCAAATGACAACATGCAGGGAGGGACTGCTAATATTTGGGAGGTTAGGCTTAGAATTCAAAATGCCCTTAATAAATTAGAAAACTGATCTGAAATTAGCAAGATGAAATTCAACAGAGACAAGTGCCAAGTACTGGTCTTAGGAAGAAAAAAAATCAAATGCACAATCACAAAATGGGGAATAACTGGCTAGGCTGTAGTACTGCAGAAAATAATCTGGCATTATAGTGGATTTCAGACTGAATGAGCCAAAATTGTGATTAACTTTCAAAAAAACCCTAATGTTTTAGGCTGTATTAAAAATTATTTCATATGCAAGACATGGAGGTAATTGTTTTGCCCTGTCTGGCACTGGTGAGGCCTCAGCTGCAGTATGCAACCAGTTCTAGGCACCACATGTTAGGAAAAATGTGGAGAAATTGGAGAGAGTCCAAAGCAGAACAACAAAAATGATAAAGGGGTTAGAAAACATGATGTATGAACAAAGGGTAAAAAGAGCTGGACATGTTTAGTCAAGAGAAAAGAAAAGCAAGGGGGACCTGATAACAGTCTTCAGATGTGTTAAGGCCTGTTATAAAGAGAACAGCGATCAGTTGTTCTCCATGTCTACTGCAGGACAAGTAGTACTGGCCTTAATCTGCAGTGAAGGAATTTAGGTTAGATATTAGGAAAAGACATTCAAACCTGTGAGGGGGTGCAACTTACCACAGCTGCGCCTCCTGCTGGTTGTCCTGGAGATTAGCTCAGTGTGCCCTTTTGGTGCCTTGCTGCCCTCAGTTCTACTCCCGGATGCATGCCAGTTCAAGGACTATGGTGTCCTCTTCAGGATGTAGTCCTCGGGCTGTGTCACACTCTATGCTTCCCCCTTCCAGGGGACAATATTTTCAGTCCTTTAGTTGAGCCGCTTCCTCAGCAAAGAGTGGGGCCCACCCACTACTCTGGGTCCCAGCCCAGAGACCCTGTAGATGGCCATCACTTGTTGCATTTCTTTTAACTTGTCTGTAGATCTCCTGGAGCTAATCCCCCATATTCCCAACATCCTCTTTGCCCTTGTCTCAAGGCCTCAGTCTGCAGATCCCTGCAGGCTGCCAGGAGCTATAGAATCATAGAATACTAGGACTGGAAGGGACCTCGAGAGGTCATCGAGTCCAGTCCTCTGCCCTCATGGCAGGACCAAATACTGTATAGACCAGTGGTCTAGACAGTATTTATACACCGAAGATCACTTTTTAAATCTCAGAACAGGCGAAGATCTACCGCCCTACCCCTTCCTTGAAGCCCCGCCCTCTCTATTCTCCTTCTGTCCATCACTTGCTATCCCCAGCCCTTACTTACACACTCTGATAAACAGTTTATTTTTAAATTATGCGATATAAAAAATTAAAATCACGTGTTTATAGTTATGAAATAAATTATCTGTTTTTTATTCATGCTATTTAAATCTAAAATGAAGCATTTATAATTATACATTTTGTGGGGACAGAGTTCTGCGGCTGGGGGCAGGGGAGAGGGAACAGGGTGCTGGGAGGGCAGAGGACAGGGTTCTGCAGCAGGGGACAGGGTGCCAGTGGGGACAGAGTTCAGGGAGTGGAGACGGGAATGGGGACAGAGTTCTGTAGCTGGGGTCAGGGGAGTGAGGACAGAATTCTGTAGCTGGGGACAGAGGAGTGGAGTCTGGGGAGCAGGGAGTGGGGACAGAGGGCAGGGTGCCAGTGGCAGCAGTGAGTCTCCTGCATCTGCCTCCTCCCAGGATTCTCCCCCCCGCCCCAGAGGGAAGCCAGCACATGCCTCCTCCGGGCATGACCCCCCGCCCTGTGGCACAGGGAAACCCTGCGCGTGCCTGCCCTGGAGCCAACCCCCCCTCCCACGGCAGGGCCAAACCCCCGCGGGCGCCTGCCCCGGGACTAAACCCCCCTTCCATGGTGTGGTGCGGCCTGGCCCAGCTCATCCCCCCCTCACCTCCTCCCGCAGCGCGGCCAACCCCCACGGGCACCTGCCCCGGGACCAAACTCCCCTCCCGCGGCCTGGCCCAGCCAACTCCCTCCCCTCCCGCAGTGCGGCCAAAGCCTGGGGCCGACCCCCGCTCCCGTGGTGCAGGGAAAGCCCTGTGCTCAATTCACCCCTCCAGTGCCGGTGGCGCAGGGAAGCCTCCGCACTCCTCCTCCAGGGCCGAGGCCTCCTTCCCCAGCACGCAACAGAGCTGTGGGAGGGGAGCAGCCTGGGCACTTCCTGAACCCCCAGAAGTGACACGGGCTTCAAGACAGGACTTCCGTCCACCTCTTGGGAAGCCGGCATTACACTAGAGGTAGGTAGTGGGGCTTCTCGGGAGTGGGGGGATAATGGAGGGTGGGGGTGCCTGAACGCCTCGCGATCAACTGGTCGAGGCCTCGCAATTGACCAGTCGATCGCAATCGACAGGTTGGTGACCACGGGTCTAGACCATCCCTGATAGACATTTATCTTACCTACTCTTAAATATCTCCAGAGATGGAGATTCCACAACCTCCCTGGGCAATTTATTCCAGTGTTTGACTACCCTGACAGTTAGGAACTTTTTCCTAATGTCCAACCTAAACCTCCCTTGCTGCAGTTTAAGCCCATTGCTTCTTGTTCTATCCCCAAAGGCCAAGATGAACAAGTTTTCTCCCTCCACCTTATGACACCCTTTTAGATATCTGAAAACTGCTATCATGTCCCCCCTCAATCTTCTCTTTTCTAAACTAAACAAACCCAAATCCTTCAATCTTCCCTCATAGGTCATGTTCTCTAGTTCTTTAATCATTCTCGTTGCTCTTCTCTGGACCCTCTCCAATTTCTCCATATCTTTCTTGATATGTGGTGCCCAGAACTGGACACAATACTCCAACTGAGGCCTAACACAGCGCAGAGTAGAGCAGAAGAATGACTTCTCATGTCTTGCTCACAACATGCCTCCGTAACATCTTGGATAGGGGCCCCCGGCACACCTGCTGAGATGAAATATCAGGGCGACATAGGGGCACCTCCGTCCCCCTCAGAAGAGAGTCTCCAACCATCACTACCCTACGTTTCCTATTTTCAGTGGTGGCAGCAGACCTCCCAGCCTTGGGGGTACGGGGCTTCTCCTCCTCCGGTGTAGGGGGTGATTGCTTATCTCCTGTATAAAAAAGAGCATAACAGTTTCCTAGTAACACGGCGAGAGGGTTCGGAGCAGGGGTGGAGCTGTGCTTGCTGCCAGAAGTAACCAGCTGCCACTGTCTACCCTGAGCCGTCTCCTCCTCCACCAGTGGTGTGTCCACAGTCCTATGTACCGGGACAGCTACCTCAGCTGTCTCCTCATGAACACGGTCTAGGAATTCCTCATGGATGCGGGTGCACCTCAACCTAGCCATCTCCTCCTCTAGCTCTGCCACCTGCTGTCTGACGGTATGTCTACACTACCCTCCTAGTTCGAACTAGCGGGGTAATGTAGGCATACCGCACTTGCAAATGAAGCCCGGGATTTGAATTTCCCGGGCTTCATTTGCATAAGCGGGGAGCCGCCATTTTTAAAACCCCGCTGGTTCGAACCCCGTGCAGTGCGGCTACACGGGGCTCGAACTAGGTAGTTCGAACTAGGATTCCTATTCCGAACTACCAGTACACCTCGTTCAATTCAAATCCCGGGCTTCATTTGCAAGTGCGGTATGCCTACATTACCCCACTAGTTCGAACTAGGAGGGTAGTGTAGACATACCCTGAGAGATTCCACCAGCAGGCACCTTTCCCGTTGGATGATCTCCCCAGCCTGGATATCAATAAGTGGGAATTGCAATCTACAGTGCCTGCAAAACCACACCAGGATCTGGGTAGAGGCATCCATGCTCAGGCGTTCTGTCTGGCTACAGGTGCCAGTGGAGGAGACAGAAGCAGTGCTGGTACAGGTGTTGTGGGTCTTCCTGACCATCATAGGCTTCCCTCTGCCAAACTCCCTCTCAAACTCCCCTGTCCGCAGCTCCTGTCTGCTTCGCTGCCTGGTCGCTCTGCCTCTGGCTTTTAAATCCTGCTTGCCTAGGCCAGGCCTGCCCCCTCATGAGTCACACACAGGGAAGGGCTGACCAGATGTAATCAAGAGAGCAATCAACGGAACAAAAGGTCAGTCACTCAGTCCCAACTGCCACAGCAGCTGAAACTGAAACTGCAGTCACCTGAAATCAGAATCAGAATTCAGCAAACAAAATTCAAACAGTCGAGCAAACTCACTCACACCAAAAGCGAGTACTCTCACCAAGTAGCCTGTTCAGTGGCGGGATCTCTTGCAGTCCCTCTCAAAGTTCCCTGTCTCTAGCTCCTGTCCTATCTTTTAGTTCCCCAAGTCTCTGCCTGCAGCACTGCTCTGTCCAGGGTGCCTGCTGTCCTCCACCTTATAAGGCAGCCAGTCCACCTCTATTCTCAAGCTTCAGTAGGGTTGCCAGATGGTTTCAACAAAATACTGGACACACTTGATCGCAGATCGGGGGGTGGGAGGAGGGAACTGGCCGGAAGAGGTCGGGGGAGTGGGTCTGACCGGGGGGGAACCGGCCGGCGAGGAGCAGGGCTGGCTGGGAGGGGGTCTGGGGGTACAGGGCTGGCCGGGAGGAGAGCGGGGGGAGGGGTGGAAACGGCTGGTGGGGAGTAGGGCTGGCCCAGGCACATGCAGATCCCAGGGTGCTGCCGGTCCCGCATATGGTCCTGGCGGATTCCAGGTGGAATCCGTGCCAATCTAGACGCTCTGTTCCCTCATTTTAAGGGATAAGGGATCTTTCAGAAAAGGCTTTATTTTCCGAAAGATCCGTGTCTAGACTGGGGCTTTTTTCCGGCAAATCTCCGAGCCGGAAAAAGCGGCAGCCATTTTTATGCTAATGAAGCGGGGGAAATTTAAATCCCCGCTTCATTTGCAATTGCGATATGTCTAATTTGCATCCCTTTTACGGAAAAGGGATGCAGTCTAGACACAGTCTTTGTGTATGGCCACGAACACAAGCTGTTTATAGAGTATGCAAAAATATGGTCCTATCCCAAAACTTTACAACCTAAACTGACTACAACAAGATAGGATTTCTGAGGGAGATAACAGACAACAAAGGGGAGTGAGGAATATACAGAACAGGGGTTTGCTTGGGTGGGACCCAATCCATGTTTGCTTAGGAGGGATCCAACCCATATTATGGTATGAATTATAGAGCAGCAAATACCACACTACTTTCCCACCCCGACCTAGAATATCCCCTCATAACTGACTAAAATAATAATTTTTAAAAACCCCTTCTGCTCTTGTGCCACAGCTCTTATTGCAGAAGACAAGGGTGCTCTCAGAAGAGGGTCTGAAGAGCGGACCGCTGCCGACGTACCAAACAAAAATCTAATTAATGACTCAACTGTGCAAGTGCTGGGCTTCCCCCCAGCGCATATGGATAGTTTGAAATTGTGGAAGATGTGCATACTTATTTCATAGGGGGAAAGTGAGGGAATTGCTGTACTGCATCTCTGGCATGCTGCAAACATCACGTGTTCATTTTGGAGGCGTCAGACATTCACATGGATACCCTCTTTGCTCAGCAAGGATGAAATACCTAGAGATCCCTCTGTAGCCACATCATTGCCTTCATTGTTCTCCTATCACTATACAAAAGGGCTACATCTAGACTGGCATGATTTTGAGGAAATACTTTTAACAGAAAAGTTTTTCCATTAAAAGTATTTCTGCAAAAGCACATCTAGATTGGCACGGATGCTTTTGCGCAAAAAGTGTTTTTGCACAAAAGCATCCGTGGCCAGTCTAGACGCGATTTTGCGCAAGAAAGCCCCGATCGCCATTTTAGCCATCGGTGCTTTTTTGCGCAAAACGGTTCTTCCCTGTCTACACTGGCCCTCTTGAGCAAGTATTCTTGCGCAAGAGGGCTTTTTCCAGAGCAGGAGCGTGAAAGTATTTGCGCAAGAAGCACTGATTTTGTACATTACAAAGTCAGTGCTCTTGCGCAAATTCAAGTGGCCAGTGTAGACAGCTGGCAAGATTTTGCACAAAAGTGGCCACTTTTGCGCAAAATCTTGCCAGTCTAGACGCACCCAAGAAGTATGAACTATGTGCCCTTTTCATCAGTTGCTTTATAGTTAAAATGTTGAGCCTGGCGGGGGCTTAGGCGACTAAGAGATAATGAAACAGGTGGGTTCCTATTTAAGTTTGGAAAAAAGATAGTGAGGTTATAAGGTATATTTTATCAGGGAGGACATTCTTAGCACAGAGGGATTCCCTGTTTGAGGGAGTACTTCATCATTCTCTCTCCTTTGAAAGAGAGAACTTTTCCCTTGGTGAGACTCCAAAGCGTATAGTTATGTGAAAGGAGCCTAAGGAACTAGACACTTGACTGCCATTGAAATTCAATCGGTTGGTCCATCAACCCCCTTTAAGCTCTATGGATGGAGTTGATTTCACCCTGTGAACAGTAAGTGCAAATTCTTATAACAACTATGTACTCATATGATATAAAGCAGTGTTTCTCAATATTTCCAGACTACTGTACCCCTTTCAGGAGCTTGATTTGTCTTACGTACCCCCAGTATCACTCATTAAATAAAAAAATTACTTGCTTACAAAATCACACAAATACAAAAGTGTCACACAACACACTAATACTGAGCATGGCTGACTCTTATTTTTACCACATAATTATAAGAGAAATCAATTGGAATATAATATTGTACTTACACTGCAGAGCTGTGTATAGTATACAGAGCTGTATAAACAAACCACTGTCTATATGAAATTTTAGTTTGTACTGACTTTGCTAGTGCTTGTTATGTAGCCTGTTGTAAAACTAAGCAAATATTTAGTTGAACTGAAGATCCCTGTGTACCTCCTGGGGTACACACACACACCCCGGATTGAGAACAACTGCTAAAAGGACTATCGGTGGCCATAGCATCACCATGACTTAAATGTGTGTGTATGGCAGGGAACAATTAGTTATTTGAATATTTCACACTAATATGTCTTGTGCAATGCATGCTAGTTTTTCACGTTTGTTTCTCTAATTGCATATGTAATTTGCAGTAGTTTGTGGAAAACAATAAAAAGGAAATAACTTATAATAGAAAAATAAAGAGAGCCAGGGTATTTCTAGTCTCAGGTTTTGGGGTGGCAGTTGGGGTGGTGTGGAATTTGTCTGAGGTGAGGTTTTCCTGCACCACCCACTCTACTGACCATATCATGTAATTTTTGAATTAAAAGCACTAAGGATAATTCAAGGTAAAGCTACACTTTGTTAATTTACTATCCTGTATGCAAATCTTGAAAGCAGGCAAAATCACAGCAAAACTGTACAGAATGCTCGCTTCTGGAAAACTGATAGTTACTTTTAAGAGGCTTAGATTTAAGTTGCTATATATATCAGTCTGCAAAGTCCTTCTAATTCTTTAACATGGTTAAGAGCAAAATCTACCATGTGCATGTTAAAAGGTTATGCCAACACTCTTTCATTAGCCACTTTACAAGAACAAGGCAGTGTAACACAGAGACCCATTGGTGCCAACTGACAAACGGCTGGTACCCTGTTCTTTACAAGCAACTGCGGTCTTATGTCTGATAAGCTTGTTACACCTAATCCATCACTTCCATTGTATTTTATCCATAACAGGCAGCCTGTGAGGTCTCCACTGGAAGCTTATAACTTAACATTCAGAAATGTGAGATGAGTATATGGGTAATATTTAAGGAATAATGTAACTATATTGGAAAATGTCCTGATGGTCTTGGACTCACCAGGGAATAACATGTCTCAGTTATGTCCTGTTCAATTGGGAGGGGGTTGTCTTCCCTCCCTGAGTAGCCGATTATACAATGTATCACTTAATTGTCCACCTTTGCACCAACCCAGAAAAGTCAAAGGAAAGAACATCAAAGATTAATTGTAAACAGTAAAACTACTTGGAACAATATGACAGCGATGGGCTGGCCCTGTCTATGAATAGGGAAAGAAAAGGACTCAATCTATCACATGCTGGAGAAAGGCTTTCTAGATCCATTTATTGAGGAGGTACCTTGATGAGCAGGGGGGCTTCATAAAAGACTGGATTCCTAGCTCCTTAGGGGCTGTTAAGCACTGGAAAAAAAAGTGGCATCTGGGGTGAGAATCTACTTTATTAGAGAGGAAAGATGAGTATTAATAAGTGTAGGCCCTCCGTCACTTCGTATGACTTCATTTTGTGTTTAACCATGTATTTCCATCACTCACACTTGTTTCTATTTGAATAAAGGTGCACTCGTATTTTGGAATTCATTCCTGGGAGTAAAGGGAGCTCAGTTGTAGAATGAGATGAAAGAGATTAAACTAACCCCAAATCTGATTGGTTATTGTAGGAATGTTTTAACAAATAGGTAGGTATTGCAACATGGTCCAAAACTGATGTCATGAAAAAGGTACACGACGTCAAGTAGAATCTTCTATGACATTCATTAAGGACACCACCATGTTGATCTAATGTATTTGTTCAATGGTTAATTATCACTCTGATGGGCAAAACAGTAATTTCTTTCTAAGACAGATAGATATGCAACACTTTGAATCTTACAGTTACTGCATGACATGCATACCATCCTGTAATACACAGTTATGGCACAATGTAAAGATTTGATCAGCACGAGTCTAAAATGGGCATATTATATGGTTTATTCCAAACTTACGCTGATAGCAAAAAAAGTTATAACAAACCATTATGTAGTCTATATTTCACAGGAAGAACTTAGATATTTTAAGAGCTCTATTTTTTATTGGGATTGGATATTTTAAATCCTTGATGTATAAAACTAATTACTTTGTTGTAATATACTGACTTTAAATATACTAAAAATATCTAAGAAATACAAACATTAGCTTTTTAATGCATAAACTCATCGTGTTTTTAAAGTCTGATGTGTAATAAGACCTTCTGAGACTAGATGCAAGTACAATATAACCCAATGGAAAGTTAGGAATTACTTCACTATAAAGGGATGGGATTTTTTAGATCAAACATATTGCTGTTCCAAGAGAGACTATTATCTAACTTGAAATGCTACCTGGTAGAACATGGTGGTGAATTCCACTTTTGGGCAGAAAGGAGGAAATTGTGGTTTAAAGAAATATTTAAATGGCAAAACTTTAAAGCTGCTTAATAGTTTAGATTGGCCATCTTCCTGAGGGAGATGGATTAGTGAAGGGCGGGGGGAGGGCTATATAATGATGCATGGTAAGTTCAATTTATCACTGGGCTATTTGCCAAACATATGTAGAGCTAATAAGTCATACACAATACCGCTCCTGATGCGATGAGGATTACAATAGTTTCCCTCTATTTAGCTCCTACAAATGGTCCCTCAAATGAGATATTCCCACACAAACAGTGAGTAGCTATTAGATGTATTCCCTGTAGCAATAAAAGCAGCAATGGGGTGGCAGTAGCCAAGTTTCCAGTCATGCAGAAATTCCTTGAGGATAGGGGACTAGAGCAGGGGTTCAAAAACTGGGCTGGGAGGGGGTAACCTATGCAGGGCTATTTCCATCCCTGGTGCAACTATTCAGATCAGTGGGGACTGGAGTTTCTACTTTGCACAAAACATGCAGAGAAGGGAACAGACTAGACAAAAACCTTACTGAGATCAGAATAGCAGATGGGCCACATGCTCCCAGTATCACGTTGGCAGCAAAGACTGGGAATTCACAGCCAAACATTCGTCCAAATCTTGCAGCTGTACAGGTGGTGTCTTTTCCAGAGCACTATACTCAGGCAACACTCCACAAAACATCACTAATTGCAGAAAGCAAACTATTGTCATTGCCTTCTAGGCCATGATATAGTCTGTGACTTCTCCGATGCAGGATGTAGTCAGGAAACACAGAAGCAATAGCTAATGAGAATCAAAGAATCCTTAACTACTCCTGTACATCCATACAAACCTTAGCTGGTGTAGGAGGGGAACAAGCTGCTTAGAATGGCTGTTCCCCAGCATCTCCCACTCAGTCTGCTTGCTCCCTTTGCACAGGAAGATGATCATGCTGAGTTTTGCAGGAAAGCAATGATGGATATAGAGGCAGGCAAAGAAGGGAGTCTACAGTAATCACCTTCTCCCTCCTTTTCCTCTATGAGCACCTGCAGTTTTGTGCCCACAATTAACTAGATGCTAAACTGAATATTAAACAAGGGTCCTATGTCACATTATTGGATTTTAAGGGGAACAGACAGATCATGGCTGTGCCCACGGGGGAGGGGGGGTTTGCCCCAAAGTCTGTACAAACTTTGACCATGTGAGGTGTCAAATGAAAGCTTATGTTCTACTGATTATGCTTCTAATATACTTGTGTGATGGCTGTATGTGGAGTTATGAATATGGACTCTGTGCTTATACTGGGAATGTTCTCTGTCTGAGACAGCAATGGGCTCTGGACCGCCCATTGTAAAGAGCAATTGTTCAGTCAATGACTATGCTAATTGGCGAGGCTCCAAGACCAATGGCTCTCAAGGTGCCCAATTCACACCTGAGGGATGCTTTGGAGACCTGCAAACCAGCCAATATCATGGCTGCTGACATAGGACACTGATAGCTAGATCACTTGGCCACGTGATCCATTCTGGCTTGGGAGACCAGGAATGGAAATAAAAATGCCATGAGGTGGTCTCCATTTTGTCTTCAATTCGGCTACAGATCCCAGATGCAGCCTTGCGAGGGACAGGGACCCAAGAAGAATTGTGGACCCATCCTGACATAGGATGTACACCAGAGACTTCTAAGATAGCAGTTTATAACATCTTTACTAAGAGCCTGAATCAAGAACTTGGTGATTCAATGCATGTAATGTATTCTCCTTAACCTTACTCTCCTCCTTTTCTTTTTTATTAATAAACTTTTAGATTCTAAAGCATTGGCCCAGCGTGATCTTGTGAGTAACATCCAAAGTGTAAACTGACCGGGAATCTGTGGCTGGTTCTTTGGGACTGGGAGAATTTGTTTGGGGTAGGTGAGATTGGGTTCAATAACCCCTCTCCTGTGTGCTAGGCCCAGGGCTGATTGTGGGACAGGGAGAGCTGAGGTGTCAGAAGGGTTTTGCTCGTGAGGCTTCCTGCTGACTGGATTGGCAGCTGGAGTGCTCGTGTGCAACTGGTTTGGGACCTACTTGGGAAAGGTCTCTAGTCAGGGGCTGTAAGGAACCCTGGTTTTGAGCAATTCAGCCTGAGTGGATGCCTTCAGCAGTGCCCAGACCTGGCCCGGTCCATCATACCCTGTACAGGGTTAACTGTCAGTGGGAGGCCACTCTGACTCCCTAGAGTGCCCACAAGTTTGGGCAGCATGCCTTGGCCTAGCGACAGTTTGAGGCCCAGCCCTGGGTCAGGGCAGGTGGACAGACTAGGGGGTTAACACAAATAGTTCAATAGTTCACAGTTTAAGGCATAGCCCTGGGTCAGGGCGACAAGTGTCTATCACAAGTTGTTCAGTGGTTAAAGCTCCGGCCAGATCCCAGTCAGCAGGAGTCAGGTCTCCTCACTCCAGGAAAGCCAACAAGCACAGGAGTTTTTGCCCCACACGGGTGAACCTGTTACCCCAAGGTAGAGATAGCGGCCGGGGAGGGGAGGGGGGGAGAGACAGGCCCACTCACTCCACTGCATCCCAGCCCAGGGCACTGATAGTGACAGCATTGCAGCCACTGGGTCAGCAGGAATCCAGGCCATTACACGCCCAGTAGGTCAAGGGTCAGCTGGGATCCAGGCTGCAACATACTGCCCACCCGACCTCCATCTCCTCAGCCGCCGCAAGGTCGGCTATCCTTGGGCCACTTCCCAGTTCCCCGTGGGGACCTACCAGGATCCGGTGCTGCTCCTGGGGGTCTGCTCCTGGGGGTCTGAGGGACTGGTGGGGTGTCCATGGGTTCCCGCTTAGGCAGGGCCCCAGGAGGGCCTGTGGAAGAAAACAAGCCTTCACTCTGCGTTTATAAGCAACAAGTAGCCAGAGGCAGTTTATTTGAGCAATATTGCAAGGGAAGCCTGATTCGGACAGGGGTGGGAAGACACCTCTCCTCCCCGCCACCCTGGCAGATCTTCGAATACAAACAGTTATGAAGCAGCTTATATACTATGCATTACATATAACAACAACAAAAAATTAGTCTCCTTCCCATTACAAACACCAATGGCTAACAGTTATTTTAGTTCCACCCAAATGCTACCTTATCTTCAAGGTTCTCACTGGAGTCAGCATTCCATCCTTATCTCCATATGGAGGCGAGAGGCGAAGGCAGCGTCTTATTATAGCTCTCGCATTGTCAAGCCACAGAATTAACCTGACTCTTGCTGTATTGCTAACATAACCTAAGATGTCAAGTATCAGAGGGGTAGCCGTGTTAGTCTGAATCTGCAAAAGCGACGAGGAGTCCTGTGGCGCCTTATAGACTAACTGAAGTGTAGGAGCATAAGCTTTCGTGGGCAAAGACCCACTTCGTCAGATGCATGTTAACCTAAGATGGCTGCACACAAATTCCTCCTTCTATTCACTGCTTCCACAGGCCGGACCAGTCATCTGGGCCCAGCGAGGGTCCTGGAGGGCATGGCCTGTCTTCAGCTGGTGGCCAGAGTCTCAGCAGTCCAGGCCAGGGATCGGGGTTGGCAGGGGTCCTGGCACCCCAACCCAGTCCTCCGGTCAGGGGCAGCACGGCTGAGCCCTTCGTTGCGGGAGCTGGAGCCAAGCATCTGCCCTGCTCTTATAGTCCTAGTCCTTCCGTCTGGCTTCCTGTGGGTGAGGCTAGGTGAGTCTGGATCCACCGACCAATGGGTCTTAGAGGGAACTTCCTCTTCCATGTCAACGGGCGGCCATGTTGCTGTCCCAAACTTATTTCAGGCCCCTTGGAAAACACGGCCCCATCTGTAACAAAGAATCAAAAATTAGACAGTACCAAAGCCAAGAAAAACTAGAGACAACCAAGAAACAATGCAACAAAAATGCTTCAAGTATTTGTTTAAACCTAAAAGAAACTCTTGAAAACATCCTTTTAAACTTACAAGTAGAAGATTTGTTTTGTCTTATATTTAGTGTTCACATAAGCAGTAAAATAGTCTCTTCATATTGTCTCTTAAGCCACCATAGAAGTAGTATTTCCTTAATATATACAAAGCCTTTAGCACAATAGAAAGAGTATTTTGTTTTCTTGTCAATTACACAGTTTTGCAGTGTATTATAATGGCACATTGATTACCAACAATATTTTCTACTAAAATCAATTTTAAAAGTTTAGGCTGAATCACATTTCAACATTATCATTACATCAGTGATACTAAATCATACATACTGAACTATCGTTATGATTTACTGTAACATTTCAGCATTAAACTTTCTAATACATGCAACAACAACAACAGATCTTATGTCTCTCTGTGGTGGATTACTGACTACATAAGCATTGACTCATAAGGGATAGTGTCTGCCACTGAATCATCAGCACCATTTCCTGCAATTTCCTTCTGGCATTTGAGTTGAATCCAGATGGGTATGTCTACACTAGTCCCGAGTTCGAACTAGGGAGGCTAATGTAGGCATTCGAAGTTGCAAATGAAGCCTGGGATTTAAATATCCCGGGCTTTATTTGCATGTTCCCGGCCGGTCGCCATTTTTAAATTCCACTAGTCCGAAGTAACTGCCCACAGCTACACACGGCAGTGAAATGATTATTCCTCATGGAATGAGGTGTAGCACTTAATTTGAACTAAGGACTTAGTCTGAATTACCGTTTCGCTGCCGCATGTAGCTGCGGGCAGTTACTTCGGACTAGTGGAATTTAAAAATGGTGATTGGACGGGAACATGCAAATAAAGCCCGGGATATTTAAATCCCGGGCTTCATTTGCAACTTCGAATGCCTACATTAGCCTCCCTAGTTCCAACTAGGGGGCTAATATAGACTTATCCAATCAGAGTATCAATTTTAGCTCCTATAAGATAGCGCAGTCAGCTTGAACTAAACATGCAGGGATCAAGCATTAATGAAAGAGGTGCTATTTCACATACATGGTTTGAACGTTTAAGGACAAAATCGGCTCTTGGATGAATCTATAAGTCTCTGACCTGTGACAATAATAGAACAAATGCTTAGATTGTAAATTCTTTAGGGTAGGAGCTTTATATTTGCACAGTATCTAGTTCAATGACTCCCTGTTCTTGGTAGGCCTCAGTGACACATGTGCAATAGGAGCAATAAATAGGATAATACTGCAATCTTTGTTGAGAAACAAATTCAACACGTCTTGCCACATGGTCTAGTTATTTATGTGGAGTGAGTTTATAGTCAGGATTGCAAATAGATTAGGGCCAATAATCTATAGCCGTAGTTCTACCAACTTCCTCAATTATTTTCCTGTTTGTTAGTCTCTCTATATTCTAGAAATGTGAATCTGTCCATCTGAGTGTTTATTCAAGAACTCCTAAACGGTAAGAGCTAAGGGGACCAAATTTGGCAGGTAGCCTTCTCTTATCCTAACTTAAAGCAAGTAAGGATTTGGTGGTGACAGGAAAATGGGAAGTCCCTGGAATGGGACTGTTTTCCCTAACATGGAAAGGAAAGAGGCAGAGAGAGGAGGGATGTGAAAGGGAGGGGCACAGATGAGGGACACAATATTGAGTGGTGCCAGTGGGGACTCTGAGCACAGGGGAGAACTATATGCAGAGTTATCACTGGGGGCAGCTATACCACCAAAAGAGTTGCCAGCAGGGCTGGAGCTCTGCTATCTTGCCTGCCACCGGACCAGGTAAGTAACCCCCTGCTCAAAACCATTCCCCCCTGGCCCTTAGACAGAAGGCCTCTGGTGGCTGGGGAGAGTTGAGCAAAAACAGAAGGGCCCACTGGATGGGGCCCACCAGATGAGACCCCCCCCTCCCCTCCCCACACACACCTTGAGCCCCTCCTCACCCCTAAACCCTCACCCTTACACTCCTATGTTCCCCCTCTCTCGATCTGCCCCCTCTCCCAATATCCCAGAGGCCCTGCCCTGACTCCTTCACACACCCCTCAATATCAGCCCCCTGCCCTGAAGGATCTGGGCAATGTCAGGTAAGTCTTCTAGTAAAGGAATAAATTGTGTTGTATTTGCTAAATTTTAATAACAAAATTATGGATTATCTCTTGGGTGAGCTGTAATTTTTTTTGCTCCAAGTTTTGGTGGGCACAATAGCTGTCCAGGAAAGTGTATACAGGCAGTCCCCGGGTTACGTACAAGATAGGGACAGTAGGTTTGTGCTTAAGTTGAATTTGTATGTAAGTCGGAACTGGTACATATTGTAGGGGAAACTCTAGCCAAACATTTCTCCAGAGCTCAGTTTTATTCTCCCACACCTCACTTCCCTCAGTCCTTTATTCTCAAGCTGATGTGTTGTCAGCCGACGGTCAGGGCAGTGAGTCCCTTATGAACGGCTGAAGTTCTTTTAAATTGTGCTTGGTTCTGTTACAGCAACTGAAGGAGTCAGGTTAAAGCTTAAACAGTTACTATTTTATTGTTACAGGGTAAACTTAGTTGTTAAATGCTACAACTGTGTTACAGATAACACAGCCACTACAAAGGACAGGACAGAAATTACACTAAGAAGTTACTTATAGGTACCATGAAACCCTTTTGGTTCTCTGAGCGCTTATTAAATGCATGCAAAATAGACATCTAGCAGGTATATATTCTCACCCCTGCGTTCCAGACTTGGCGTGGCCAGCGTCTTTCTCTCAATCACTCGGGAAGAAGTAGGGCGAGGTTGGGCGTCCCACAGACCTCGGGAGACAATCAATACCTGCCAGCAGGTATAGATGATTGGAGCTCAAATGGGGTGGGCTACTAAACCCCTCTTTATACCCCTTGGGTCATGTAGGCTTTTTCCTGGTCTCAAGTGGCCAATTAGGAAAAATGGCTTTGAATGCCAAGTTTCCCACGAAGGGTGCAAAGCATAATTTACACCTGGGAAAATGCAGACAATGGGCACCTCTGGTATGTGATGGGCGAAGATTCCTCTTCTGGGACAGTGCAGGCGTGTCAATTACTGGTACTAGCCATCAGGGCGACGGGAGGCCCCGGGTCGTCAGCTAGCCCATTTACTGTCTGGTTTCTGTTTATGGTAGAGTCAGGGACAGGCAGCACACCTGCGTTCCCAGGGCATCAAAGGCTGACTACCTTTCTCTTGCTCTCTGGGGGGGGGGAACACGATGGGGTTCGTGTCTGGCTACAGGTGTCTGCTGAGAAAAGCCGCTCCGCGTCTCCCTGGTCTGCTGGGGGGAAGCAGCTAGTGTGGAGTTGCCTCACCCCGTTTGTAAGTAGGGATCCGATGTAAGTTGGATCCATGTAACCCGGGGACTGCCTGTACTGACTGTCAAAGTGGATTCTTTTATTTGGATGATACATTGGCACTCTCCACTCCCAAATAAAATGATATACTATCCGAAGCCACAACTTACATTGTTCAGAACTCTGACTTAAAACTAAATGGAGAATGGAAATGAAAGCACAATTAATAGCAGCTGTCAAACCATCAAGTTAAGAGAAAGATGAAGCTGCTAGGAAACATCACTGAGGGCAAAGCTGCAATAGCTGGTCTTCATGGGAGACTTTAATTGATGAGGAAGTAATTGGGTAACATAGTGACAGGATATACTTGGTATTTGTATAGGGCATGGGTTTCCAAACTGCAGGGCGTGAGGCAACCCAGTTCCCCACATAAATCTCCCTCTCCCCTCTCTCCCCCCCCCCCCCCCCGCCCCCGAAAGAGCCTAGTCCACTGGAACAGCGCGGGCAGGCTGGGGCAGATTTCAAAATGAAGTTTGCTCAACAAGTTTTGTTGCTTTTTGGGGGCGGGGGAAGAGGGGGAAGGGAAGTGAAGCTCTCTCAAATCAAAAAGGGGATGTGATGCTGAAAAGTTTGGGAACCACTGGTATAGGGCATGCCTTATTTTCTGATCACTCACACCATGGCAAAATGCAATGTTTGACATTAAACATATGCTGAAATCATAATTAAAATATATATTCCAGATAAGTCCGGCATACATGGCCAAACCAGATCCTCAGCAACAGAATATGCAGATACTTGAACCAGGTATAAACAAGACTGATTGACTATTACCTGCTAAGTAACCATTTTTGGCAAGAAAGAAGAGAAGGGAAAAATGTATACCTAAGCAGAAAGGCATTATGGAATTTCCTACCACATTGCTCCCAGCTGGAGATATTGAAACTATATCAGAAGCAGAGACACACTTCAAGATACCCCTCTCTCTTTGCCCATCTCATTGCCTACATCTGAGAAGACAAAGGGAAACGGTCATTAGACATTTGGGGAAGGATCCTGACCTGAAGAATTTGATCAGTAACCTTGTTGGAAACATAGAATCATAGAGCTGGAAGAGACCTCAGAAGGTCATCAAGTCCAGCCCCCATTCTAGGCAGGGCCAATCCCAACTAAAGAGAGTTTGTAGTGAGAGTTTGCTTTGAAACTAAGGCCTTGTCCACATTAAATAGTTTTGTTGACAGAAAGCAGCATTTGATGGCAAAACAATAAGAACAGCCACACTGTATCAGACCAGAGATCCATTTAATTCAGTATCCTGTCTGCCAATAGTGGCCAATACCAGATGCCCCAGAGGGAAGGAACACAACAGGTAATCACCACATGATCCCTCTCTTCACCATGGAAAAAGGGGTAAACAGTGAGGTGGCAAAATTTGCAGATACTAAACTGCTCAAGATAGTTAAAACCACAACAGACTGAAGAGATTCCAAAGGATCTCACAAAACTAAGTAACTAGGCAACAAAAATGGCAAATGAATTTTAAAGTTGCTCTATGCAAAGTAACGCATATTGGAAAACAATCACAACTATACATCCAAAGTAAGGGGGACTAAATTAGCTATTACCATTCAAGAAAGAGATATTGAAGTCCTTGTGGATAGTTCTCTGAAGACATCCACTCAATGTGTAGCAGCAGTCAAAAAGGCAAACAGACTTTTAGGAATCATTTAAAAAAGGAACAGAGACCATCTTATGCCTTTGTATAAGTCCATGGTACACCCACATCTTGTATATGGCATACAGATATGTAGGATTGCCAGGTGTCTGGCATTGACCCAGACAGTTCAGTATTTTCACCTTCTGTCTAGTAAAAAAAAAAAAATCAGAAAATACCAGACACCTAAAATGTCCGGTATTTTCTGATTTTTTTTCCCTGCCAGGAGGCAAAAATACCAGACACCTGGCAGCCCTACACCACACTAAGCAACTGGGCCACGCCTCCAGACACTCCCCCCAGACACTCACTTACCTGATTCGGCAGGGGCTTGTCTTGTAGCTAGAACAGAAAAACTAAATGGCCACCATCAAAAAAGCCTCTTCTTAAAGGGGCCATGCTGATTTTTTATTTCCCTCAACAACTTTGGTCTCCCCCTTTCTTCCCCCCCAACATATTTCCCTCCCCCCCCCAGTGTTTTTTTTTGGGGGGGGGAGGAGAGAGGGGTAGTTTGGTATTTTTGGTTAAACCAGCTAGCAACCCTACAGACATGGTCATCTCATCTCAAAGAGACATCTTAACACTGGAAAAATTTCAGAAAAGAGCAACAAAATGATTAGGGGTTTGGAAAGGCTGCCATACGAAGAGAAATTAGGAAGACTGGGACTTTTCAGTTTAGAAAAGAGGAAACTAAAGGGGAATATGATAGAGGTCTATAAAATCATGACTGGTGTGCAGAAAGTGAATAAGTTTTACTTGTGCATAGATAACAGTGTAACTCACCATTGGGACACCTCCTGCTGATCACTCTGCAAATTAGCTTCTTGGTGGTAGAGCCCCCCCTTCTGGCTGGTGGCTCCCCATGTCTCTGCACTCTGAGGTCCTCCTCCAACCCCCATGTCCCAGTGACACACTGTGGCTACATCTAGACTGGTATGATTTTCCGCAAATGCTTTTAACGGAAAAGTTTTCCAGTAAAAGCATTTGCGGAAAAGAGCGTCTAGATCGGCACAGACGCTTTTGCCCAAAAGCATCCGTGGCCAATCTAGACACGCTTTTGCGCAAAAAAGCCCCGATGGCCATTTTCGCGATCTGGGCTTTTTTGCGCAAAACAAATCTGAGCTGTCTACACTGGCCCTTTTGCGCAAAAGGACGGTTGCCCGAACTGGAGCAGCACAGCATTTCCACAAGAAGCACTGATTTCTTACATGAGATCGTCAGTGTTCTTGCGGAAATTCAAGTGGCCAGTGTAGACAGCTGGCAAGTTTTTCCGCAAAAGCAGCTGTTTTTGTGGAAAAACTTGCCAGTCTAGACACAGCCTGTCAGTCTTCATCTAGCCCCTTACCTCAGGGTAAAACTGCAGTCTGAAATGTTGTCACTCATCATTAGCAAGGGGAGGTGGACTTTTGCCTGCCCTTGCTGTTTCTCTACAGCCTTAGTACACTCTTATTACCTGGGAGCTTGCCTGGCTAGAGCTTCCCCAACTCTGCCTGCTTTTCCCCAATCCTGCTCTAACTACAGCCCTAAGCTACATCTACACTGGCAGCTTCTTGCGGAAGAACAGCCATTCTTCCACAAAAACTTGCCGGCAGTCTACACTGCACAAGCATTCTTCCAGAAGTAAATTTACAGTATAGTATAGCATTATAAAACAGGGCTTCTTTAAGAAGAGTTATTCCTCTTCCCATGAGGAATAAGCCCTCTTGTGCAAGAGCTCTTTCAGAAGAGGCCAGTGTAGACAGACAACATGAATTTCTTGCACAAGAAACCCCTATGGTTAAAATGGCCATCAGAGCTTTCTTGCAGAAGAGAGCATCTACACTGCCATGGATGCTCTTGCACAAAAGCACATGGCAGTATAGATGCTCTCTTGTGGAACAGTTCTTGCACAAGAAGCTGCCACTATAGATATAGCCGCTATATCTACACTGGCATGATCTTGCACAAGAACTCTTTTGCAGAAGAGTACTTGTACAAAAACTCTTCCAGAAGAGAGCATCTACACTGGCATGTGCTTTTGCACAAGAGCATCCGTGCCAGTGTAGACACGCTCTTGCACAAGAAAGCTCTGATGGCCATTTTAGCCATAGAGCTTTCTTGCACAAGAAATTCATGTTGCCCATCTACACTGGCCTCTCGCACAAGAACAGTTGCACAAGAGGACTTATCCCTGAGTGGGAGCATCATAGTTCTTGCAAAAGAAGCCCTGATTTTATACAGTAGAATATCAGTTTACTTGCGCAAGAACACACAGCAGCTACATCTAGACTACATCCCTTTTTTGTAAAAGGGATGTAAATTAGACGTATCACAATTGCTAATGAAGCGGGGATTTAAATCTCCCCTGCTTCATTAGCATAAAAATGGCTGCCGCTTTTTTTCCCCGCACGGAGCTTTGTCGGAAAAAAGCGCCAGTCTATTCGCTGATCTTGAGGAAAATAAAGTCTTTTCCGAAAGATCCCTTATCACTCTATGAAATAAGGGATACGGGATAAGGGATGTTTCGGAAAAGGCTTTATTTTCCTCAAGATCAGCGTCTAGACTGGCGATTTTCTCCGACAAAGCTCCATGCGGAAAAAAAGCGGCAGCCATTTTCATGCTAATGAAGCGGGGGAGATTTAAATCCCTGCTTCATTAGCAATTGCGATACATCTAATTTACATCCCTTTTACAAAAAAGGGATGTAGTCTAGACATACCCAGCCAGTGTAGACAGGCAGCAAGTTTTTGCACAAGAGCAGCCACTTTGGCACAAGATCAAGCCAGTGTAGACATAGCCCTGGTGTTCCCAGGTCTTGCAGGATGAAATGAGGTACAACCAGAACTCCCCAGCACTACCCTGTCTAAGAGAGCCTAGCAACCAGATCTTTCCTTCTTCCATCCCCAGCCAGAACAAGACCCAAGAGCCTTTATTTATACAGCCCTCAGCTGAGCCATAATTGGCTCATACTGGCCACAACTGCTGGCTCCACAGCTCCATCCCTCTCCCAGGCATTTTAACCCTTAAAGGCCCAGTGTGGGGCAGACACCCTATCACACCATGACCTAAGAACTAGGGGTCACCAAATGAAATGAATAGGTAGCAGGTTTAAAACAAACAAAAGGAAGTATATCTTCATACAACACACAGTTAACCTGTGGAACTCCTGGCCAGAGGATGTTGTGAACTCCAGGACTTGAACAGGGTACACAAAAGAACTAGATAAATTCATGGAGGATAAGTCCATAAATGGCTATTAGCCAGGCTGGGTGGGAACCGTGTTCTTAGTCTCTGTCAGAGGCTGGGCCTGGGTGACAGGGGAGGGGGATCACTTGAGGATTATCTCTCTGGGGCACTTATCTTTGGCCACTGTTGGAAGACAAGATACTAGGCAAGATGGATCTTTGGTCTGACCTAATATCATAGAATAATAGGACTGGAAGGGACCTCGAGAGGTTATCGAGTCCAGCCCCCCACCCTCAAGGCAGGACCAAGCTCCGTCTACACCATCCCTGACAGATGTCTATCTAACCTGTTCTTAAATATCTCCAGAGAGGGAGATTCCACCACCTCCCTTGGCAATTTATTCCAATATTTGACCACCCTGACAGTTAGGAATTTTTTCCTAATGTCCAATCTAAACCTCCCCTGCTGCACTTTAAGCCCATTACTCCTTGTCCTGTCCTCAGTAACCAAGAGGAACAAATTTTCTCCTTCCTCCTTGTGACACCCTTTTAGATATTTGAAAACCGCTATCATGTCCCCCCTTAATCTTCTTTTTTCCAAACTAAACAAGCCCAGTTCATGAAGCCTGGCTTCATAGGTCATGTTCTCTAAACCTTTAATCATTCTTGTCGCTCTTCTCTGTACCCTTTCCAATTTCTCCACATCTTTCTTGAAATGTGGCGCCCAGAACTGGACACAGTACTCCAGCTGAGGCCTAACTAGTGCAGAGTAGAGCGGCAGAATGACTTCACGAGTTTTGCTTACAACACACCTGTTGATATAACCTAGAATCATAGTTGCTTTTTTTGCAACAGCATCACACTGTTGACTCATATTCAACTTGTGGTCCACTATGACCCCTAGATCCCTTTCCGTCATGCTCCTTCCTAGACAGTCGCTTCCCATCTTGTATGTATGGAACTGATTGTTCCTTCCTAAGTGGAGCACTTTGCATTTCTCTTTATTAAACCTCATCCTGTTTACCTCTGACCATTTCTCTAACTTGCTAAGGTCATTTTGAATTATGTCCCTATCCTCCAAAGAAGTTGCAACCCCACCCAGTTTGGTATCATCTGCAAACTTAATAAGCGTACTCTCTATCCCAATATCTACATCATTGATGAAGATATTGAACAGTACGGGTCCCAAAACAGACCCTTGCGGAACTCCACTTGTTATCCCTTTCCAGCAGGATTTAGCACCGTTAACAACAACTCTCTGACTACGGTTATCCAGCCAATTATGCACCCACCTTATCGTGGCCCTATCTAAGTTATATTTGCCTAGTTTATCAATAAGAATATCATGCGAGACCGTATCAAATGCCTTACTAAAGTCTAGGTATATGACATCCACCGCTTCTCCCTTATCCACAAGGCTCGTTATCCTATCAAAGAAAGCTATCAGATTAGTTTGGCATGACTTGTTCTTCACAAACCCATGCTGGCTATTCCCTATCACTTTATTACCTTCCAAGTGTTTGCATATGATTTCCTTAATTACCTGCTCCATTACCTTCCCTGGGACAGACGTTAAACTGACCGGTCTGTAGTTTCCTGGGTTGTTCTTATTCCCCTTTTTATAGATGGGCACAATATTTGCCCTTTTGAAGTCTTCTGGAATCTCCCCTGTCTGCCATGATTTTTCAAAGATCATAGCAACAACAATATGGTTGTTCTTATGTTCTTAAGGTTCTGGTGCCACACCGAGTTACACAAGAACATAAGAATGGTCAGACAAAGGTCCATCTAGCCCAGTATCCTGTCTTCCAACAGTGGCCAATGCCAGGTGCCCCAGAGGCAGTGAACAGAATAAGTAATCATCAAGTGATCCTTCTGCTATCATCCATTTCCAGCTCCCAACAAACAGGGTAGGGA
The DNA here is from genome assembly GCF_049634645.1 of Pelodiscus sinensis. NCBI lineage: Eukaryota > Metazoa > Chordata > Testudines > Trionychidae > Pelodiscus > Pelodiscus sinensis. The sequence goes on along the minus strand of NC_134712.1, from coordinate 49,413,618 downwards.
CACCATTTCTATCCATTCTGGATAATAAGTATTGATGGACCTAACCTCCAGGAATGTATCTAGTCCTTTTTGTAACCTTGTTAAAGTCCTGGTCTTTACAACATCCCCTGGCAAGGAGTTCCGCAGGTTAACTGCATGTTGTGTGAAGAAATACTTCTTTTTGTTTTAAACCTGCTACCTATTAATTTCATGTGGTGACCCTGTTATATTGGTGTGCCTAGGTATGTAACGAGCTTGTGTCTGATGAGGTGAATTCACTCTTTTGAAAAAGTATACGAGGTCATGCTTGTTACCGTAACTCCGTGTTAATGAAGTCTTTGGGCAGTGAACTTATGTCACCAGAGAAACTGCTGGATATTCAGCATTTTATTTCAATGCCAAAACATGTATTTAGAAGCCCATTATTACTCTCCCCGCCCATCAAGCTTTCTTGACTTTAAAGGGAAAAAAATCTCTTTTCCTCTCCCTTTGCTTTTCAAATCATGATGCTTTCATCTTCAAATGGCCCTTCCTGTGAATGTCCACACAATTACCAACAGCACATTCCTGATCCAGCAGGGCTCTGCTCTGCTGAAGTGTACTGTGTTCTGAACTGGTTTCTGAAGACTGATCTTAAATGGTTACAGTTGCTACCATTTTTCCAGCAACGTGAGCTGGATAGAACATTTTAACAGTGGTACTGGAAACTGAGATAATTTAAAAAAATAAATACTTCCAAACATGCCATATTGGCATTGCAGCTGTACAGATGTAGGTTCAATATGCTAGTAAAAGCATCTAAAAGAAAAGCTATTCCCTGTAGTATCTAGTTCAAACATATAGGCTACGTCTACACTGGCATGATTTTCCGAAAATGCTTTTAACGGAAAACTTTTCTGTTAAAAGCATTTTCGGAAAAGCACATCTAGATTGGCAGGATGCTTTTCCACAAAAGCACTTTTTGCGGAAAAGCGTCCGTGGCCAATCTAGATGCGGTTTTCCGCAAAAAAGCCCCGATCGCCATTTTCACGATCGGGGCTTTTTTGCGGAAAACAGTACTGTGCTGTCTACACTGGCCCTTTTGCGCAAGTCTTTCGGAAAAAGACTTTTGCCCGAATGGGAGCAGCATAGTATTTCCAGAAAAGCACTACGATCTTACATGAGATCGTCAGTGCTTTTCCAGAAATTCAAGCGGCCAGTGTAGACAGCTGGCAAATTTTTCCGCAAAAGCAGATAATTTTGTGGAAAATCTTGCCAGTCTAGACACAGCTATAACCTAAAGGAGGGTGGTTTTTAGTCTTATTTGTTCTAGCTCACTGATGCAGAAGCATTATGATCATATGTTAGAAATATCAAAAAGAGTTATGTCATTTTAAAGCTCAGAACCAATCAGCATTTTACAAGGCTGACCTTACATTCAAAAAGAATAAGGAGAAACTAGGATTTAAATGACCAATAGTTTTCTGTCTTTGAAATTCTTCCATCAAGGGCAGCTCCTCATTTTCATCTGCCAAGACATAAGTTATTTAGTGAGCTCATTAAGCAATACCCTTTCCATGAAAAGGGGGACAGCATGAAATTTACAATAGCAGACTATAAAATCTTCCACCCCAGTAGTATACATGCCTGGTTCCTTCTAGACACTGTTGAAGTTGGGGCTGGAATGCACTGGAACATTCCAACACCTCCCACTGGTGTAGTGACCAGGCAGCCAAGGGCAATTCATGAGAATCCTTATCAGTCCAACAACATTAGACACAAAGAGAAAAAGATAACAGTGTGGAGAGTGTGGGGAAGGAGATAAAGAGAAAATGGAAACAAATACATATGAAAGGATAAAGGCAGAAGAATGGACAAACCAGCAAGCAACTGATGACATAGTTATTTTTATATCTTTACATTTTGTTTACTCTAAACTTGTGAATGGCACAGAACTTTTCTGTGTCACCACATGATCTGCAGAGGTAGAGAGTAACTTAATAGAAATACTTCGTTACACTACTCAAGGACATTTTTTCCAGTGTTTGTACTTTACTCAAGTAATTTATTTTTGTGATACTTCGACTTTTACTCAAGTCGTTTTTTTAGACAATATAATACTTTTTTACTCCACTACAATTTGTGGAAGCACTTAGTTACTCACTACTTTCATCATTTTGATTTGCCTAAATACAGCTTCTTGTGCAAGCACCCAATCATCCAAAAAAATAACCAATCAACAAGCACAATGACCCTGCCAACAATGAAGCCTTTTAATAGCTCATTAACACCTTTTCTTTCAAAAAACAGTATCTATGCAGGCACTGCCAGCCTGAGACCTGAGCAAGCAAGGCATATTCTCTTGTGACTTTCCCTGGGGTCAGCCAGTTAAATAGGAGGGAAACCCAGCCACCTCAGCCAAGGTCAGGGAGGACAGAGGTACTTACTTGTGTCAGGTAAATCCTCTGTTCTAGTGAGAGCAGCAGCAGGGAGGGCGCCCAGGGCAGAAGCTCCCCATTCCCCCTGGGACAGAGGGCCCCTTGTAGAAGCCATGGGGCAGGCTGTGCTGGAAGAGGTTCAGAGTGGGCAGCTAAATTTGGTGGAGATTTGGTGGGGATTGAAGAATTGTGTCTTCCCTCTGTGTGCTGGCTGGCTGGGATTTGGAGCAACTCTTGGAGCAAGAGTTCTTGCGTTAAATTATTTGCGCAAGAGAGTGTCTACACTGGCATGTGCCTTTGCACAAGAGATGTGCTCTGGGAGACAGACCCATAGTCTCCTATAGACAACCACCTAACCTCAAGAAGATTCTTACCAACAACCACAGGACATACCACACTGATACCAACCCTGGTACCTTCCCTTGCAACAAATCCCGTTGCCAACTTTATCCACATATTCACTCTGCTGATACCATTATTGGACCTAACCAAGTGAGTTATAAGATCAAGAACACATATTCCTGCTCATCCAGAAACATAATTTATGCTATCATGTGCCAAAAGTGTCCGTCTGCTATGTACATTGGACAAATGTCTCAGACACTTTGCCAAAGGATCAATGCCCACAAAACAGATATCAGACAGGGTCACAAAGAAAAAACAGTTTCTTGCCATTTCAACCAGAAAGGACATTGTCTCAACAACTTGATTACCTGCATCCTGCTTCGAAGACCTTTTAAGGCTACACTTGAAAGAGAATCCTCTGAACTGTTATTCATGCTTAAATTCAACACTTTACACCTAAGTTTGAACAAAGACTTTAATTATCTTATCCATTACAAAGATAGCTTCCCCATTTATCACCTCTAATATCATTAGCTCACAGACATTTACCTCCCTCCCCCCCCCATCCTCCTTCTGTTCTGAAATTTGATTTGTCCTTTTCATATGTGTTCATTTTTTTTAATTGTATCCTTTGGTATATATGATTGTGACAATTTTCTTCCACTATTTGATCTGAGGAAGTGGGTCTGGCCCATGAAAGCTCATCACCTAATAAACCATCTTGTTAGTCTTTAAAGTGCTACATAGTTCTGTTTTTTGTTTCAGCTACACCAGACTAACACAGCTACATTTCTATCATCAGTGGGGGGGGGGTTGTTTGTTTTTGGGGGGCATTGCCTCTCACTTGTGTGACCCCCCATCTGATTTTTCCGTACGTCAGTGGCTCCTGACCCAAAAAGGGTTCCCCACCCTGATCTACAGTTTTCCAGAAAGAGCATCTTCTTCATCAATGGCTATTGTTTCTCACACACACACACACACACACACACACACACACACACACACACACACACACACACACACACACGTATATATGCATATCTATAAATGCACATTATGTGTATGAAAAATAATGGTGCCTTATAATAACTCGGGTGGTTAATCATAAATTTCCATAGAATGGCTACTTTTTACTTCTGGATACTTGAGTACAATTAAGATGCGATACTTTTGTACTTTTACTCAAATAGTTTTCCAGAAGGATAATTTGACTTTCACTTAGTTACGTTATTTTCAAAATAGCAGTACTTTTACTCAAGTAACTTTTTGGGGTACTTTATCCACCTCTGATGATCTGCTACCCTCTCCTTCCATTTGTTACACCTGCTTGTTAAAGCTCCTCGCTTGCCTAATCCCCTCTCTCTGGCTGCTTCCCCTTCACTGAGAAAGCTTGTTGGCACTGATGATGTGATGATGTCATTCTGTCGCCCCGCAGGAACATTCTGTTCTCCATCAGGAAAAACTTTTTTATATAGAGAGATTAGTACAGCACCTAGAACAATGGGATCTGGTTGGACAGGGGAATCTAGGTGCAACAAATAATAGGCGAGGGGAGGGAGAACAGAAAGGCTTTGTCTACACTATGAACTTTTTGCTGAAGAGGCAATGCAAATAAAGTGCTCATTAGCAACTTCACATGCTTCATTTGCTTCACATGCTTTTTGCACAAGATCCTTATGCCTCTATTTTATGCAAAAAGTTCATAGTGTAGACATAGCCAAAGAGAATGAGTGACCATGGAAGAACGAAGGGTTACAAGATAACTTTGTGAGAACTGATCTTTGATCTCTTTAGAGTTACCATTTCTAGAGCTCATGCCAAGGAAAATACCCAACAAAACTAAGTTTGAGTCCATTACAGAATGTCTCAAACACTGCTCCTCTCTTTTTGCTCCTTCATCCTCATTCTTCACCTCTCCTCTGGGCTACAACCAGCAGCGCCATCCCTAGGTTGGTGCCAGGCTAGGACAACACCCTTGCTCCACCCTGCAGTGAGTGCTAGTTGTCTCCAGTTTTGCAAATATTAATGTTCGTTTATTCCCTCCCAACAGCCCTGACCCTCTCCCTGCCCCCCATTTCCCATACTGTGCTCTTTGAAAGACAAATCTTGAAAAGTGACAGGCTAGTCACAGAATTAGAGCAACGGTACAGGCAACATATTGGCAAGGATGGTTAAGAAAGCCTCCCTCTTGCTGGGGTAACATCTGTTTAAACACAATATATTGGTTTCAATAGGAAATTCTGCTTAAAAGCTGGCATGATATGGCCCAGGGTCTCCAGAGCAGTAAAAGCCATAGTTAAGGAATGCATTTTCCATTTTAAACAGATTAGTTTTTCAGCTCCCTCTAACTTTCTCAAACTGTGACAAATCTGGCCTAGTTTTAAGAGGTAACATTTTCAGAGGAGTTTGACACAGCACAATGATTTAGTTTTATGCGCCTGGATGGGATCATATCTTCTGTTTGTTCAATATTTTAATAGTTTTACCATTGTCATTTTCAGGTGCCTGGAGTGATACAGCGGATGGGCCCAATAACATTTTAGTAGAAAGCCGTGCCTTTTGTTTTTATTTCGAACCTTTCCAATGGGAGATCTATGGTGCTAGCAGCTGAAATATGTGTCCATTGTATTTTATGCTAGATAGGATTATGAGCATCTGGTATCCTAGACAGGAGAAGGCACACCCTTCCCAAACTGCCAGTCGGGTTCTGCCCACACTCCGCCCCAGAATGTTCTGGCAGCAGAGTGTTGCTGCCCCTAGTGCCCGCCCTCCCTGTGTTCCTGGCCAGGGCTATGCAGCCTCCTTTTGCCCCATGCCCCAGGGCCAGGAAGGCTGGATCTGGGTACCCTCCTTGCTCCCCATGCTCCAGGGCTGGGGAGGCTGGAGCCGTGCACCTGCCTGACCCCCTCCTCATGGTTGGGGGGTGGGGAGGTAGCTTGCATCCCCTGGGAGTGGAGCCCCAGCAGAAGGGGTGGGGCTGGGGACTTGCCTCCCCCAACCCACCTTCAACAGCTGCCCATGGATAGGATATAACAAAATCTCAGATTTGGGGGCAAACCATGTCTCAGATCCTGAGCAACAGAGGATGAGACTGTGTTCCATTCCCAGCTGCAGAAGCTAACTGTTTAGCTCAAGCTGAGGAAACACATACTTTCAGCTCCAGGGGTCCCTGGTTCAATCCTCAGTTCCAGCTAAGATGGCTGCATTCACACACAAACCTCCCCTGAATTGAGTGCAAGAGATTCATAGGAACTTCATCTTTCCCAGACTATTTACAGGATCAGGTTCTACAAACAGAAGGTGTTGGACCAGGGGCAGGACAAAGGATCTGTACTGTTGCCCCATAGCCCTGGTGCAGGAAAACATAATACAGCTCCAGGCTGTAGCCCTTCCAGTGCAGAGCTGGACATCTGCTTTTTAAACATTGTCCTCATGGCAGCTCTGTCCTAATAGCACTTCCCCCGTCCTGCCAGTGAGTGAGCGGGGAGTGAGCCAGTATGCTGAGAAGGTCCTGGCTTAGAAAGATTTGGACAAACCCTAAGAGATCCTTGAAGTTTTACCTCCCTCTCCTCACAAATCTAGCTCTGTGAGGAAATGCTGTGGGCTTCCAACTTTACTTGGTCCTCACTTAGGCAAGTCCCATGGAAATGAAAAGGCAATCTGGCAAATACTCCCTTCTTGCATCCTATGTAATTTGTAGCTGTGTTGGTCCCAGGATATTAGAGAGAGAAGGTGGGTGAGGTAATATTCTGCTGTGATGCTGGGAGTTTTTTCCCAGACCTGAAGATGAGCTCTGTGTGGTTTGAAAGCTTCTCTCTGTCACCAACAGAAGTAGGTCAATAAAAGACATTACCCTGCTCACTTTGTCTCTTTAAATTTGCTGTTAGATGCTCCCTTAAGGTATGGCTACCTTACAGGACAAAGTCGAGTTAAGATACGCAATTTCAGCTATGTTAACTGCATAGCTGAAGTCAAAGTACCTAAGCTCGACTTTTGATGCTGTCTACACCACAGGAAGAACACTCTTCCTTGGACTTCCCTTACTCCTTGTGAAAACAAAGTTACCAGCATTGACTGGAATGCCCCACTCACTTGGAATTAGCTGTCTTAGCTACACCACTAATTCAAACCATGGAACACTGACAGCAACAGCTTCAATCTTCCTCTGTAGTGTAGATGTACCCTTAGACTGCAGCAAGCACGATATTTGAGGGCAAAATTTTGGCCCATGTAAATAGTTAAAGTGCTTTTTTTGCCTCTGTCTTCAAGGACAAGGTCAGCTCTCAGACAAATGTACTAGGCAGCACAGTATGGGAAGGAGGTGGACAGCCCTTGGAGGGGAAAGAACAAGTTAGGAACTATTTAGAAAAGCTAAACATACACAAAACCATGGGCCCGGATTTAACGCATCTGATGGTACTGAGGGAGTTGGCAAATGTCATTGCAGAGATTTTGGTGATTATCTTTGAAAACTCGTGGAAATCGGGAGAGACCCCGGATGACTGGAAAAAGGCAAAAGTAGTGCCCATCTTTAAAAATGGGAATAAGGACAATCCAGGGAACTACAGACCAATCAGCCTTACCTCAGTCCTCGGAAAAATCATGGAGTGGATCCTCAAGGAATCCATTCTGAAGCACTTGAAAGAGGGGAAAGTGATAAGGAATAGTCAACATGGATTCACCAAGGGCAAGTTGTGCCTGACCAATCTGATTAGCTTCTATGATGAGGTAACTGGCTCTGTGGATATGGGAAAGTCATCGGATGTGATATACCTTGACTTTAGCAAAGCTTTTGATACGGTCTCCCACAATATTCTTGCCAGCAAATTAAGGGAATATGGATTGGATAAACAGACTGTAAAATGGATAGAAAGTTGGCTACACTGTCGGGCCCAACGGGTAGTGATCAATGGCTCAATGTCTAGCGGAGTGCCCCAAGGATCTGTTCTAGGCCTGGCTTTGTTCAACAGCTTTATTAATGACCTGGATGAGGGGATTGATTGCACCCTCAGTAAGTTTGCAGATGACAGTAAGCTAGGGGGAGAGGTAGATAGAGTCCAGAGCAACCAGGACAGATTAAAGGATTGGATCAAATGAAATCTGATGAGGTTCATCAAGGACAAGTGTAGAGTCCTGCACATAGGACAGACGAATCCCAAGCATTGTTACAGGCTGGGGACTGAATGGCTAAGTAGCAGTTCTGTAGAAAAGGACCTGGGGATTATAGTGGATGAGAAGCTGGATATGAGTCAACAGTGTGCCCTTGTAGCCAAGAAGGATAATAGCATAATAGGGTGCATTAGGAGGAGCATTGCCCGCAGATCCAGAGAATCAATTATTCCCCTTTATTTGGCTCTGGTGAGGCCACATCTGGAGTACTGTGTCCAGTTCTGGGCCCCCCACTATAGAAAGGATGAGAGTCCAGTGGAGGGATTGGAGAGAGTCCAGTGGAGGGCAACCAAAATGATTAGGGGCTGGACCTATGAGGATTGACTGAAGGATTTGGGTTTGTTTAGTCTGCAGAAGAGAAAAGTGAGGGGGGATTTGATAGCAGCCTTCAAGTTCCTAAAGGGGGATTCCAAAGAGGATGGAGAAAGGCTGTTCCACAGTAGTGATGGATGGCAGAACAAGGAGTAATGGTCTCAAGTTGCAGTGGGAGAGATCGAAGTTGGATATTAATAATAACTATTTCAGTAAGAGGGTGGTGAAGCACTGGAATGTGTTAACTAGGGAGGTGGTGGAATCTCCATCCCTAGAGGTTTTTAACTCTTAGCTTGAGAAAGCCCTGGCTGGGTTGATTTAGTTGGGATTGGTCCTGCGTTGGGAAAGGGGCTGGACTTGATGACCTCCTGAGGTTTCTTCCAGCTCTATGATTCTATGATCAGGATTTGTCTCAATGTTGTTTGTTATATTGGATCCCATAAAGCATGTGGGTGAGTCAGCATCGCAACAGAAACCTGAACATTTGAGTTTCCTGATTTTGTAGCTGGTTGAAATTTCTGCCTTATTGTTCAAGGACATTTGTTGTTATTGTCTGTTGTTCTCTAGACACCATATCTCGCCATTTTCACCCTGACAACAAAATGTGTGCTATCAAAGACAGTCTGCTTAAAATACTTTTACATGGTTCCTGTAATACCTCCTTGAAACAAGGATTATATTTTGGAATTTATCCATTACATAAAGTAGGTCATAGAGGTCTAAAATGCAAGAATGAATTCAGCCAGGCATAGTAAGGAGAGAAAGCTAATACCTAGGGTATGTCTAGACTACTCAGCTTTTAGCAACAAGACTGTGTTGACGTAGATTTGTTGCTGTGAAGGGGGTCCTTTCCGAGATGTCCAGTCCTCTCCGTCTTCCTATCCACAACCCCACAATATGGTCCCCAGTTGTGGAGCGTGCATGGATTCTTAGTCCTGTATTTACCCCCCTGAGCAGGGTGTGAGGGGGGCCTGGGCCTGCCCTCTCTCCAGGCCCCAGCCCAGTGCCCTAAGGTGGGGGTGTCTTCCTCCCCCACTTGGCTGATGGGGCTAGCTGCCTTACTCTATGAGGGGGAATTTGCTTTGTTGGCAGAAGAATGCTCTTGCTGACAAAGCAGTGTTCAAATTTTCACTTCCTGCAACAAAATTTGTCTTTCTACACTACTTGGCCGACACATGGTGCATTTGTGTCAGGATTTTTTTTTTTAATAAAAATGTTATCCACCGCTCATACATTTCTTGCTTTCTCAGTGTTTCTTGGTTTTTAAAAGGCTTACTCAGAATCACAAATATAGCAGTGGTGAGAGATGGTGAGATGTCCTACCTATGTTTTATGCATGCAGTATAGTTGTAGCTGTGCCAGTCCCAGGATATGAGACACAAGGGAGGAGGTATTATCTCTTATAGGACCAACTGTGATTTGAAAGCTTGTCTCTCTGACCAGCAGAAGCTGGTCCAATAAAAGGTCTTACCATGCCTACATTCTAATGTCCTATTTTATTTATTTTTTCAAAGCTCAGTGTTTTCACTTCCAAAATATTTCACGTGTGTAAACCCTGTGGCTTGAAGTTTTAGAGGATAAGAAGCTCTCTTTTCCCATCTGTCGGTGAACAGGAGAAGAATGACCATAGAAATGTTTCATCTGTATAAGCAATTTACCCAGAACACCAGCTGGACAGAAGCTCCACATACAAAAGAACTCTCTTTGCCATCTATTGGTGAACAAGAGAAAATACAGCTACAGAGCTTCATTTGCATAAACTTTCTACCCTGCATTCCTAAAATCAGACTATAGGAGTCAACATAACTACAGAAACTAAGACATGGTTAGGACTTGGCCTGAACTGAGTGAGAAAAAGGGATTTCTACACTCTTTGCTGTAAAGCATCTCTAGGGGCAAGGACTCTGCAAAGTCCCCTCCTCTGAGAATTCAGTAGAAAGTGATCTTCTTCAGAAGACGGCGGCAGCAGTAGCAATGGCAGACAAGTGAACTCTGGTGAGGTCCCTCCAACCCAATTACTAAATAAAGCAGAAATAATAATAGCTAGGTGAGGCACTGGAGAACAGGGAATGGAAATAGACATGCCAGCATATACTTCAGGATTCTGGGACTATGCTGCCCACATACACCATAGCTAAATGCCTCATATGCCCATGTCTCCTCAGAGATGCCCATTTTTTCTTCCCATTTTGTTTTATCATGATCTCTTGACAGGAAGGGACTGGACGCACAAGGCGTGTGAGACTCAATCCCCTCAGTAAAGAGGAGTGACCCTAATTTCAAACCTCTCCTCACACTTGTGCCAGAGTGTAACAAACTTGAAATTCTTGTTTCCTGCCATGCCAAAAAAAAAAGCCTCATGACCTCAAATATGTCTGTGAAATGCCCACTAATGTTAACAGGAGTTATATTGTCAGAGCCAGATTTTTAGAATTGTTCAGCTGCCATTCAGGCTCCTAACTAAACAGCCACCATTCAGTGAAGCTCATCATGCTGGATGCGGAACTCTGGTGAAAGTGTCCCATAGCGGCCCCATTTGTGTCTTTACACAAGTCAAACGCACGCTGATGGCAATGGCAGGAGAATAGGCCTAACTGCTCAATCTTTCCCCCATCGGAGTCAATGGCAGAATTCCCATTGGCCCCACAAGGTGAGGTCAGGCCCAACATGTGCAAGCAAGAGCAGTCATAAAGCAATGGAGCTCATTCACTGAATCTGAATGTCAAGTTGAATGTGTGAGATTTCCCTGTCACTGCTGCTGTCCCACACCAGGCCCCCATAATCCCCCGGCTCATGTTGCTTAGAAGAGGGAGCAAGCTGGGGCAGAACAGGCGTGGGGCTTGAGGAAAGGGGTTGACCAGGGGTGGGGTAAGACGGACAGAGGGAAGAGCAGGAGCGGTGCCTGCAATGGAAAGTTGCCCTGGGGCCCTATGCCTGGGCACTGAGGGGGGGAAGGTTGCCTCAGACCCCGCCCCCCCAGGATGGTTCTGTCTGGGTCTATATGTCCTACTCATGGTGTCAGATAACACCATTAATCATCCAGGGCAGTGGTACCAATTCAGATAGTTCTTGGAGGGGGTATAGTCCGGTTCTTCTCCAGCAGGACTCCTGTTCTGGTCCCCACTCATTCTTTCAGGGACCTAAAATCCCTTATCTTTTACCCACACAGTGCATAAAACAGTACTACCAGGAGTTGAGTTCTTGGCAGGTGCCCATCTCTATATAAAGGGGCGTCCTGGTTCAATTTCTTTTGCACTGTTGTGAGTGACTATACAGCTGAAACAATGCTCTGGACTGTTCCAGTAGACGCCGTACTGATTTAGTATGGGATCACTTGTTTAAAAGGAGTCAGGCCATGCCCTTCTCCCAACTCTGCAGTCCATGGAAATTTGAGTAAGTACAAAGACCTGGAAGGGAACACTTTGCCTGTTGGACCTCCCTAACTAATGCCACTATGATCTGGTAGCAGTGAAATGCATTGGTACACACTGCCACTTCTTTGGAAGTATAAGAAGGGGCTGTGATGCTACACCCTTATATTTTTTATGGAAATATATTTTTGACAATGAATATGTGTAACTTAAATATGATTGATGCAAAATAAGTCAAATAGCCTATCATTCAAGAGTGCTTTGAATATGTATATTCTATTTGTGTGCCTGTATCATTTTGTATCATTTCAAAATAGTGTATTAGGCTTAACTGGTGTGTTTTGATTATTTTGGCTTAGTAATGTGCTTTGATCTGTTTTCATTTGCAAACACTTAAATCCTACTTCTTTTACTTAATACAAACACTTCTGTTTATTATGAAGCCCCATGTAAATAATTGTAAAAATATGTTATTATTAATAGCTGTGCATATGTCTCTTTCACTGATAAAAAGAGTGAACTTGCTCTGTGTAAAACTTTTGTAGAGTAAGATAGATTTATTTGGGGTTTTGGTTCCTTTTGAGGGCTATGCTCCTGGATGCTCTCAAGTCCTTGTAGCAGAACCCTCCCAGAGCTATTATCAGTGTCTTTGTTACTCTGCTGGGGGACTATCATCTCAACTCTGTGCCAGTGCTGGGGGAGACCTGCTTCTGGAGCCAGGCCCCTTGATAATCCCCCAGATCATGTCATGTCCCTTGGGTGGCGGGGTGGCTTGGGGCTGGGAGGGGGCAGGGTATATGTAACCCATGCATCTAATGGGTGGGGTTCACTGTCCCATGTAGTGGCACTTAGCCCACTTATAGAAAGAATGTGTGTGCTGACTTTCAGCTCATGTGGTAGGGACTCATGGAGCATGTTCCAGAGACCCCAGGTTTGGCTCTGCCTGTTGGCATTACATATAGAAGGGGCAGAGGCTGGATAGAGCGAGGCAAGTGTGGAACAGGGGCAGGAATAGGTGAGCAGATGGCTTAGCCTAAAGTACAGGTGTGATTGTCCTGGGCTCCCCCCACTCCTGTAGGGAAGGCCGTGTCTCAAATGCAACACAGTAGAAAATCAATAGCTCCCTTGGTTGGTAGTACTTCAGGACAGAGGCATCTGTTATTGATTGCAGCATGTCAAATACTTGCTGTGGAGGATCTTCTGACCAGTCCCACTCAACATCTTGCTTCTTAGACTGATGTGTGGGTTCATCGCCTGCAGCCAGGTTTGGACAGAAAATTAATCCCTCATTCCTATGAAGTGCTGTACCCCTTGCATAGCCACTGGAGCTGGCCTGTCTCTGACTGCCTTGTACGATATACAAGTGTAAAATCTGGACTAATGAGAGCAGCTGTGTCACCCATTCCTGCAAACTTGGCACCTTACAATGCCTTGCTGAAGGAACACCCACTTGGGCTGCTCACAAATCACATCCCCAGTGTCTGTGAATCACAGTTCCCTGCCGGCCACAGTTAGGTTACACTCTGTAAGGGATGAAGACTGGTAGTCAGGGTTAGCAGACACAGCTGGGCTGGGGTCTGCACCTCAGAGACAGGAGACTGTGAGCAGGGGGCAAAGAAATCATTAGAACTGAGTCCAATAAGCATGAGCTAGGATGAGATCCTAGCTGGAGTCAGACACCAGGGATCAGGCGACCAAGCAAAGTTTGGCATTGTCCCAGACCAAAGACTCTCTGGCTGCCCAGACAATTTCCTGGGGTTAAATAGGGTGCTAGGGCAATCAGAGGGCTGCAGGTACAGTCACTCTGGGTCTCTCGGGCAGTGCTTCCAATTGTGCCCTACTGTCCACAGTGCTCCCTGGCTGTGTCCCTCTATGGCCTCCTGGTAGCGCTGTGGGATTATTAACTATATCAAGTGCCACAGAGCTGTGTGTGGTCCTTTGAGCCTTATATACTCTGGTTCTCCCCTTGTTTGGTCATGCTGCACCCCTAGTCTGAGATTCCCACCTCCCATATGTCTGCTGCTCCTCTCCTGAACAGTGGAGTGTCCCAGACACTTGACTTTAGCCTCCTAGGGCTTTCATTCACTTTCAAGGCTTCTGCTGAATGCCCCACACTTAAGCATCTGTCCAGCATTAGATCACCTTCCCGGAGCAGCTGCTTCCACAGGCAGTGACCTAAGTGCTGTAGATATCTGGAATCAGGGAGTCTGTCAAGGCCCAAAAATTGCATGGAGCATCTACTGTGTGCAAAGCTGTAACACAGGGGTCTAGCCCCTCCTCTGCCAATGGGTCTGTAGTGAAAAACTGGTGTCACTCCACAGTTTTGTTCTGCTTGGGGGAGCAATCGGTTCCCATGGCTTGCAGGATTGCTGCTAGGCTTGGGGCAGTGTTGATCCAGAGTAAAGTAAAACAACAGTTTTACTTTCATGCTGTTGGTGTCCTTCCACCTGACTAGGTCTGTGTACAGCTCAAACTCCTCCTTCCACCTGTTTGGGTCTTCAAACTCCAGGGTGTTGGGGGGGGGGGGAGGGGGGGGGAGAAGCAGGGCAGATCAGACTGAGTTGGGGGGGGGGGAGATCAGGCCTCACGCTGCCATCTGCAGAGAACTCACAGCTCAGATACTACCACCCTGTTTCACTTGCAAAGAGTGAGGCTGAGTCCAAGTTTAGGGGAACAAGTGGAACTTCATTAAACCCTGTGCTCTGCTCTGTCCATGGGTCTGAGCTGCTTCCATCCCAGCTCCCCAGACTCCCTGTTCCACTGGCATCCCAGTCTCATCAGGGAACACAGGCCCTCTACCTCTAATCCCATTGACCGCGATACATGCATTTGGGCCAGACAGACTGGCCCTAGAGGATTTACCATTAAGATCCTTACTGTTTGACTGACTCCCGCAGGGTAAGTAGAATACAGAACATAAAAACACCTCCATGGTCTCATCAGTGGGCCCAGTTCATTCCCATTATAGACACAGTAGAATTAGTCGTGTTACACTTTGGATGAATTTCTAAGAGTTGGTTACTTTCTCATGAATGGCAAGGGCAGTATCTGGATGGTTTTGGTAATGGGGGCAACTCTGAAGTCAGTTTGTTAAGGGGCCAGTGGGGTATGAGGAGTCACCCTTTCTCTGGAGGGGTAGTGCCTAGTAGTAAGTGTCCCAGGTGCCACCTTCTCTCTGGCAGCAGTAGCACCTAGTGATAAGAATACAAGTGGTCGCCCTCTCTCCTGGCAGCAGAGCCCAGTAATACACATCCAGTGAGCCGCTTGCTCTAGCAGCAGTGGTGCGCAGCAGCTTACTCCACTGCTGACAGTGGTTCAAGGTAGCAAGTCACAGCCATATTTCTTTAAACAAAGTTGACATTTGGTCTAAATTTTAACAAAAAATTAAAAGAAAGTCATAGTATCAAATCCCCCTACCTTAACTTGACCTGGAAGTTTTGCAGAGCAACAATGTCAGGGTTTCATCCACAAAGAGTAGTTTTTAGGCAAAGTTATTTAGAAAATGTTGGGCCAGAAGTGCCTGAAAGAGCTCCAACACTGCTTTTTTTAGGGCCTGATCCTAAAAGCGTTAGCATATGTGAGGACCCCAAGGCACCGTGCAGTCCCAAACACAGGAGTGCTCTAAAGTGGAATCTCTGACCTGATAACCAAAAGCACTGCGGAATGCCACATGCCAGCACTTTTACAAACCAAACCACTCCCAGCTGCTCAGTAACTTACCGTAGTTTTCTTGTGTCCCTCCCAGGTGTCTCCTGAATGTCACATTTCAAGGAGCTCCATCTTCAGCAAATCCACTGTTCATTCAGGCAGAGGATATGTCTATGCAGGGCATTCTCCAGAAGCTGCAGGGAGAGACCCATTGTGGTAGAAAACCATCTTCTTCGCTACTTCCTAAGTCATCTAAAGCAAATTGAATCCTACATTTTCATTTGGGCTAATGACACACAAGACAAACATGCTCTAGGATTATCTGAGTGCTTCATCCCATATCAGACATACTAGAAGTCTTGCAATTCAGCTGACATCATGAGACCATGGGGGCAGAGTAATTGCTGGTTGATTGAACTGCAGCTACAGATATGTCAGCTGTTGCTTCACAGTGGTGCTTGTGGATATGTAAGTTCACCTTGTATGAAAGCAGCTTGCTTTCTGGAGCCAGTTCCAGCACTCACATGCTGAGTACAGCTGGCATGGTCATGCCCTGTGTCTCTGATGTGGTTATTAGTTCTATCTGGATTTCGGGCCACTCTTGAGAGATTTAGACCCAGCATGAATCTGATACAATAGGAACAAGTTTTCCAGTGAGCCTGTACTCCAATCACAGTCTTTTCTCTTCTAGTAATTCAATCTTTATTAAATATTCTTGGCTAAATGTAAAGCGTAACAAGTCTCTTATTTTAAAAGGGTAGAGCCAGCTTTTGCTCTCAATCTGGATTTATGCAGGAGCAAAATCTGTCCCATAGACATTTAAACATGCATACAGATACTTTTGTTACCATTGCAAATATGGCAAAAAACAGGAGAATCTGAGTGCCACTATGGATTCAGCCATATTTTCCTTAGAAGCCATAGCCACAGTAGGAGTGAGTTTCATGTAAATAGGTTGAGATGACTGAATTTTTTACTCCAGTAAGCACATTGCTGGGAACATATTGCTCACTCCTCCTGTCCTGTAATGGGATGACTCATACCTGACAACTGCCACTGATCTCAGCTGCCTTCCCTCAACCACCACAATGTATGTGCAGTTCTATTTTGAATAAGATGTGCGTGAATGTGGCTTCAGTCTCTCTGTGCAGCTTCTTTGTCAGAGGAATTTTTTCACTTTTCTGATATTTCTAGGGAGTTTATGGTTATTCCTTGTCCCACCACTGTCAGGTCTATTTTCATAAACATAACACAAGGATAAGCACATCTTTGAGTAGTTGAACCTGGTATTTTCTGAGCTGCTCTTTGAACTCCTCCAAGACACAAATGGCCAAACATAGTCCTGGTGTAACGTCACTGACTTAGGGTGGCAGTGTAGACACAGCCTAGTTCGAACTAGGGTGGCTAATGTAGGCATTCGAAGTTTCAAATGAAGCCCGGGATTTAAATATCCCAGGCTTCATTTGCATCGGAGCCTAATTCGAACTACCTACTCCATGCCGTGTGTAGCCGCGGGCACGGAGTCTGCACTAATGGGGATTTAAAAATGGCGGCGCCTGGCAAGATGCAAATGAAGCCCGGGATATTTAAATCCCGGGCTTCATTTGCAAATTCGAATGCCTACATTAGCCACCCTAGCTCGAACTAGGGTGGCAGTGTAGACATACCCTTAGAGTCTGAGCTCTTGGGGACAGGGTTACCTTTTGCTCTACATTTGTAGATGACCTCCCAGAACAAGATCCATGACTGGAGCTACTAAGCTTAAGGGTGCAAATTTTGGGGGGGAATGAAATTTTAACCAGGATTCCAGGGGCTATTTAATCACTTGAAAACTCTAGTTTTCTGGCAGATAACGTAGCAGATAGCTGATAAGAGCCCTGTACCTCGTGCCTATATAGGACAAATAGTAGACCCTCTCAGCTCTCATAACATGTTCTGACATCTTGTGGCAGGTCGTTTAGGGTATACTGTTAATTTTAGAATTTTAATATATATTTGTACTTTGTTACTAACTCCATGGAGAGGGAGAGAGAGAACCCAGGAGTTCAGACAGTCTCTATCTCAGCTCTGGGAGGAGAGTGAGCTCTACTGGGTTACAGAAAAGGCAGATACATCTGGGTTCTATATAACGTGAGATCGTCCATACTGGATCTGAGACTGGATCTCAGCAAAGGTCCATCTAGCCCAGTATCCTGTCTTCTGTCAGGAGCAAATGCCAGGTGCTTCAGAAGGAATGAACACAATAGGCAATCACTGAGTGATTCATCCCATCACACAGGCCTGCAGACAGGGAGGGACAAAGGAGGAAGTTACTCCAGGGCCCAGTGATTTGAACCTTGTTAGTCTTGGCCTTCACAACTTCTTCTGGCAAAGAATTCCACAGATTGACTGTGAAGAAATCCTTTTTTTTTTTTTGGGAGGGGGGGGTTTAAATCAGCTGCCTATTGATTTCATTGAGTGACTAAGTTCTTGTGTTATTTGAAGGAGTAAATAGCACTTCCTTATAGAGTTTTTGCACATCATTCATCATTTTATAGATCTGTCATATCTCCCTGTAAACAAGTCAGACACCGTTCGTCACTGACCCGGCCAACGGCCCCCCCAGTTTATTAAACGTGCGGGCCAGTCCTGCCGTAACCAGTACAAGACCGCCACAGGAACCCACTCTGTGTCCCTTTTTCCCGCTCTCTGGAGTATGCACGCCCGAAATGGATGCATCGGCCAGCGGAGTAGGGGGGTTCGGGCCCACCCCCTCTCCGAACCCCGGCCCAGGGCCCTGAACGCAGGGACTCACGGTCCCTCCCTAGCGGATGGGGGAAGTGCCTCAAAACACACACGCTCACGGGCTCCATGACCCCGCCCTGGGCCACTTCCTACTCCGCCAGTCCTTAAGGGCTCGCCCCTGCCCCGTTACCCGGCCTCACCTCTCCCTTCTCATTCCTCCCTCCTGCTCCGTTCTCCTCTCCCTTCATAGTGCCAGCCCCGGGTTTAAATCTCCCGCCGGCTCCGCTCCCCCCGTCCGTCACTTCCTCCATGGCGACGCAGCGCCTCTCTTCCCCCGTGACCTCATCGGCCCGCGCCTCTCCGGCCCCTCCCTCCTGGGCCTCGTTTCTTGGCGCCCTTTGCCTCCCGGCGCTCCCCGCGCCTGGCCCTGACGCGTCCGCGCGGCCCGCCGTGCTGGGGCCATACGGGCTCCCCACCACCCCGCATGTCCGCCCGGCACACCCCCAAGCACCCTGAGTGCGGGGTGGGAGTGCCCCGTCACACTCCCCCTTAATCACCTCTTTTTCTAACTGCAAAGTCCCAGTCTTATTATCTCTCCTCGTATGGAATGTGTTCAGTATTCCTAATAATGTCTGTTGCCCTTCTCTGTACCTTTTTTCAAATCCAATATATATATTTTGAGGTGGGGTGATCAAATCTGTACTCAATATGTGGTCATACCATGGACTTATATAGAGGTAATAAAGTATTTTCTGTATTATTATGTATCCCTTTCCTAACGAGCCCCAATATTCTGTTAGGTTTTTTGATTGTCACTAGACATAGAGCAAATATTTTAAGACAACTATCCACAACTAGCCAATTAGCCCGTCATAAAACGAGATTTTCAGGTCTTCTCTCCTGAGCTCTCTCGCGCGCTCTCTCTCTTCCTACTGCCCCCCCCCCAGCTCTCCTCCGCCTCCTGCCTCTCTCTCCTTCTCTTTCTTTCCCTTCTCCCCTTCCTGCCTCTCATTCTCCCTTTCTCTTCTTCTCCTCCTCTTGCCTCTCGCTCCCCGCCCTCCTTCCCCTTCCCTCCCGCCATGGCACTTGGCTGAGTGCTGCCTGCTCAGCCGGGCTGCGACGAAGGAGGGGGGCGGGGCGCTGATGTACACGGCTGGTGCCGGGGACGTGTACTTCACTGCCCTCCCTTCCCCTTCCATCTGGGGGGAGCCCAAACAGCCCCTTGCTCCCCCAGTGGTCCGGCTGAGGGGTGCAGCACTCAGCTGAGTGCCACAGCATGAGGGGAAGGGGGGCGGTGACGTACACGGCCCCGCCCCCTGGCTGTGTACATCACAGCCCTGCCCCCTTCCCCTCCCTCCATGGTGGCTCGGCTGAGTGTTGCGAGCTCAGCCGGGCCGCCGCGGGGGAGGAGGGGCGGGGCAGTGACATACACGGGCGGGAGGCAGGGCAGTCTAGGTCACCCCCCACTCCCTCCGCAGTGGCCCGGCTGAGGGGCGCACCACTTAAATATCCCGGGCTTCATTTGCATGTTCCCGGGCACCGCCATTTTTAAATCCCCCTTAGTCCGAACTCCGTGCCCGCGGCTACATGCGGCACGG
The DNA here is from genome assembly GCF_049634645.1 of Pelodiscus sinensis. NCBI lineage: Eukaryota > Metazoa > Chordata > Testudines > Trionychidae > Pelodiscus > Pelodiscus sinensis. The sequence goes on along the minus strand of NC_134712.1, from coordinate 49,394,055 downwards.
AGTAAGTAGTTCGAATTAAAGATCCTAATTCAAACTACCATTACTCCTCATTTTGAAATAACAGGCTGCTTCAGTAGATACAGAATAGCTATTTCAGGGTACTTCCGGTATCTCAAAAACCTCCGCAATGTAGACATACCTTTGGTTAGGAAGGATAAAGGTGGAGGCACTGACCACATCACTTCCCCTCCCCCATGTGACTCCTCCCCGTACCACCAGGGAAGTGCTGGGGCAACTCCCCTCTGCCTCAGGCCCTTCTCCTGCCCCACCTCTTCCTGTTCCTGCCCAACTCTTCAACATCCTTGCTTCACTCCATCCCCAAGTGTCATGGCCTGGAGGAGCAGTGGAGGTGGGGAGCCTAGCAAAGGTTGTGCTCCTCCCAAATTTATCACATACCACACTCAGGCTGTGTTGCAATTATGAGCTCTATCTAGGGCTAATGTGAGTAGACCCCCCCCCCCCCCTACAGCCCTTCTACCCCACAAATAGCTCCCCTGACTAGAATACAAATAATAATAGAGTCTCTTTATCAGACAAGCCCCTTCTCTTTAACAATGCAATATTCTCACCACTGCATTTGGGGTGAGGTCAGTATTCATTGTTTATAGACTTATTTTTATGATGGAGGAAAATATTTTGGATGTAAATCTGCAACCTGGCCAGGCTTGAACATATGGTGCCTTTTCTCTGGTAGGATGTTTAGACAGATGTGAGACATAACACGGAATTGCCAACAGGGACTAGGGGATTCATAGCTGAGTTTGAGTTTTACTTTTTACAATATTTATTAAATGCCCAGTCTTAAACCATTCATAAGGATCTGAATGCAGGCTATGGTCTGACAGCCATTGCTGAACCCTGCAACACAATCCCCTTTTGGGGTCAAGTCTCAGAGACTCATAGACTTTAAGGTCAGAAGGGACTATTATGATCATCTAGTCTGACCCCCTACACAGTGCAGGCCACAAAATCTCACCCACCCGTCCTAGAATAATCCTCTCACCTATATCTCAGATATTGAAGCCTTCAAATACTTTGAAGACCCCAAGATGCAGAGAATCCTCCAGCTGTGATCTGTACCCCATGCTACAGAGGAAGGCGAAAAACCTCCAGGGCCTCTGCCAATCTACCCTGGAGGAAAATTCCTTCCCGACCCCAAATATGGCGATCAGCTAAACCCTGAGCACGTGGGCAAGACTCACCAGCCAGACACCCAGAAAGTTCTCTATAGTAACTCCTATCATCCCTCCATTGACCTATTTCCCACTGATAATGAATGGTCAATTAGTTACCAAGATCATGTTATCTCATCAAACCATCCCCTTCATAAACCCATCTAGTTTAATCTTGAAACCAGACAGATCTTTTGCCCCCACTACTTCCCTTGGAAGGCCATTCCAGAACCTCACTCCTCTAATGGTTAGAAACCTTTGTCTAATCTCAAGTCTAAACTTCCTACTAGCCAGCTTATATCCATTTGTTCTTGTGTCCACATTGGTATTAAACTTAAATAATTCCTCTCCCTCCCTGGTATTTATCCCTCTAATATATTTAAAAAGTGCAATCATGTCCCACCTCAGCCTTCTTTTGGTTAAAGTAAACAAGCCAAGCTCCTTGAGTCTCCTTTCATAAGACAGGTTTTCCATTCCTCAGATCATCCTAGTGGCCCTTCTTTGTACCTGTTCCAGTTTGAATTCATCCTTCTTAAACATGGAAGACCAGAACTGCACACAGTATTCCAAATGGGGTCTCACCAATGCCTTGTATAATGGCACTAACACCTCCTTATCCCTACTGGAAATACTTCACCTAATACATCCCAAGATCGTATTAGCCTTTTTCACTTCCATGTCACAATGGCGGCTCAGTCATTCTATAATCAACCAGGACTCCGAGGTCCTTCTCCTCCTCCGTTACTTCCAACTGATGTGTCCCCAGCTTATAACTAAAATTCTTGTTATTAATCCCTAAATGCATAACCTTACACTTCTCACTATTAAATTTCATCCTATTGCTATCACTCCAATTTACAAGATCATCCAGATCTTCCTGTAGGATATCCCAATCCTTTTCTGAATTGGCAATAGCTCCCAACTTTGTGTCATCTGCAAATTTTATTAGGACACTCCACTTTTGGTGCCAAGATCAGCAATAAAAAGATTAAATAAAATTGGCCCCAAAACTGATCCCTGAGGAACTCCGCTAGTAACCTTCCTCCAACCTGACAGTTCGCCCTTCAATATGACTCGCTGTAGTCTCCCCTTTAACCAGTCGCTTATCCACCTCTCAACTTTCATATTAATCCCTATCTTTTCCAATTTAACCAATAATTCCCCATGTGGTACTGTATCAAATGCCTTACTGAAGTCTAGGTAGATTAGATCCACTGCATTTCCTTTATCTAAAAAATCTGTTACTTTCTCAAAGAAGGAGATCAGGTTGGTTTGGCATGATCTACCTTTTGTAAAACCATGCTGTAATTTGTCCCAATTGCCATGAGCCTCAAAGTCACTTCTGATACCTTTCCCCTGTCAATGATGTTGGCCTGATGGCCACTGCCACCTTGCTGCAGCATAAGTGCTGCAGAGTTAACATGCAGAGGCATGCATTGTGCAGCACACACCACGTCACAGGGCATGGCAGGAGCAGGGCATGCAGCCCTTGCCATGCCAACCCTGCAGACGGGCAGCACTGGCTCAAATTCAGGTGAAGAGTCAGGTGTTTGACCCTCCAGGGGTCAGGTCAGATGTTCTTGGGTCCTGTTCAGGGTTAAAAATCAGGCCCAAGCAAACCTCTGAGCTATTGTATTACATCTGCATAGTTAAATGCCACTCTGTGCAATACTTCAGTGGAAATCACTGGACATGTTTGTGATGGGAGTGGGTACAGAATTACTGTGACTCGGGGAGAGGGGAAGAGTCACATCACCACTTTTACTCTGCTTTTGTATTAGTTACCGGGTATTTTCATTTGTCTCAGCACTTACAGATTGTATGAATATTTAAAATATTTGTTCTAGGATATCGTGTTGCTGAATGTACATAAAGATTCTAGGGAATACTCAAGGTATCACAGCCTGCTATGGTCCATGGCTGACTATTTTCAAAGGAGCAGAGCTGAAGGAAGATAGGGAATAAGATATATTAGTTTGGTTGACATTGATTTTAAATTTAAAACATTATCTCTACATTAAAACTCAAAAGTTCTGTGCCTCCTAGACCAAACTAAGGATGATTGCTGGAGTAGGATCAATGTAAATCAATCACCTTAATAGTGTCTGGTTTTCATCTGCACTTGTATTGATCCAGTCCCTGGTAAACACAGAATATACATATGACTTTTGGTCAAGTTGCAGACAAGGTAGCATATTTTAGCATACATATTGAAATCCTCGTTCAAGGACATTGTAGTGTACAAGGATGTTTTGCTCAGCATGACTATATAAGAGGGAAAATGGTATGACTAACAATAATGGTTTGAGTATTAAAGGCCCTATTTTTCTTAAAATTAGGGTTTTTTCATGGCCTGGGTTGGATGAGGTTGTATATTCTTTAACGACGTGCCTCTTTTTGCTCCTGCGGAATAACCAGGAGCAGATCAAAAACTTAAACAATGAATAGTTCTGCAGCACCTTATAGACTAACAAGAAAATGTAAAGGGTATCATGAGTTTTTGTGGGCACAACCCACTTCTTCAGATGAATGGATTGAAACCAGTTCTTTTTAAAAATGCGAGCAGGTAGTTGTTGAAAATGTTTTGCACTATTCACCCCACTTTAACAATGAGTCAGCTGCTTCACTAAATGCACCTCGAGGCTTATGGGGCAAGATCAAACAGATTATTGTAGTTAAAAGTGCTTATGAGTTGCTTTTATTACTTAAGACTGCTGGAGCATTTAACCTAAGCAACCAGAAGTGACATGGTGTATTGTTTGAGACACTAGTCAGGAAAACCTGCTCTACAAGCTTCTCTCTGAAATCTACAGCAGAAATTTAAATAGGTGAGTCAATCCATCAGATTTTAGCCAAAAACAACAGCTACTCCCTTGCCACCACTCACTTCTCAAGAAGAGCAACAACTGCCTGTTCACCAGACAGAAAGCACAATAGGCCTATTTTCGAACCAGAAGGTCATATTCTCAAAACAAGGAGCAAACATAGGGTGACCATTCATCCTCCTGTGTAGAGGACAATCCTGTTTTTTGCTATTCTGTCCTCTATTGATATGAAACAGGACGCCTTTATGTCCTCTATTTTTCTCTTGAGACACGAGGTGAAAGTAAGCTTTTGACCCCAAGTGCTGCAATCCGGCACCAAGAAGCCAGCCAGCTGAGGAGCTCAGCTGCAGTGGCTCCCAGCTGGGCTGAGCTCCTGCAAGCTGCCTTGGCAAGCAGCAGGTAGCCAAGAAGGTGAAAAGGGGTTGTCTGGGGGTGTGAATGTACCCCTGTCTGAGGCTGCTCAACCCCCTTAGTGCACGGCCCCCCAGGGCAGCAGTCAATCAGTCCTCCTGAGGTGGATGGCAGGTGAGGGCCAAGCACTCAAACAGCCCCGGACAGCCGCCATCCGGCAGGCGCACCGCAACGGGATGCGCATCTGAGAGGCCCTCAGGGAGATGTTCTCCCAGGTCCCACAGTAGGTCGCTTCTGCCTGGCATCCACATCTCCCTCCCATCCCCAACCCTTTCCTCCTCTGCTTCCCTCATCTCCCAATAAACACAACTGTTTTCTGTTTAACCAAGAATAAACCATATTTACATAGGGAAGAAGGGTGGGTAGTGGGAGGGGGCTCTGAACTGGGAGGGGGAGGAGGAAGGGGTTGTGAACTGGGAGGGGGAGTTATTGCTGGGAGAGATGGCTCCTCCCAGTGCATCTGTGGGTGTGGAGGCCTCGGCGCCCTTTAGCCCGGGTTGCAGCAGGCAGCATGGGGAGGTGGGCAGGACAGGGTGCAGCGGGGGTGGGGTGGAGAAATGGCCACAGCAGGAGGGGCAGCAGGAGGGGGCATGGGCACGGCAGTGAGGGTAGGAGGGTGGGGCAAGGCCACACCATAGTGCACGGCATGGCCAGCATGCGACATGAGGGCGGAGACGGTGTCGCACATGCAGTCACAGCACTGGAGGAACTGGCCCCATGCCTGGTGCTGCCACTTCATGTCAGCCCGCTGACCTCATCCTCCATCTGCTCCACAGCCTGGACATGATGCTGGAGGAGCTGGTCCCGCTGCCTGGCCTGCCGGACTGGTGCCTGGATCGTCAGTGCCACCGCTGCAGGACTGGAGGGTTCCTCACTCCCAGCTGGTCCCAGTGCAGAGAACACAGAAAACAGCGAGGCAGCCAGTCAGCCCTGCCCACAGAGTCCCTGAGCCCAATGCCTACCTCCCTGAGCCCCGTGTTACACCACACAACTGTGTCTTGGGCCCAATCGGTCCCTTGTGTGTGTTCACATAGACTAGCTCAAAATCCCGGAGCGAAGTGATCCTCCATGGATTGTAACCCTTGGGAGACATCACTGTGAATGACGACCCCTTTTGTCTGTGTCGTAGCCACTTAGCATGCTGTGTCCGTCTGCCTGCACTGTGCATACTCCCTCCCCAAGGTAAAGCACATGGCTTCTACTCTTGTCACTGTCTGTGAGCACACACCATTGATGCTGTAGTCATGTTTGAGTACACATCCCCATATTGCATGGGAGCAAGTGTGGGATCTCAGACTACTATCAATTGATTTCCTTGGAGACGCAGCCAGGGCTACTGGGGAGTGTACTGTCCTGGCAGCAAGACTCAGTGGCCCAGAGGCCCAGGCGGGCTACTTCCCCTTCCCCCAGCCCTCGGATAAGTAGCCCAGGGAAGTGTGTGGCTGCAGTGGGGGGCTTGCCTCGGGGTCAGCATAGGGGCTGGGAGCAGCCAAGGGGCTCCGTGGGGGCCGTGCTCACAGGTCTGGCTCGTTGTGCTTATCCCAGGAGTAGCTGCTGTGTTGCACAGGCAGGCATGGCTGCATGCTGTGTGTGCGGCACCGCGACGGGGTGGCGGTGGCTGAAAGGGTAAGCCCCGCACCCCGCATTGGAGTGGCACTTAAGCCCAGCGCCACAGCGTGCAACTGGCTCTGCAGCGCCTGTTTGGCAGCCGCCGCTGGCGCTGGGATTCCCCCAGCGACCATGCCGGATGGCCTGGGAGTGCATTCGCCATCATCCGGAAGGAGGGTGCCGGCTTTGAAAAGGGAGTGCACCTGCTCCCCAGGGGAGAGCCCCGGTGGTGTCATGCTCCTGCGAGCCAGGAGAAGAGGGGACCCAGAGGATGGTGAGACACGGAAGGCTGAGAGCAGAGAAGCGACCGGCACCGGGGGAGCGGAGGCAGCCGGAGCAACCCCAGCCCCGAGCCAACAGAGGACCACCGGTTCGACCCGAACAATGGAGCAACCCCGACGGGAGGAAGGAGCCCAGGATGGGGACAAGGATAGCCTGAGAGCCGGTGAGTTGCGGCATCAGCCCCCCGGCTGAACAGGACGTTGTTACTCCTGTTCTCAGGGTCCTGGACGGGGACCTGGAGTGAGGGAGGAACCAGGTCCCCCTCCCCTCGTGGAGATTAAGAGGATTCTGACAGCGATGAGGAACAGCGAGGTGGAACTGTAGGACAACCTTGGGGTGAGGGGGTTGTAAGGACTGGCCAACCAACTCTAACGGTGAGACTAAAAGACACTCGTGTGGGAAGGGAGCCATGGGGACTAGCGAGCACCCCTCAAAAGGGAAGGGGAGTTGCAAAACCGGGTAAGCAATGCCCCAATAGGCACCCTTCAGGATGTGTGGGGTGTAGCCTGCACCCTTGGGGCTTGGATGCTTCCAGCTGGCATCCCCCCTCACTCCCCTGGGCAAGATGTGTGTGAGCAGCAGGGTCCCAGGCATGCCCTGGAGCTGCCTGCCGCATCTACGTGCCACACAGTCAGGCTGCATGAGGTTGCATGTGCTGCGTACTAGCTGCACACTATGCAGCAGAACTGCCTGACTGACGCTCTCTCTCCCTCCCACCCCACCCCCCCGGCACCCGCCTCCCCCGCCCTTGCAAGTGAGAAACACAAAACTCACCGGAGGATCCGTCGCCAGCCTCAGATGAGGCCCAGGAGATGTCCCAGCTGCTGGGCACTGGTTCGAGGTGGAGGGTGATGGGAAGGTCCTCTCCATCATCCTCAGAGCCAGTGGTCAGGTTGCCCTCCTCCTCCAGGTCAGGCAGCCTGACTGCCGGGGTGCGCAGTCCAGTGTCAGTGGCACCAAAGGCCCTTGGACCGCCATCTCTCCCAGGATGGTGTGCAAGCGGTCATAGTGGGGTCAGGTGTCGGCTCCTGCCCCCTCACCTTCAGTGGCTCTGACATAGCCTAGGCACAGCTCCTTGACCTTGGCCTGGACCTGTTCCAGGGTCCGGGCCGGATGTCCCTGGTCTACCAGCACCTGGGCCATGCAGCCGAAGATGTCCTCATTGCGTTGACAGGACCAGGGGTCATGGAGGGCTTCCTCTTGCCCCCACAAGTCCAGAACAGCCTCGACCTCTGCCCCGACCAGCATGGGGCGCTGCGCTTGCTGCCCCTCCGTGGCTGCTGGGAGCTTGGGGTGGCTGCTGGGACGGGGTGCAGGTTCATGAGGTGGCTTCCGGGGTAGACATCTCTCTAGGGCTCCTGGGTGCAGCAGGCAGAGTCGCGTGGTGGAGCTGCTGTGCGCGCTGCTGCGTGCGCTGCTGCTGCCACGTGGCGTCTGCAGGGTGCGTGTGCCTTAACGGGGGGTCTGGCAAGCAGGAAGTAGCGACCTTGAGTGCAGGTATGGAGCATCCAAGCAGCCATCTGTGTTTTTTCCTGGGAGGTTAGTTCTTGCACAAAAACTCTTGCTGCCCGTCCACACTACCTTCTCGCACAAGAAGGCTTCTTCCTCAGACTGAGCATCAGAGCTCTTGCACAAGAAGCCCTCTGTTCAGACGCTCTACTGTAAATTTACTTATGCAAGAACGTGCATGCAGTGTAGACACTCCGCAAGTTTTTGCTCAAGAACAGCCATTCTTGTGCAAAAAGCCTACAGTGTAGACAGCCTGAGACTTTGTAACTACCAAGACTTACTGCTAAGTCTGTCATTACTGAAACTTCTGCAAGCTATCACCTTTGTGATGCAAACTGTTTTGAAACTATCCCAATTCCTAAACATGTTGGCTGCATCTAGACTGGCAAGTTTTTCCCGCAAAAAGCAGCTGCTTTTGCAGAAAAACTTGCCAGCTGTCTACACTGGCCGCTTGAATTACTGCAAGAACACTGACTTCCTACTGTCTGGAATCAGTGCTTCTTGTGGAAATGCTATGCTGCTCCTGTTTGGGCAAAAGCCCTCTTGCGCCAGTGTAGACAACGCAGTATTGTTTCGCGCAAAAAAGCCCCCGATCCTGACCTAAAAGAGACTGCCAGGCTATTGTGGGAAGGGGGATCACAATACTGCCACCCTTACTTATGCTCTACCTTCACACGGGGTGGCTGGGGAACAGAGGCTGCTAGTCAGGCACTTAGCTGAAGAAGCAGCACCACCAGCAATAGTGCAGAAGCAAAGATGGCCTGGTACCAGCCCCGCCCTGCTGGCTGCACAAGTGCATCAGCTTGGTGGCTCCCTTGCCAGTGCGGTTTGCCTCATGGCAGAGGCAGCCAGTACAGCTTCCTGGACCCCCTGTGGCTGGGACTGTGTGTAGGGTTGCCAGATGGTTTAACAAAAAATACCAAACACCATCCCTCCAAAAAACCAAACACACACCACACTTCCACTGTTGAGGGGGAAAAAAAAAAAAAAAAAAAAAAAAAAGGACCTTGTACCGCATTTTACACCACTCACTCCAGTTTGGAGCCCCACGCTAAGCCCCAATGCACCCATCGCTCTCCCTGAGCCAGTCCCCCCCCCCCCGCCCCATCCCAGTGCTCTCACCCCTCCCCCAGAGCCAGGGCCCCCACAGTGCCCCCCATCACAATGCATTCACCCCTCCCCCTGAGCCAGGCATCCCCAGCACCAGGAGTGTCCTGCTCCAACCAAATCGCCCCCTGCAGAGCCAGGCACCAGAGTAACAGGACAGCCGGGTAAGGAAACCTTACTTTTAAAGTCGCCGCTCCTGCTGCCCGGCCCAGTTGTCTTGGCTCGCAGTGTGTAAAGGGAGGCATCACATGGCCAGCTCCCAGGTCTCTGCTCAATGGGTCACGTAGGCCAGAGCAGCATGCACTCTGCTCCCATCGCAGCCCACCCCTCCCAGAATGGCGCCCAGCAAGTGCCCTCTCCTGCCTCCACTCCGCTTTGCTACTCTCTGCCATGCTCCTCTCTCCCCTGCCCTCTCCAGACGCAGCAAGGGGGACTTGTGCCTGCTGGGCTTCTGTCCAAGGTAAACAGGAAATACTGGACATTTCACATGACCGGTATTTTCTGTTTATTTTTTACCGGACAGGGGGACCTGAATAACGGACACTCCGGCAAAAACTGGACACCTGGCAACACTGACTGTGTGATTACTGGGGGGGCCGCTTGTCTGCCCATCCCTCACTCCCGGGCCAGCAGCTGAATGGGCCTGATTAAATCACTTTCAAAACATTTTGCAGGCTGGGTTGGGGAATTGCTTGGGCCACAGGTGGCTGCAGACCGGGAGTTGGAGACTCCTGTCTCCAAAATTTGTTTGCTTTGTGCAGAAGATATGATCTCCCACGGTAACTGCCTCAGAGTGTGCAGTAGTTAGGGCCTGGCAGGGAGCTACATATTGATACCTGCTAACTGGCTGAGGGAGGAATCCTGCCACTCTAGCCTGGACCCTCAAAAGGTATTTAGGCTCCTAACTTCCATTATTTCAAATACGTCTAAATATCCTTGAGGCTCTTGGCCTGTGTTACAGCCTGGATGAAAGATAGTCACCTCGGGTACATTGAACTGCTGTAACCTTATCCTTTCAGCCCTGAAATGAAAGGACATGGCACAACTTGTAGCACATCAACCTAAGCACTATCTGCTTGAGGACTCCTCCCTTTTAAACTCCACAGTCAGAAAAGAATGAGATTCTACTGTGCCATGGGCGGGAAGAAGACAGTTCCTGCCTTAAACAGTTTATAGCAGTGATGGCCATCAGAACTAGTGAGTGGGCCACTTGGGCAACCTGCCACCCACTGGGGTTCCATCTCTCACCCATGCAGCCCCTGCCTGCCCCTCTCCCCCATGCGTTTCTTGTGCACTGGGGCCCTGAAGCCCATGCTTCCTGCTCCTCCTCCTCCTTCCTCCTCCTAGCACTTTCAGAGCAACATGAATCACCTGATTCACACTCCATCCCTGCTTCTTCCCCTCCTTCCAGAGCTTGAATACCCATGAACTGCTGGTTGGCAGCACTCAAGCTCTGAGAGGGAGCAGGAACCAGGATGGCAGGCGTGTCATTGTGCTCTGAAAGTGCTGAGGGGGAGGGTAAGGAGAAGAAAGTGCAGAGCACCAGTGCCCCAGTGGGAAGGGGGGTGCACCACAGGTAAAGCCCTGGTGGGCACATGCAGCTCACAGGCCATATGTTGCCCACCACCGGTTTACAGCCTAAGACCTTGTGTGCACTAGGAAGGGTTTGCTGGATATACCCACCTCTCCTGCCAGCATTGCTGTCAATGCAGGTACTCCAAACATAGGCTGCAATGGAGTTACTTTACATTTTATGTCAGCATGAATAAGGTCAGAATATATGACCTTAAATTAATAAGCTTATCATACTTTATTAAACTCACTCTGGTCATGCACTAGAAGTTCACGGTTTTGAATGGACAACAGTCAAGTCTTAATAAGCTAGAAATAACCTTTTCACTCAGATGGAAGGAAAACCCAGCAGTTGCATTTCTCCCCATTTTCCATGGAGGCAACAAAAAAAAAAAAAAAAAAAAATAAAAAAATCAAAGCTTCAGCTAACTTCTTCATTTAGATGGGAAGCAGGCTGAGCAAATGAACCTTGAAGCAGCTTCAGCCTCCCACACTGGCTTGTCTCCAGGCCTGGTCAAAGAGTTTATGGTGCCCAAGGCAGCACACTGTGATTGGCTGCGCAGCGCAGCTGGGCGGCTCCCAGCCAGGGCAGCGAGTGAGTAGCCAGGCAGACAGACACTGGGGAGTGTGAGACCCTGAAGGCGCAGGGCTCAAAGCAACCGCCTTGCCCTAACCCTGCTTGTCTCAGCCAGAAAGGGGAAAATATAGGAAGTGAAACAAATCTGGAACTTGCGAATCCAGAATTTAAAAACCAGTGACATTCAAACACAAAAGGATTTTTCTCTTTAGGTTGTTTGGAATTAACTGAAAGAAAAGATACAAGAGTACTATAAGCCACATTAGACCCAGACTTTTATTTTCTTTAAGTGGGAGGGAAGATGGCAATTCTCGCAATCTGTTCTTTTTTTTTTTTAACTTGATCGTTGTAGGCAGATTTACGTCGGAAAGGCCCACTCTGTTCACACACATGGAACTGAGTTTGACAGCCACATAGCCTCCTGTAGATAAATTCCCAGTACTATTGTCACCTTTGAGTGAGCTAGAGTTTACTTTACTGCCCCTTTCCTGGTGTTCCAAAGCATCTTACAGAAAGAACACACGGAGATCCAGAATTCAGTCTTTGCACAGGGTCTACCTCTCCATAAGCAAGTCTTAAAAGAATAAGAGGGATGAACTTAATTTTTAAATACAACTATATAAATAAGAAACTCATAGCTTAATTTCTGCTACATAAAGCTACTTCATAACACGCACGGGTTATTTTCATGTACACAAACAAAACAAACAAATTAAATCTAAACAAGTCAGTCTGCACAGAAACACAGCAAGAAGCAACTCAGAGTTCCAAAAGCTTAGACCAGGGGTGGGAAATAATTCTGGAGGTGGGGGGCACTCCAAGAATTTGGTAAGTTGTCAAGCGCTGCACTTTTCCATGATATTAATGGAGGAGGTGCAGGGATTTGGGTTGTGATCAGGAGTAGGAGATTATGACCTGTAGGATGGATGTATGAAGGGGTGCAGAGTCCGGGGGAGGGGGGAGGGAGGATTTGGGATGGCAGATGCAGGTTCTGGATGGGAGGCACTTGGTTGGGAGGCTCCCAGCCAGGAGCCCAGCAGATTCCTTAACCAGGGTCCTTGCCTTCCATGACCCTCCACACCACTCAGAGCAACTTCAGGGGCCATGTTTGCTGCTCTGAACTGAACACTGCTATTCTGGGACGAAGGAGAGGGGTACTCGCACATGCTACCTGTCCTGGAAATAGGCAGCACCCGTTGACCAGAAACCAGCCAATAGAAGCTGTAAGATTTTGCTGAGGGTGGAGGCAGTGTGAGAAGCCCTTCTCTCCTCCCCTCTTACCACACCCCTGCTCCTAGAGGCACATAGCCCCACAGCCAGATTTTCTGAGCACTGAATTGTGATGGGACAGGCAGGGAGCCTGACACGTGTGCCAGATCCAATGACTTGGGGGGCCAGAGCGGTCTCGTGGGCCATATTTTGCCTGGCCTAGACTGAATTTTATCTGAGAATCACTTACAGCTAGATCTGTATTTCTGGGATCAATGTAGCAGTGTAGATTTAGTTAATGGCAGAGCACTCTTCCCTTGACTTCTGTACTCCAGCTCCCAGAGAAGCATATGGTAAGTTGACACAATACAGCAGAGGCAACTGGTTCTTGTGGGGGAGGGGTGCAGGGAGGGTGATCCAGATGGACAGGGAGGGGGCATGAAGGAGCACAACAGATAGAAATTAAAATTGTGGTGATAGCATAGTGGGGGGGGGGGAGAAGAGGAGAGACAACATCACCCAAGTGCTACCATGAGTCACCCAGGCAACAGTATAGACAACCCTAAGTTGACCTATGTTGACTTCAGCTATGTAACTTCTGTTACTGATGCAGTATGATTTAGGTCGACATACAGCTGTAGTCTAGACCACAGTCTTTGTTCATCCACTCTGTGCAATCTGCTGAATCAGAAGCACCACAAGTAATATCTTCCCTCCTCTTGCTTGCAGTTTGAAATCCAGGCAGACTTGCACTTCCTCCTCAGCTGACTAGTTAATATTGATTGGTAGGTTAATTATATAAATGAAAACCCCGGTTGTAAGAAAAATACAAACCTGAGAATACAGGATAGATGCTTTCGCTAACATCACATTTAAACAAGGAAAGAGTTAGTGAACCAAATTGGTTTTGTGGAAAAATTTAATAAAAAATAATCAGGTTTTTGATAGGAAATGAGTAGTTAAGTAGTATTTTCCCACTTTACCAATGGCAAAACTGGGGCAGGTAACACCAGTGAATTACCTAAGGGGAACAGAGGGAGTCAGTGTCAAATGGGACTAGAGCTCACCAGGACTTGATTCACAACCTTTTTAGCTCATCTACTAGATCAGATCCCCCTCCCAAGAAAAAGGAGGCAGAAAATGGACACTACAGTTGAGCAGTATTATTTGAAAGCTCATGCAACACATTAAGGAAAGGACCACGTTATATCAATTACATTATACACAGATTCCTGTGTGGTAGGCACACAAGCAGGCATTCTCTTCATTATTAGTATCTTGCTGCTCTGTCTATTCGTTGAAAACAAAGTGTCAGTAGAATTTTTCATCCTAATTAGGTTTCATAATAGTGTAAACAATTGCCTGATGTGTATATGCAGCACTACCCTCTTCTGGATAGAATCAGAATAGCTCAGCTATGTACTGGAGCCCTTACATTGCTAACCAATACCAGAAAGTTGTTCAATTGAGGGCTTATGGGTATGAATTCTATTCCTTCTGTCAGTGGGGCTTGCTTTGTACAGCCCAGCGAAAACTGCAAAGCCTTAGGAGTCTTCAGATCTGTTAACAAAAGCAGTATTTTCACTCCTGACCTACGAAAGTGTGACTGAATACATAAATTAAGAGCCTCTTCCTTACCTTAGACTTTAACTTTTGCAAGTAGTCAACTAACTTTTACACTGATTGTATTACTCTATAAATTGTTAGCTGTAAAACACATTAAACATTGTTTTAAATACAAAGCATATTGATAATATGAATGATGTCAAAGTTCCATCAATTTAAAGGTAACAGACAAAAAACAGTTTTTTCAGACCATTCTCAGGCAGGCAGAACTAACCCTAAGTACATTCATTTGTTTTACATTGCATATTTTAAACTGATGTCATTGGCACCAAGAAGGGCCATACCTCATTTGATTAAAGGAATTAACAGCTACATTTAAATAAGTGGAAATGAAAACAATTCCATCAATCAATTCTTGAGGAAAATGAGAACTTAGTAGAAAATGGTAAGTCACAGTATATGCCACGATATGTGGCATATTTAAAAGATGCTAAAGATTGACTCTTCATGTATATATTACAGTTTGCTGCTAGATGCCTGATATAAGATTGCAAAATCAGAATAGGTTGTTTTCTCTCAAGTGAAGATAAAAGATCAAAATCTGTTAATCCTTTGCTTAAATGACAGTTGTTGGCTTCACTTATAGAGGCCTTTGTTCACTTATAGAGGCCTTTGTTGGCCTTGATTGTTTATAAATTAATGCTGCAGTTTACTCAAATATTCTGAGAGTAACTGAAAAAAAAATCAAAAGCACATTTGTGCACTGGTGTTGTACTGTAAATCAAGAAATGAAAACAAAACTCAAAATGTGTCACCTCAGAAGCCTTCTCCAGAGAACCCAAAGGACCAACACCCCAGTGACCCAAGTTCCAGCACATCAGAATTACTGTATCCTCTCAAATGGATGCCAGTGCCAGGAAAGTGACTGGTACAGGGTCAGAGAGAGGTTGAGTGTATTTATTAATCCTCTCCCCACCCCAGCTTGAACAGTGATGAGAATCTAATTCTCCTTTCCTGTTCCAGGCAGGTATTTTTTCATGCTTTATATTGCAGCCTGGTGGAGCTGGGCCAGAGAGCCCTGAAGGGATGCCAGGCAGGAAGTAGCAAAGTTGTCTGGCAGAGCCAAAAACCTCACTCTTAGGGAGTGAAGACCTAGGACAAGGAGAAAATCCAGCTTGATGAAAGGTGAATAAGACTGTTTTGAAATTCAAAAACAGGGCTGTTTCAAAAGGTAAACAGGGCTGCCAGATCTGCAGTTTAGGAGACCTCAATTTTTACCACTCATGTTCTGAGGCTGAGTACAGTACATGCTATTTTATGTTTGGCTGACAATTCAGAAGAGGGTTAATTAATAACCTGAACCCCCTGGGGAAAGGCATTTCCCCTTTACTACTCTGGCTGGTGAGCAATGTAAATTACCCCATCCTGTTAAAACAAGAAACCTTCAGCCACTGTTTCCATAGCTCC
Organism: Pelodiscus sinensis; assembly: GCF_049634645.1. Lineage (NCBI taxonomy): Eukaryota > Metazoa > Chordata > Testudines > Trionychidae > Pelodiscus > Pelodiscus sinensis. The sequence continues at coordinate 49,378,750 of NC_134712.1, read as the reverse complement.
CTGCGCAAACACATGCATCCATTCTAGACACATTACTTACTCTCTTCCATGCATGAGGCTCAGTTTGAATGGTGTAGGTGTTTGGAGCAGAGGAAGAAAGGTTACTTGCTGAATTAATTGTGGCTAGGCAGAGGCAGGCAGACTGTAGCTGGTGGCAAGATTAGTCTAAACTAGCCAGGTTTATTAAACGTGAGTCATTATTAGTCTCTGCCTGGGAGGGATCTGATTTTTGTAAATTATCTGAAAATTAGCAGAGAAGGGGAGCAGTTGAGCAACAATGCAGGAAGGGTGCTGAAAAACACTGCCTGAGTGTGCAAAGTTTTTCGTTTGGAAAGGAGGTATCTGATCATTTCATGATAATACAGGAAAATGAATAAATAGAGTCCAGTCTCCCAGTGTGCCAGATTAATGAACAAGAGAGAAACTGCCTTGGCCCACAATAGTTTCTGCACCCCCCCAAATGAGGTGTATTTTGCTAGTCACTTGGGCTGTGTCTAGACTGGCAAGCTTTTCCGCAAAATCATCTGCTTTTATGGAAAAGCTTGCCAGCTGTCTACACTGGCCACTTGAATTTCTGCAAAAGCACTGACAATCTCATGTAAGATTGTCAGTGCTTTTGCGGAAATACTATGCTGCTCCCATTTGGGCAAAAGTCTTTTTCCGAAAAACTTTTGCGCAAAAGGGCCAGTGTAGACAGCTGAGATTTGTTTTCTGCAAAAAAGCCCCGATTGCGAAAATGGCGATCGGGGCTTTTTTGCAGAAAAGCATGTCTAGATTGGCCACGGACGCTTTTCCGCAAAATGTGCTTTTGCGGAAAAGCGTCCTGCCAATCTAGATGCGCTTTTCCAAAAATGCTTTTAACGGAAACTTTTCCGTTAAAAGCATTTCCGGAAAATCATGCCAGCGTAGACGTAACCTTGTGGTAAACTGAACATGAGGTACATTAGAGACATTCTAAAATGATCACCATGGGAGAGAGATCTTCCACAAAAACTTCTTGTGCAAAAGCACATCCAGACCTCAAAAGTGCATCGCAAAACTTAGGTGCTTTTGTGTAAGAGCGTCCACACTGCATAGATGTTCTTGTACAAGAAAGCTCTGATTGCCATTCACAAAATGGCATCAGAACACCTGTGCTTTTTCTAATAGGCTCTTTTTGCACAAGAAACCCCTGTTGAGCATCCAACACATGCCTTTTTGTAGAAGAGCTATAGCACAAAAAGGAGTTATTCCTCATGGGGAGAAGAATAACTCTACCAGCAAAAGCCGGCTGTCCTGGCAATTTACTGTATTTTTTTTTTTTTTTTTTTTTTTTGCACAAAAACACACTTGGTGTGGCTGCTCCGCTGGTTTGTGTGTAAAAACAGTTGTTTTTACACAAAAACCTTGTAGTGTAGACATGGCCTCCGTGAAGCAACTCAGGTTCTTCTGGACTCTGAAATTTTATTATCCTAAGTACAGCGATATACAACATTCGGAGACATGTTTTAAAATGTCTCCAATGTGGAGTGAAATTACTTTGAAAAAAAATTGGTATTTGAAACTAATTTTGGCGAGATGGAGAAAAATGTTGAATCAAAAGGCATTTCCAGTAATACTCATTTAGCACTTTTCAGCTATTGGTCTCAAGTAGGCCTCTAAAATGGGTATTTTTATCCCCATTTTACAGATAAGGCAACTAAGACATGAATAATTTAAGTGACTCGTCCAAAGCTTGAAAGGAAACTAGTGCCAGAGCTGGGAACAGAACAACTAGTTTTCCTCCTCTGGTCCCATGCCCATATCAGGTGGGTCACACAGTCTCTAAAGACTTTACCTCCGTCTGACAAAAATACAGACCCCCTGTGATAGAGTTCTATAATTAAAAAAAAGAAAACTACCTCTTCACTCTTACCAGAAGTGCTAATTCTATGGAATTAAAACTAAATTAGTGCAAGTCTCCCTGTTCAGAACCCTTGTAACCAGGGCATTTGGAAATAGTGTATAAATTAATAATGCTGGTTTTGTTTAGTTTCCAGGAAATTGCAGCATGAATTGACCTACATTACAGTGCTCTTTCTTGGATGTTCTTCAGAAAAGCTCTAGCTCTTTACAGAACATATGACTTCATAAGGCCCAGAAACAACTGCAACACCATGAATGCATGTAGCAGTGGCCAAATAGTGAATTATGATTCCATCTCCGTATATATGCTTGGACAATTTTCTAGTTTCTCTTCTGCTTATCCCCAGAATTCATAAGAAGGGAAAAATATATTGCTGTCATATAGAAAGCTGCATTGCAGCAAAAGCACTAGAGACAAGATTTAACACTGTCTGGTACCTATTACAATGTGGCTTGTTAATTTTAAAGATTCTTACATTTTGGCATAGCAGCTTATAGGCTCAGCTAGTCATCTTATATATGTACAATACTGAATGGGGCCCAGATTCACCAGTCTGCTCTGCTTCACTCCAGTGTTATAAAGGGATCCAATCATCATGTATTTTCCATATCGTGGGTTCCCCTGACAGTCCTCAGCAGGCATCACACTAGCATATACCCCATTATACCCACTTCTATCACATTTCTGGGTGTAATCCAGACCAGTGAGCGGCTGTGTCACTTCTACCCTGCAACCTTGATGCCTCACAATGCTGCAACTCCCAGCCAGGGCTCTTTAGAGACAGATTAGCAGCATGTAGGTCACATCCAGAGTGCCTGTGTAGAGCCACAGTACTGGTTCAGCAAGTCTGATCACAGCAGCATGTCAGCCACACTCTAGCCTCCAGCAGTCTTTTTTGCCACTGCAGAGTGACCCCAAACACCCACCTACAAAGTCCTGGATTCCCCTCCCCCCAAAAGTGTGTTCTAGACTATTCAGCCCACTCCTGGACAGTTCAGATATTTGAGATCCATTGCCCCTGTAACAGTTTGATATTTTTCCTGATGTTACCTTACAGTTCAATTTAAATACACCCCTGGATTCGTTTTGGGGGGAAAAAATAACTACAAAAAGTTTAAGTGACTACAAGTCTAAGGTAAAGTCAAAGCATTACAAGAGAAATAGAGATAAAATGCTATTCAGTAGCAAACATTTAACAAGCCAGAGGTGATTTCAGGTAAAATACTGACTATAGGATCCCAGCAATGTGGTTGACCAAATTTTCACATCAGATCCCTCCCTAAGTCAAAAGGCTGGTTCCTCCCTCCTCTAAGGCGAGGGAGTGAAGTTGAGATGTTTTTGCCCCTCACTCTCATTGTCAAGTCACCCTTTGAAATTTATTTTCCTAAGGGTCACCCTAGAAAAGTTCCTTCCCATTATGAGGGAAGAGACAGTCTTGTGGTGAAAGGCGTTCTATGTTGTTGCTTTCTAAGATGCAGATTGATCAGTTTCTGCCCCTTTCATTGCCAAAGAATAGTCACTTGATCAGTGATTTCCAATCAACTTCGATGGCACCTGGCTAAAAGCATTGGACTGTCCTTTGTCTTTGAGAAACAAGTCTACCCACTCTTGATATCCCAAGTATCATGTGTGCTACTTTATAGTTAAATTGAGGTAAACACACTTTGCTTTTTTCAGGATAGACCTGTTTACCAACCTCTGCATAGATAGTCATAATTTTACACAGAACGTTGCCACATTCATTTCACCATAATATTATTGACCAGTGTCGACTTAGTTTTCCAACAATATATCTTACGAGACATTCTGTAGGAAGATTATAGCAGTATGAAAGGAGTGAATATAGAGGTGCATTCTCATCTTGTCATAGGCTTAACACAAGGGGTGTTTTAGGGAAAGAGAGGTTGGTGAGGGTGTGTAGCCAGAACATGCTGTTCTCTTGGTTGATGAGTGGCCTCTGGGGAGCTCTAGCCAACTGTTATTTAGAGCTGCTCCAAGGTTGATATAATCTACATGGTGGGCAGGGAGGAGAGGAAAGGCACATAGAATGGGGCTATCATTTGGAAGCTGTTGCCAATTCCCTTCTGGTCTCTCCTTCCTGCTCCCTGTTTCAGCTACACCCAGCTGTAAATTTAGCTCTGGAGCTCTAAAAATAAAGCATGGGGCTGTTTTAAATTAAGTCTCTTATTAAAGGAATAGTGAAACTGTAGAGTCAATGCCAAGTTAAGTACCTTCAACATGTTGGTGATACAGCTTTGTGCTTCAAATGGCTGTCATTCCTCTATTGCAGGGCTACTCTACTTTGGAAGCCCCGGGGGCCACAATAATGCAGCCCTTGGCATGTGCTGTGAGTAACTTAAGTGTGGTTGTATACACATGTGGATATATATGCAAATAGCTTCAAGATTCATGTTGCCTTTGAAGGTTCGTTTTAACGCAGTGATAGTCTTTTGACAAAGACAACACATTGGTTTTCCATTTATCTCTGCAAAAGCAAATTCCATCTTCCAAACAGGAATGAAAACCCTGTGTTCATCAACATGCGTCTCTTCTTTGTTGCCGTTTTTAATGCTTCTTACAAAGAAAAGTTGTATACCAGTATTTTGGGTATTTAGCGTGAAGCTTTCTTGGAGTGATTTTACTCAGAAAGTTTCCAAGCCAGAGCACTCCAACCTGCAATGGGCAGGCAGCTGGGTGAGTCAGGCCAGACATGAAGGGCAAAAAAGGACAGGTGCCCATGCAGGAGTCTGTCACACCATGTGGGACGGAGGCAGGGCTGTCCAGCCATGGTGCTGGACCCAAATGTGTCCAGTGTGAGCCAGTAAGCACCTCATGCTCTGCCTACAAGGCTAAGCAGCCAGCACTTACCACAAAGCCCCTGCACTCCTGGCGCCTCCTCCCTGGGGGCTAGAAATGCCAACACCCTGTAACCATCTGTTCCAACCAGCCCATCCACTTGTGTCTTTCAGTGTTCACCCCACCAGGGAGACCTCGCTGTGGTAGAGCCTGTTCCCAGTGAAGGCCTTGTTCAAAGGTTCCCACCGACAGACCACATGTTGAGCCCCACAAACCCAAATCACACTGCAGGCCACAAACAAATGGCCTGCAGACCACAAGTTGAGTAGCCCTGCTCTATTGGATACAGGCAGTCCCCGAGTTACGTGGATCCGACTTATGTCGGATCCACAGTTACGAACGGGGCCCTCCCTCTCCCTGGTCTCCAGCAGACAAGGGAGAGGAAGCAAAGCAGCGGAACATGCGGGCAGCGGACAGCCCAGACGCATCTGGGCTGTCCGCTGCCCACGTGTTCCGCCGCTTTGCTCCCCGTCCCCCTGATCTGCAGACCAGGGGGACGGGGAGCAAAGCAGAGCAAAGCCGCAGAGCCCGAGGGCAGCAGGACAGCCACGGCGCATCTGGGCTGTCCCGCTGCCCCCATGCTCCGCGGCTTTGCTCCGGACGCCTGTGGTACAGCAGCTGGGGCGCTGCCGGTTGGTCCCGTAGCGCCGCTCTGGGCGCTACTGGACCAACCCGGCAGCACCCCAGCTGCTCTGCCCCAGGCAACCTGATTCAGCCACTGCTGAAACTGACCAGTGGCTGACTACAGGAAGCACCTGCCCCGGGCTTCCTGGAATCAGCCGCTGATCAGTTTCAGCAGCAGCTGACTTGGGGATGCCTGGGGTTCTTAAGTTGAATCTGTATGTAAGTCAGAACTGGCATCCAGATTCAGCCACTGTTGAAACTGATCAGTTTCAGCAGCGGCTGAATCTGGACGCCAGTTCCGACTTACATACAGATTCAACTTAAGAACAAACCTACAGTCCCTATCTTGTACGTAACCCAGGGACTGCCTGTATACATCAAACAGGAGCGGTGACAACAAAGAACCATTGATGACTCTATAGGCCGCTCAGCTGATAAATTACACAGGATATTCCTGGACTTTTTTGAAAGGAAAGAAAGCCACCAAAACTCACTCTCCGCTGCTGCAAAATCCAACAGGTGAGTCACAACAGCAAATAAAAACAGCATAATGTACATTTGGAGGCTAATACTGCATTCTATGTGCGCCTAGCCACCCATGAAATAAACCCTGACATGGCTTATTGCTACTAAACTAAGCCTTGCTACTTTAATTCTTCAAAAAACAAAATGGGGATAGAGATATTAATGCTGCTGTCTATTCTGAAAAAGTCTTTAGCAGAAGGCTAGGAGAAAATGGTTAGAAATACATTTCTGCTATTATTGAAATGTAGTCATTTTTTCCTCTTTAAAAAAAAATAAAAAAAAACACATTTTACACATTCTTTCCACTCTCAGCCCTCAGAAGCTCAGCTGCCATTTCAGCAACAGTTTATGGCAAAACACCCAATTTCATTTTTTCCTGTTTTCAATTCCCTTTTCTTTTAGAAATACCAGTGCAGGACTTTCAAGCAGTTTAGATTTTGCAATATAGTTCAGAGTATTTGGAGGTCCCCCAGATAGTACTGAAAGGGTAAGTTGGCTCTTTTTGTTTAATATATCACTTCCTCTCCTAATTATTCACTCCTCCCATTTACTTTCCTTCCCCATTAATCAACATTATATATAAATAAGCTTTGTACAAATTGTTTGTTTTTCAGTAATGAGATTCCCTCCACAGCACGAGACATCATGAAAAAGGTCTAACAGACCAATCAGATTTTGGTTTTGGAAAATTGGCACATAATAGTAAAAACTATTTCTAATGTTCTGAACTGGTGCTAGTACATTTAAAACAGAATTAGTATGGATTCCTTGTCTTTATCTATTGCTAGAAATCATTCCTATATAGGCAGTCTCAATTCCACATACAGCTCTAAAACCAGGCTTGCTGGTCTCAAACAAATATGTGGAATCAAAGTGTTGCTAAAGCATCTTTTGAATTACAAGAGTATTTTTTTCTTGGTACCTGATTGTACCCCATAGAGATCCTATGGCAACAGGAAATTAGACATGCATGTTCTATATTAGCATTAGCAAATACATAAGACTGCAGTTTTCATTTTCAGTTAGGTAGAATCATATTGTGAATTTGAGTACTCTACTGCATTGCCACTGGAGCTACACACTAAGTGACTGCTGATGAATCTTTAAGACATTTGCTGCCACTTACTGGATAACTGCACATCTTACTTCAACAAAAGAGAAAACATATGAAACTTGTTTCTAGTAAAACTTGCAGTTCAACATCCCTGTAAGCATTCCACATGTGTAAGAAAAATGACAAGGGCAAAACTGCATGGGGGAGCGAGATCTTTGTTAAGACCATATTAACCCTTCTGCCAGGTGCAACCACTAGCCATCAGGGGCAGGTTCAATATCTAGAGATTCCTTTTCATCAATCCACCACAGAACTGGCTCAAGCCCCCACCCAGTAACCTGGGAAATTTACACCCCACCCCAGGCACCTCTGAAAGGCAATGCTTCCCCACTCCCAGCCATAGAGTCTGAGTGTAGAAAAGACATTTTTAATAAAAGGGAGGGGAGTAACTTGGCATTAATTTGGGGGAAAACCCACTATGAACAGGGTTCATAACAAGCAATGAGTAGAAGACCCATCCCAAGTAGGTTGGGCAGTGTTCTTTCCCCCTCAGATTCTTAAGACTAGCAACTCAGAAGTCCCCTTCACATGCCCAAACCTTTTCTGCACCCACTTCACAGTTGCTGCCTTTGGTCAGTGCAGACCAAGAGTCGAGAGTTCACTTCCCACATTGGCTGGGGGAAGATAGTAAAATGTGGATACAAAGGCATCTTACTCCACTGGCTGCTCATCATTTCCTGGTATCAGCCTGTGAGCAGATCACATCACTCCTCTCCACTGCCACCCTGCTGGCTGTCAGTCACTATCAGTTGCCATCCACCTCTTAGCTGTAACCTCTGCACAGGAGAAACACTGTCAGCTCAAGTGGCTTTAGCTCTTGGGCAAAATCCAGTCATACTACAAGCAGTTTCAGCTCTCATTGAGCAATTTAAGCAAACTCCTAATGAAGCCTATTTAGCACCATCATCTTTAAACAAGAGGGAGAAACAGGTTGAACCAGCCTTACAACAGAGACTTGAGGGCATGCAACTTTCTGGTTGGGAACCCTCCCCCCACCTTTCACTTTCAAAGCCCTTATCTTATCAAAGTTCTTTAAACCGAGAGTGACTCTGTTCTTTGAGACATGTTAAGCACAGTCCTTTCCCCACAATAATTACAAATACGGTAAACATATTTCACTATCCCTGCATTCAGTACTAACGTAATTTGTGACCCAACACCAACAAAGTTGATTGATTATAATGAGCAAAACACTACTTCATCTGCTGACTATCTAGTAAAGCTAAGCAAAACAGGAACATACTGTATTTACATAAACACACCCAAGATCTCTTCCCCGCCCCCCCCCCAGCTAGTTAACAGGGATGCATTCATTCAGACTCTGCTTATATCATCATAAAATACTGTAAATTGTGTCATCCTGCTTCATGTCCTTTTCTGTGCTATTACTGTATATACTGGCTAATTAAATATCAGGGAAATCAGACTAGTCAATCTCTAAGCCCAAAGGCAATAGTTCGCCATTTGCAGAAGATATTAAGACAAAAAGTAATACCAAAGATGGGCATAGAAAAAAAGACTATAGACTAATCACCCACAGTTTTAAACCCAGAGCCTCAAAGGGAGATCAGAATGAGGTGCCTCTCACAGGGGGATACACTCATACTCTTCCCGGGCCAAGCTGTCATGTCCCTGGGCTTCTTGGGACCATGGCCAACCCCACATGTCCTACAATGCAACTGTGATTTCCACCCATGTGCCTCCCACCAGGGCAATGTGTCCTAGAAATGGCTCTTTAGTCAACACCCCTCTTACTGGGGCAGTGTGGCCTAGCAGCCAGAGTTAGTAATAAACAGGTGATGGTCCCCCAGCTCAGGGGTTGACGAGGTGGTATGGGGACCTGGGCCCTTCCTACTCTACCAGGTCCCAGCCCAGGGCCCTATTAGCAGTGGCATAGTCCACTGCTCTCTCAGTGGGGAATCCCTCCAAAACACATTGAGAACCACAGGCTACAATATCCCTCCCTAGTCTACTTCCCACCAGTCTCCGCAAAGCAATACCTCCTTCCTTCTCAGCAGCCAGACCAGACTAAGCCGCCCTCCAGGCTTTTATACCTGGGCTGCAGCCTAAGCATGCCTGGCAGGGCTTCTTCAACCAGGTGAGGCTGGTTAGGCTCAGCTTTCCCAGTGTGGGATTGGTACACCCCATTACAGTGCTTAAATACATTTGAGGTCCTGGATCGTAGGAATTGTGTGTTGAGTGCTCCCCTCATGACTGGTATTGGATATCATCTTTATTTCCCTTCTCATTTAATACCAGGGAGCAGCTAAGGAAGATGCCTTTAAACATTTTGCCTTACAAGTGATTAATCTTTCATATTTTTCCTAGACTGTGTCCCTGACTGAAACCTCAAATGCTTCTTCTAGTTAAAAGTCTCAGAGGGGTAGCTGTGTTAGTCTGTAAGGGTACATCTACCCTGCAGTGCTATTTCAGAATATTTCTGGTATCCTGAAATAGCTATTCTGCATCTTTGAAACAAGCCTGTTATTTCGAAATATAATGGGCTTGCTATTCCGACATCCCTGTAAACCTCATTCCACAAGGATTAAGGGAGTGTTTCAGAATAGCGCTTTATTTTAAAATTTGGCACTGTGTAGATAGTATTTCAAAATTAAGTTGAAGTAAGCTACTCAATTTGTGTAGCTCAAATTGAAAAGCTTATTTCGAGCTAACGGCGCAGCGTAGATGCACCCTAACTTAAAAAACAATGAATGGTCCTGCAGCACCTTAGAAACTAACAAAAATGTAAAGGGTATCATGAGCTTTTGTGGGTCAACCCACTTCTTCAGATGAATGGAAAATGGGGTACAAATAGGTAAAATGTCCGGTATTTTCTTATTTTTTTTCCCCTGTCAGGAGGGGAAAATATTGGACACCTGGCAACCTTACGACACACTCAGCAACCAGGGCCAACTCCCAGACACCCCCTCTGCTTACCTGGTTCTGCAGGGGCTTATCTTGTTGCTGGAACAGAAAAACAAAATGGCCACCAGCAAAAAAGCCTCTTCTTAAAGGGTCCATGCTGATTTTTTATTTTGTTTATTTCTTTTTGCTTAATAACTGCTGTCAGGGTCCCTTTTTTTTTCTGAACAACTTTGGGCTCCCCCCTTTTTTTTCTCAACCTGGTGTTTTTTGGGGGGAGTGGGGGGTTGTTTGGTATTTTTGGTTAAACCATCTGGCAACCCTATCTGCTCCCAGTACGCCTACCAGGTGCTCTGGCCCAGGAAGTCTGGAGCCATATGCCCTCTTCCTTCCCCAGTGCACTGGGGCTGAAAAGGCTGGGGCACACTTGCCCACCCACTCTCCTCTCCTCCCCGTGGTGATGGGGGGCATGGCATGCTGCCCTACCTCCTGGTGGGGAGGCAGCTTGGCTCCTGTGGAGGCAGGGCCTCAGCAGAAGGGGCAGAGCTGGGGCTAGGGCTGGGGGCTTGCCTCCCCAGCCTTACCTTCAGCAACTGCCCATGCTTAACAGCCACAATTTTGCACAACCATGAAAATATAAGTAGAAAAATGCTTAAAAATAAACTGAAACTTTCTATCAACATTATAAAAATTGAATCCTGTCAAGCCTATATCTGTCTTACACTTACAAGATTTATCCGAGAACATCTCTAGCAGCACAGACATTTTACAGAATAACACATGACAGCACTGTGAAGAAAGGGCTTCAGCAAAGGAAGCTCACCTTTAAAAGCATACCCCTTCACATGTAGAATGTGAAGGTTTGTTAGTCTCCCCCCCCCCCCCCAGTTACATTTTCTGGGCTTGCAAAATTTTAAAGCGATAGGGAAACCTGTGCTATGCACTAACAAAACTGCCAAAAACTAAACTGGTACAAATAGATGTCTCATAACATCTTACATATTCAATTTACTTTTTCATTAAAATTTCTATCTTCCCTCTATTTCTTTTTTTGTTCTCCATGGATTTGTTTTAAACTCAACCTAATAACTATGTTTTCCCCATATTTTTCACTGGATTGTTTTTCAATCCTCTCCACTCAGAAGTAGAACACCGAAGGGATTGAGTCAAAGGCTATGTCTAGACTGCAGAGTTTTTCCGGGATACCTCCAGTATCCTGGAATAACTCTGTCGTGTCCAGGGAACGCGTCCACTTTTTCAGAACAGTTTCTGAAAAAGTGGCTACGGTCTTTTGGCATCCCTGTATTCCTCTTGGTGAGAGAAATAAGGGATGTTCCAAAAGATGATTTTCCAAAATTTGGCCCAGTGTAAACAGGCCAAATTTTGGAAAAGCCTCTTCCAAATAAAAAGAGGAAAACGATACGCAAATTGCGGTATGCAATTTGTGTATCTTTTTCTGAAAAAAAACCCTGCAGTCTAGACATAGCCAAAATTTCCCCACTATCTGAATGGGGGAAATCAGTTTGACCAACTCTTTTATATCAGTGTCTCTTGACTACTCTCGGTCAGGTAAGTGGTTCCAGTGTCCAGTACAGCTGTGCTATGGGGGAGAGTTGTCTACCACTCAAAAAATGGCCCAGAAATAATCTTTGACCCCAAACATGAATATTTAGTTACAAACTGGTTAAAACTAATGCAATAGTCCTTGAACAATCACACAATATTTATACATTAATAATTGTATTCTTTTCCTTAAATTCTAAAAAAAAAAAATCTTGCAGAACATCAATTGTAATGTTGTGTTTGAGGGCCAGGGAGTGAGTTGCTGGTGCTGTCTGGTGGAGTTGGACAATGTAGTTGGCTGGCAGATGGGGTGATGCGAGGGAGTTTCTTCCCAGTCTGTGCTGACCCACAGCTCTGAACTAAAGGGAAGAGTTATTCCAATGTACGGCTGAAGATTTAAAAGCGCGCACGCATGTGTATGTGTGTGTGTGTGTAAAGGGATCAGTCCCCAAAGCCAGCCTGTCTGGACAACCAGCTGCCAGCACCACCTTGATGGGTAAAGAACAGAGTCAAAAGCCCCATCAAGAAAAGAAGATCAAAGTCATGTCTGCCATTATCTGATGACTCATGGTCATACATTTTCTTGGGGCAGTATGAGACAGGGACAAGACAGGATCTATGGACTAAAACATATCAAAATATGCATGCAAAACTATAGAATTGGGTCTTTCAGTTCTACTACCATCCTTGAAGAGCATTGGTGCACACAGACACAGCTTGGTTCCCTCCAAGTTGCCTAGACCATCTGGCCAGTGGAATAGCATGAGCAGCTGAGGCTGATAATTATATCCCATCTATAGAATTTTGTGTATGAGTGTGTGTATGTGTGGTGGACAATTTTAATAGCTAGGGACCGTACATGAATTTTGCCATCACAATAAGCGTGGTACATTGCCTTATCTCCCAATAAGATTACATGAAAACATAAAAATGGCCATACTGGGTCACACCAAAGGTCCATCTAGCCCAGTATCCTGTCTGCTGACAGTTGTCAATACCAGATGTTCCAGAGGGAAGGAACACTACAGGTAATCATCACGTGATCCCTCTCCTGTCATCCATTTCCAGACAGAGGCTAAGGGCACCATTCCTACCCATCCTGACTAATAGCCATTGATGTATGTAACCTCCATGAATCTATCTAGCTCTTTTCTGAATCCCATTGAAGTCCTAGTCTTTACCACATCTTCTGGCAAGGAATTCTAGAGGTTGACTATGCACTGCATGAAGAAAAACTTCCTTTTGTTTGTTTTAAACCTGCTGCCTATTAATTTCATTTGGTGACCCCTCGTTTTTATATTGTGGGAATAAGTAAATAACTTTCCTTATTCACTTTTTCTATACCCATCATGATTTTATAGACCTCTATCATATCCCCCCTTAATCTCCTGTTTTCTAAGATGAAAAGTCCAAGTCTTTTTAATCTCTTTTCACATGGGACCCATTCCAAACCCATAATCATTTTCGTTGCCCCTTTCTGAACCTTTTCCAACACCAATATATTTTTTAGATGAGGTGACCACATCTGTACACAGTATTCAAGATATGGTTGTACCATGGTTTATATAGAGGCAATAAAATATTCTCTGTCTTATTCTCTATCCCTTTTTTTAATGATTCCCAACATTCTATTTGCTTTTTTGACTGACATTGCACACTGAGTAGATGTTTCCAGATAACTATCCACAATGACTCCAAGATCCCTCTCTTGAGTAGTTATAGCTAAATTAGTCCCCATCATATTTGTATGTATAATTGGGATTATTTTTTCCAATGTGCATTACTTTACATTTATTATTCTGCTAGTTCTGTTTCTACAAGTATGATATTAGGACACTGTGGACCTAACTGCACAACCTTTATTAGCAGCACCTCCCTTCCTACAGAAATGAGCAGTATGTGGGCAGGCAGAGGAAGTGATAAGGAGCTGTGTGAGATTGGGTTGAAGGCAAGAGGATGGAAGCAGAAACAGAAGGTTGGGAGAGTTGTTCCTTCCCTTTCCTCTTCTGGCTCCTGTTCCCTCTTGTGTTCAGCCATTGAGATTGCATGGTCTGCAGCAGGGTTTGTGGAAGCTGGTTCTTGGGGGAGGAAATCCCCAGCCCTCCACACTGGTGAGTCAGTTCCTGAATACTGGGAGTAGCCACAAGCTTTTTTAACACAATTTCCAATCATAGCATGGCCTAGGCCTAGCAATATGACATGATGTGCAGTGTTCCCTCTAAGCTTAGGGCAGCACAGCTTCACAGGTGATTAATCAGCCCCACCCAGTCAGAGGCTAAGGGCTCCATGCATGGAGTTGACTGACTGGACCAGGCTGATTAATCAGCTGTGAAGCTGTGCTGCTGCACAGCTTAGAGGGGACAATGATGCTATGTAATTTGGTATCTCCAAAGACAGTCACACACCTGTGCAAAGTAATGTGTTAGTGTCATGGGTAGTGCTGACCATGGTCATGTCATATGACTAAGGGAGACAAAAAAAACCCTCTTAAATGCTCTTCCTTTCCCTTTGAAAGTCTCAGAGGGGTAGCCATGTTAGTCTGTAAGTTAAAAAAAGACTTCCAAATTTTACTTATATATATATATATATATATATATATATATATATATATATATATATATATATATATATATATATATATATATATATATATATATATATATATATATATATATGTCAGGACCATAACAAGGGTGGGGAAGCAAGGGACTCACCTTGGGCTCATCATAAATTGGGGTGCAAAGATGCAGTAAGTAAAAATAATAAGCTGCAAAAGTAAAAAGTGCAACAGGTGCTAAGCTAAGAAGAGGGGGTGCATAAGCTGATGACGCCGGCAGCAGACCAGGGAGACGCGGAGCAAAGCCGCGGAGCACGCGGGCAACAGGACAGCCCAGACGCGCCGCAGCTGTCCCACTGCCAGCGTTCTCTGAGGCTTTGCTCCCCGTCTCCCTGGTCTGCTGGTCTCCAGCAGACCAGGGAGACGGGGAGCAAAGCCGCGGAGGACCCGGGCGGCGGGACCGCGGTGCGTCTCGGTCCGCCACCCGCATCTCCCTGGTCTGCTGGGGGGAGGGGAGGCGCAGCTAGTACGCCCCCCCCCCCCCCCCCAGCAGACCAGGCTTTTCTCTGGACGCCTGTGGTAGAACAGCTGGGGCGCTGCCGGTTGGTCCTGCAGCGCCGCTCTGGGCGCTACTGGACCAACACGGCAGCACCCCAGCTGCTCTGCCCCAGGCGTTCTGATTCAGCCGCTGCTGGGGGGGGGGGTGTACTAGCTGTGCCCCCCCCCCAGCAGACCAGGGAGATGCGGACGGCGGACCGAGACCGCCAAGGAGCGGCGCTATTGGAGCAACCCAGCAGCACCCCAGCTGCTCTGCCCCAGGCGTCCCCAAGTCAGCCGCTGCTGAAACTGACCAGCGCTGACTACAGGAAGCCCGAGGCAGAGTTGCTCTGCCCCGGGCTTCCTGGAATCAGCCGCTGATCAGTTTCAGCAGCAGCTGACTTGGGGACACCTGGGGTTCTTACGTTGAATCTGTATGTAAGTCGGAACTGGCGGTCAGTTTCAGCAGCGGCTGAATCTGGACGCCAGTTCCGACTTACATACAGATTCAACTTAAGAACAAACCTACAGTCCCTATCTTGTACATAACCCGGGGACTGCCTGTATATTTTCATGAGCTTTTATGGGCACACAGGACAACTAGGATTTTTTCTCCCTTTGAAGTTTGTGTTTGTTCCTTGCTGAGTTCTGAAGAAAGTCTTTGAAATAAAAACTTATGGCTGCAGCTCAGCTGAGCTTCAGTTTAATAGATTCGTGGATTCCCAGACCAGAAAGGACCACTGTGATCATGTAGTCTGCTCTCCTGCATAACAAAGGTCAGAGAAGTTCCCCAAAATAACTCCCAGAGCAGATCTTTTAGGAAAACATCCAGTCTTGATTTTAAAATGGTCAGTGATGGAAACTCTACCACAACACTTGGTAAATTGTTCCAGTGGTAAATTACTTCCAGTGCCAAAGACTAATGGCAGAGTGATTCGCAGGAGGCACCAGCAGCAGAGTCCAAGATGAACAACATGCCCAGTCCTATTCTATCAGGATCTATAAGGCGATTTGAGAATTAAAAATCAAGTGTTTAACAGATTGCAGCAAGTTCAACCAATAAATGCCAAGGTAGCTTGAATATACACGAATAATGCTCTGCAGAATTTCTAATCTCTTAAAATGTTTGAAACAAGATAGCAGAGAAGAAACATGTGCAAAAACAGGTTAATCAGTAGGGGAGAAATAAATCTAACACACATTTAACTAGCTGCGAAGGCATGGGTAGACAATTTATACTGGGGGCCACTCCAAGATTTTGGAAAGTGGTCAAGGACCACACTCTTTCTTACTAATGGTGGAGGTGTGGGGTCTGGGATGGAAATTGGGTGCAGAAGGGAGCTTGGGGTAAGGTATTGGGGGTGCAGGGAGGCCTGTGAAGTCTGGGAAGGCGTTTGGGTGAAGAAGGCAGGTGTGACCTGGGGCATGGGATTTGTAGTGCAGGTGTTTGGGTTGTGACTAGGGAAGGAGAGGATTGTGACTTAGGGCAGGGGAT
The DNA here is from genome assembly GCF_049634645.1 of Pelodiscus sinensis. Lineage (NCBI taxonomy): Eukaryota > Metazoa > Chordata > Testudines > Trionychidae > Pelodiscus > Pelodiscus sinensis. The sequence continues at coordinate 49,362,732 of NC_134712.1, read as the reverse complement.
TGGGTGCAGTATCTAGGAGAGGGTATGGGCTTGGGAGAGGGGCAGAGGGTTTGGCTTATGTGTGGTGGGGGAGATAGAGGGCAGGAGTGGGGAAGAGTGGGGCTGGAGTGCTGGAGATAGGCTCTGGCCAGGAGATTTACCTGTAAAACTCCTGGCCAGCAGCCCAGCATGTTTCTCAGGCAGAAACCTGCCCTGCCACTGCAGAGCCGGAGGGGATGGGCGAGGTGTGCTTTGCGCACCACTTGTTCTTGGAACTGGCAGTTTTCATTGGCCAGAAACCAGCCAATGGGATTGTGCTGGAGGCGGGAGCAACCATGAGCTCCCCACTCCTCTCTGCTCACAGTTTGTGAAACACAAATGGCCCAGCAGCTGCTTTACTGAGCCATGTGCAGAGGCGGGGCAAGCAGGTGAGTCTGTCTGAGGCCTCCTGCTGTGTCCACAGGCAGGATCCGGTGGCTTGGCAGGCTGGATCTGGCCTGAGGAAGGTGTTTCGCCCAGGGTTTGTTTTAGTGTGCACATATGGACTTTGTTGGCACACACTAAAAGTTCCTTGGTGAGTATTAATGTAGTACTGGACTATATTAATGTGCACTAATGAACTTGTAGTTCATGCCATCAGGGTCCACACACGCTAATTAGTGAATAACCTTATAATAGACTGCTAGAATTTACACCGCTCTGGTATGTATAGACTAATGCATCATGAAGACAAACTTCAGGCTAGAAGATCTAAGATTAGACCCATAGCTAAAAATGGGCCAAAATGGCTCAGTTTAGGTCTAGAACTAGGTCTGAATTTTCACAACGTTCTGATCCAGACTTTGTGTTCAGCTTGCTATAATGCTGCATATGTTGAACCCAAGCTTCCTCAAAGTTCTGGGGCAGTCAGAGTTGAGGAATTAATTTGGCCCTGTCTTTACGTGTGATATGATTTTCACATCAAAGCATTTTCACATCAAAGCAAATTACATTACAGAGAGAATTAATATTATGTTTTGTTAACCTTTTTAGACAAGGCCACTGCTGTTTATTTTTAATTTTCTACTGACGAGACTATCAAGCCATAGTAGCCTGTGATGGGCCGCTAGCAACCCGCACTCCGGACCACAAAGGGAGGCGGGAGGAGAACGGGGCTGCAGGCAGAGAGCCTGGACAGCCTGGCGGCACTGCATCAGGTCAGCAGGGCTGTAACCTGCCCCCATGCCTGCACAGCCGGCAAATGGCCGACTCCGCCTCTGGCATGTAGCCGTGAGAGGCGGGTGCCAAGAGTGACAGCCAGGGCGAGGCAGGAGAAACTGCCACATCATGAGGAGTGCGGGGGCTCCGAGCCCTGTCACAATCAGTGGGCCAATTCAAAAGTGCCCACCTGCAGCGAGGCTGGGGGCAACCTCCGCCGCCACCGGTCAAGGAGCACCGGCCCCAGCGCAAACCGGTGCAGCCCCCACAACCTGCCGAAGGCTGGGCAGTCACCGAGCTGGAGCAGCCCCGGCCCCAACAACAGGACAGGCACCCCGAGGAGCGGGCCCCCAAAGACCACAAACCAGATAAGGATTGAAGGTGCCGGGCCAGGTTTATTGTAGAGCGAAGTACAGTAACAGTTGTCAGTAGACTCTACTGAACCACTACACACGTGTACTTACCACAATGGAATGACTTAATCAGTGGGAAATTTCCACTGCCTACCTGATCATACAAAGGCTGTTTCCCAAAGACACCACCTTATATACAGGTACAACAAATCACAGTTCACTGCTGACGTGTCAGGTTACCACCCTCTGACGCTACTTAGATACGTGGTTTGATTAGATCATCTCTATCCATCATTCTGTCAGTTTAGACCCTTTCTTGAACCTGAGTCTGTATCTGTGAAGACTGGGTATCAAGGTCTTTTTTAATGAGCTAGTGATACCATGTGCTTTCCACTTATAACCAGTACCAATTATTGTTCAGTCGGTACCTAGCTCCAATTAGTGTTTTGTGCTCTCAGCCCTGTTCTTGCCGAGTTCTGTGAGCTGGGGCCTGCCTTCTGCTCACAGCTTAGCCTTGCTTTATGTTAGCCATGTTTTGCCCATTGTTAACTAGGCCTCAGGCCTCAAACCAGGCCTGTGCTGCATGGGCTTATGTTTTAGGCCCTCATATTACTACAAGAGGAAAGGAGTAAGAGAATGTTATTTTGGCTTCCCCTGCCTGGACTAGTTTGACCTGTTCTCCTCCCCCTCCCCCTCTTCAAAGAATAGAGGTAAACAGACATTATCATGTGTCTCTTTCTTATGTTAATTGTGCTGGAGTTGTGTTTTTTCACCCTGCTTGTTAAGAGTTGAAATCACTGGGAGCTGAAATCATTTGAGATGGATAGGCAAAAGTCACAGAGAAGAAATGGATAGCAGAAGTGATAGGGTTGCCAGATGGCTTCAACAAAAATACCGGACACACTTGACATTACATCACAATCTACATTACATCTTATATAGAAAATACCAGACATTTCTATTTTCTCATTTATATTTTTTCAATTTGTTTCCCCAACAGAAAGCTCAAATACTGGACTGTCTGGTTCAAAACCGAACACCTGGCAACCCTAGAAGTGGATGGCAGCATATGGGCAAGCAGAGCGGGGCAGAAGGATGGCGAGTGACCAGTGGAATGGGTAGGATGCTGGGGGAGACTAGAAGTGAACTCTACAGATGCAGCTCTAAACTCTGGGTCTGTCCTAAGTAAAAGCAGCAACTGTGAGTGGGGTGCAGAGAAGGGTTGGGAATGTGGAGGGTGTCCGAGTCAGAACTACAACAATGGCTGCCCGTTGCAGGGAGCCATAGCCTGTAATACCTCTAAGGCTGGTATAGGGGGCTCTGTCTGTGAGGTGGAGTGTTTTCCATATAAGGGCATGTAAATTAATAATCTTCCCCTGCTCGCCCCACCCATTGCAGTAAAAGATCAGCCAATGGGCTGACTTGTGCTCAGGCCTGCTACTCCACCCACTGCAGCAAAAACCAACCTATGGGGTGATAAGGTCACAGGCAATAAAACAGGCAGGCAGCCCCTCTCTCACTGGGGATTCGCATCGAGTAAACGCCTGGCCTGATCACCCAGACGCCTTGCACCCCCCGCTCTCGAGTCTTACTGAGTGTACTCCGAGTTGGTCGACCCGAGTGGAGACAGTTTATGAGCATGCGACCGGTACTTGTGTTCCTGCTGTCTCCAGAACTGGTATAACACCCCCCCTCCCCCGCCATCATCCCTATCCTAATTGATTTCTTAGTTGTCCTTATTACTTGTCAAGTGACAGTGGTTAAAAAGTTACTAAGTTAGTTTATAAATCATTGTGGTTTAGGTTTTTTACTGTTTCCTTGTATAAAGTTGTGTAAATAATCAGCCCTATGGACAATACCAGTGTTAATTCAACTGTTCCTAACCCCTGGGCAGTTATTGGGAATTATTGTGATTTAGAAAAGCCTCAGGGAATTGTTTTGTGTTGTCTGGCAATCTGTTTAATTTTTGTTCTGATGATTGTCTGGCGTCATCAAAATAAAATCAGTTTGTGCTTTTTGAAACCCCCAGTTGTGGTCTCATCCTTTCCGGCATCCCTTCGAACCTCGTGTATTATGGGGACTGACAGAGGGGACATTAAGTCTAGCAATCTCAAGAACAAGAAAGGAAAAGGACATTGCCCAACCTACTTAGGATGGGAATTTTACATATGTTTTTTGTTTATGAACTCTGTGGTGTTTTCCCAAATTAATGCCTTGGACTTTAGCTGCCTCCCCCAGTCCTCTACCCAGGATTTAATGTGTGCCAAAGCTTGGCAGAGCTGAGTAAGGTTAATATCACTTTTCACAACAGACTCACTAGTTAGCAATACATAAATTGCAGTGATTTGGATGTGTATATGTGCATATTTATTTGTTTTTCCTAAAGCTGATTAAGTATTTTAGTATTTTGAAGCCTGTATCACATTTAAACCCCCAGAAGCACTCCAGGGAAGGCACCAAGAAAGTGGATACTTCCTGTGGCTGCTTGCTGAGACACGTGCTTAAAGGGGCTCCTCTCTACAGCCGTGTCTCACACGCCACTTCTCCACTGCTTACCCCCTCATGGGACACCAAACTCACGCTGTGTGCTCTGGTTGCCCTTGAGGATGCTATAGTACTCATTAAATGGAGATGGAGCTGCTGCAAAGCAGTGCCAGGCTCATAGGCCTCATCCTGTACCTCATGGCACAGTCGATCCAGCCCATGTGCTGATTCAGGACCATGATGAGCAACCCGGATCGGGGAACCTCTTCACCCAGGCCTTGGCACTCCTGATGCCTCAAAAGATCCTTCATCCCCTGCACACCACAGAATGCCGCTTCTAGTGGAGGGAGACCAGTTCCTATTGGTGGGACCACCTTGTCCTGAAGCCATGGAACAACCAGCAGTGGCTCCAGAATTTCCACATGCATAAGTGGTATGTAGACACTTAATTCGCAGTAGGGGGCCTCCAGCCCTTCCCAGGGACCCCTGGTGGCCACTCTGGGCACAACCAGGAAAGCTTACTCTCCTCTCCCCCAGCCCGGAGCCATTAAAGGGGTAGACCCTGGCCACAGTGCCTGTGCCAGCTCCAAGTCTTCCAGCCCAGAGCCAGCAGTGGCCACCGGGGCCCCTGACCCAGTGGCGCCAAAACATGAGCCAGCAAGCCACTGGCAGCCAGCCCTCCACTGCTCTCCAGGAGCAGTCTGCCAGCTCCCAGGAGCCTGAGAGGGGATGGAGAAGGCAGGCACCTTCCTGGTCCAGGGTGGAGATCATGGACCTTATTCAGGTTTGGGGGGGATGCACACAATGTCCATGATCTCTGCACTAGACGTAGGAACGCAGCTGTCTAGGGCAGGATAGCTGCCAGCCTGGCCACCAAAGGCCACATGCGAACCCAGGAGCAGGTTAGCATGAAAGTCAGGTTGGTCCAGCGAGACTCCCAACCCTGAGCCCTGAGCTTCCCCTCCCCTTTCTTCCCCCTTCCAGCTCCCTCCTTCCAGGTTTCCCCCTCCCCTCTCTCACCCTCTCTCTTCCCCTCTCCCACCTCCTTTTCCCAGTCTCCCCAGAGGTTCACCCCCCCCCCCAGTTTTGTTCAATAAACCCAGTTTCTATTTTTGAACATACGTGTCTTTTATTTGACATCAGGAAGGGGGGCTAGGAAGGGGTAAGTGGAAGGACGTGAGGGAGGAATGGGGCACGAGCCCCCGGTGGGGAGGACCGGGGAGGCTCTGAGGGCTTCTCAGGGTGGACGCTCTCCCTCAGGGCCTCCTGGATTCTGACAGTCCCCCGATGGACCCCCAAGATGGCAGCCTGAAGCAAGTGCAGCCAGACTGATGGCAGTGACCCCACAAGACGCTCCAGTGTGCCCAGGGGAGCTCTGGCTCCATGTGGCCGAGTGCTGTGGTATCACGAGTGCAGGCACTCAGGGCACTCCAAGACAGGACTGCTTTGCTGTCCCTCATCAAGGTAGACAAGCAAGTGGGGAACCCTGAGAACTGTCTGTCCGGGGTGGGGGTAGGGTCCCTTTAAGCACGGAGCTCAGTTAGCCTCAGGCAGCAGCCCCACACTCTAAGTCCTAACCTGATGCCCTGCCGGCACTGGTTTTGGCCAGTCTTAACTTCGGTTCAGGGTCCACTCAGTGTGGATGTGCTATTTTGAAATAGTAAAATGCTATTTCGAAATAGTTTTTGTGTATAGATGCGTTATTTCAAATTAGATTAATTCGAATTAACTATTTCAAATTAAGTTAATTCGAAATAGCACTATAGTGTAGACATACCCTCACAGTCTACCATGTGGACATAAAAGAGGTCTTGAGAGATACCCTGAGTCAGCAGGAAGAGACTCCAGAGGACCAGTCTCTGAAGAAGCCTGGGGAGTCATAGCAGAAGTTTGTCAACACACTGTGTTTGGTGCCTGTGTAATAAACTAGACTCCTGAGGAGATACTGTTCACTGCATTCAAACGTCACTGAATTTATTGAAAGCCCACAAGGGGAAGGTGATAACTATTAAGATGATCCTAACTCCTTGTGTTTGGGTGAATAGCTGAGATGCTGCAATTGATTCTTGAATATTGGGGCCTCTTGTCTTTTGGCCACGCTTTATGACCCATTGTCCCTTCACTTACAGAAGTATGAAAACACAATAATAGTTCCTCACCAATTCACATGTGTCATGCTTACACTTTCTCAAGACAGGAAGACCCCATAAGTAAAATAAGAATCTGGGGAGCTGTCACTACACCTGGTATTCTGGATGAAAGCTTACTTCATTTCAGCAAATATAAGCAATGAATATATGAGTATAGTGTACATGTCCATATGTATTACACTGTCAAAACAAAATGTTTCAATTATTCCGAATAGCAATTTTTGGAATTTTTGTTTCATAAAATTTTGTTCAGATTCAACCCCTACTCACAAACATGAAAATATCAGCATTTTTTGCAGAACAGACATTCTGGTTCATGACCAGCCCCAGTTAAGTGCTTTTGGATTTTTCAGCACCAAAGGCACTCTCTGTACAAAAGATATTTATATTCATTATCACTTCAGGGCCTCTACCACTTTGAAATTTTTATTGAGGCTGGAAGGACAGACAATGCAATGCCAAATAGTTAAAAATCACACAGCAGCAAAATGTACAACCTTTTCCAGCTCTGAGTCCATTGTAAAACGAGTTCTCCCACCTGGCTCCTCAGATTCTTAGGTCATCCATCTTTCTAAGACCCTGTCTGTACAGGACTTCTACCATTATGAAGACCATGTATACATAGATACTGCACAGATTATTGTAGCATAAATTTACACATTCCACCAACATCATTAACCTGAGGGCTCTTCCTTTATCTTGTAGGTACCCACACATGGGCAGAGCCAGTAATTTTTATGGGATGGAGATGTTTTGATTGGGGAGCCTCACCCTGCAATGGGTGAAAGATACGGATTCATCTTGCACATCTTGCAGAAATTGTGGAGTGAGCTAATCAGAGCCAGATTAAGTAACATGTTGAAACTCAAAGTCAATGTTTCTTTTAAAAACTGTTTATATCGCTCATAGAGAGCATACAAAGAAAAGCTTGGAAAGGCGATGTGAGTGTAACTCGGGACTGGCAAGCGTCAGCATCCTGTCTGACACTCACACATCTGGCAGCCCTCTCACCTGCCTCCATCTCAGCAAGAATATTTCCTATCTGTCTGAGCTGTGGACAGGAGCCAGGTCACACACATGCCTCCTCCTGTCTGGCTGCTCTACCTGTCCCCAAAAGGAGTCAGAACAGCTAGAAGCAAAAGAAGGGATGGCGGCAGCAGGTGGAGGTGGAGGTGCCCAGTACTAGCACCATCCTCCCCCAGTCAGACCCTCTAATGCCAGCCTGGAGAGATTCCAGGCCTCTGCCTCCCTGTGAGACCCAGAGACTCCTGACACCCAGAGAGAGCCCAACCAATTCCCAGATCAACCCAGCCCTCCCGGAAACAGACCCCTTCCCCTGAATCACATTCCCCACAGACTCTGTCTTCTAAAGAGACCCTCTGGAAGATCCCAGATCGTGCTGTCCAGAGAAACCTCAGCCATCAGTCGCCCCCAGTTATCAGGCTTCAGACAGACCTCAGTTCTCCTCCTACATGATACCTACCTAAGCAGCACTCCCAGATATTGCAGCATCCATCACTGACAACACCCTGGAATCCCACCCCAGTATCCCACATGTTGCCCATACCCAAGCACTCACACATATACCCCAGATATTCCTGACAGCACAAACTCCATGGCTGTGTCTAGACTGGTAAGTTTTTCCGCAAAATCATCTGTTTTTGCGGAAAAACTTGCCAGCTGTCTACACTGGCCACTTGAATTTCCAGAAAAGCACTGACGATCTCATGTAAGATCGTAGTGCTTTTCTGGAAATACTATGCTGCTCCCGTTCGGGCAAAAGTCTTTTTCCGAAAGACTTTTGCGCAGTGTAGACAGCACAGTACTGTTTTCCGCAAAAAAGCCCCGATCGCGAAAATGGCGATCAGGGCTTTTTTGCGGAAAAGCACGTCTAGATTGGCCATGGACGCTTTTCCACAAAAAGTGCTTTTGCAGAAAAACGTCCTGCCAATCTAGACGCGCTTTTCTGAAAATGCTTTTAACGGAAAACTTTTCCGTTAAAAGCATTTCCGGAAAATCATGCCAGTGTAGACGTAGCCCATTAGTCCAGCATCCCATGCTCCGGCACTCCTGATGGTCCGGCACCATCAGGAACCCGGAAGTGCTCTGGCTGCCGGACAATTGGAGCTGCTCTGCGCCTGGCTTCCCTGATTCAGCCGCTGCTGAAACTGACCAGCAGCTGAATCGGGGAAACCGGAGGCAGAGCAGCTAGGGTGCTGCTGGTTTGGTCCCGTAGTGCTCCCCTTGGGGCTGCAGGACCAACCCGGCAGCACCCCAGCTGCTCTGCCCCAGGCGTCCAGATTCAGTCGCTGCTGAAACTGACCAGCAGCAGCTGAATGGGGATGCCTGGGGCAGAGCTGGACTATCGGAAGGGGGGGCTATGAGGGGTCTGGAGTGGCATCCCCCTCACCCTACCCCAGACCCCTCACAGCCCCCCCTTCTCATAGTCCGGCATATCTGATAATCCAGCACCCCCTGGGTTCTAAAGGTGCTGGATTATCAGAAGTTTACTGTACCCCCAGATGGTGACCCCAGACACCCTTCAGCACCCACCAGCTCAAGCACCCCCAGAATCTACTCCCAGTGTAGATTCCTTGCCTACCCCAACCCAAGTAGTCACCCACATATTCCCTATTTGCCCCAGCCTCCAACCTCCCAAGTTTTGTGTAGCTTTGTATCCTAACCCAGACACTGCTTTGAGGAAGGGTAGAGTAACCATAAAATGAAGCTTATGGCCATACACAGACTATTTGTAACTAGTTCATTAAATAATGTACATAAAATGTCACACATGGAGCTATGCAAAACTTAGCAGCTATGGTAACAAAAGTCAACCCGAGTTTGCAGAGAGCCTGAAACAAGAGCTCCAAGAGAACTGCCCCAATCATTCAACTCGGAAACTTGCTGCCTCCTCATAGTGTAGGATGGAACCATGGAGGGATGTGCCTTGGGTCCTGGATTGCCTTAATTCAGCTCTACTGAATCTGGTTTTCCACAAATTCTCTCACTACATTCCTGCTCTCCTACACTTCCTTCATAAGCCCTTTCCAGAAACTGTGGGTAAGAAAGAAAGCAAAAGGAGCTGGAGGAAGGACCTTGCAGATCAAGGAGTTACATGGAACAGGGCTGACTGAGCTTGGAATTAATCAACAGGGAAAGGAGGAGCTTTACTGAGTACTTCAACAGGGAAACCATCAGATACATACATATTAATTATGACTGGCAGGATCTCTTTCAGATGAACAGTTCAGTGCTGGTGAGGGCTTGTTTAGTCTGGCCCTGCTCTCATGGACTGAATTATTCTGTGTGTGGCTTGGTATATTGGATGCTAGCTCAGCAATTTGTGACTGGCATCTAGTGGTGAGTAATTCTTGCATAACTGTTCAATGAACAGCCAGAAGCTAAGTCACAGGTGGGTAGAGTTCACTGCCTTCCAAACCTGCTGCAGGAGGCAGGCGGAGAAACTTCTCCCACCATGGATTCTGCAAAGCTGACTAGTGGAGGCTGAAATGGGGGAGGGGTGCTCTCGTTACAAAGTGAGTTTTCCTTTTGTTATACAGAATGGTTAACCTAACACAGAGCCCAGTCTGCTTCAGCACCATCTGCTGTTTGGGAGGAGGAGTTTAAGGCAAGCTTCCATGAGCTTGGGAGATTTACATGTCCAAGGCCATGAGTAGTTAGTTGTTTTGTTAATAAAGTTGCAGCCAATTGAAGCAAATTTTCCTAAATCTTATGATTCTTTTTCCACCATGTCCAGTGGCAATTTGTACTGGCTCTCCTGCCCTCAGACTTGTGTGGCTGGCATGGGTTTACAGCAATGATGTCATGGCTTTCCAGCCTCTTGACTAGTTGCCATCTGAAGGCCTGGCTCTTGACTGGCTGGCCAGTCTTCATGACTGTAAGGGTCATGGGATAATGGGTGGGAACAAACCTCTGCCTAATGGAAGTTATAGGGCAGCAGTGTAGCCCCAATCCTGCCCTTCCAATGTCTTTCTTTAAAAAACATAAAAGTATTTGTTTTTCTAATAATCAAGCCAAATTAGGCCTGCCAACAGGGGGGTGGAAAGGGGGCATTTGCCCCAGGGCCTGGCAATTCAAAGTGTACGGGACTTCCAGCTGTTGCTGCTGCTACTGTGGTGGCAGCAGTTGCCAGAGCCCCGGGGACAGTTGGAGTGCAGAGCACCACGCCGTGTGCTCCGTGTGGCTCTGTGGACTAGGGGAGATGGGAATGCGCTGCCTAGAGCATGGCACTGAGGGCCTACTGCCCCCGGTAAAGCAGGTTCCAAACTAGACTGCCCATTTCAGGCGCGCAGAGCTGGGCCCCACCACCATCTTGCCATGGGGCCTGTACAAGCCGTCGGTTCCACTGAGCCAAATACAGCACATTTTTAACTACGGGTTAAACCACTTCTACATATCTATGTTACACTTTAATTTATTATCAGTTCACCATGTCTCATGTTCACACTTTGTTTATTTTTAGACTTTTCTTGCTTAGAAAAATAAAATGCTTTCAGACCCAGAGCCTGATTATTATTAATGGTCTGTATTACAACAATAGAATGTAGACGTGCCAGCAAAACAAGAGCCTCGTTGTACTAGGCACTTTACAGACCCATGTGGAGATGGTCCTTGGTTTAACAAGCATACAAACTATGTCTACTTTTGATCTGGGAGGTGCAATTCCCAAGTTCTGTAGACATACGTCCTAGCTCTGCAGTAGCTAGCATGCTGCCAATAACAATGTAGTCAGGGAAGTTATGGAGCACTTATGGAGGGGCTCCAGATGTATATGGTCTTGGGCAGCTAGCCAGTGTTCCCTATAAGTTGTGCACTTGGACAGCCGCACAGAAGAGATTCAAATGCTGCCAGGCCTGTTGATTGGGGCGAGAAAAGGAGAGGGGGCAGTTGCCCTGGGGCCCAGCAATGGAAAGGGGTATGGTTGCCAGGTGTCCGGTTTTGAACTGGACAGTCCAGTATTTGAGCTTTCTGTTTGGGAAACAAATTGAGAAAATATAAATGAGAAATATAAATGTCCGGTATTTTCTAAATAAGATGCCATGTAGATTGTGATGTCATGTCAAGTGTGTCCAGTATTTTTGTTGAAACCATCTAGCAACCCTAGAAAGGGGGCTGAGGCTCCAGCAGCCACGGCCACAGCTCTAGGCCCCTTTTGGTTGCTGCCAGGGGCAGGGCAACTGAAATTCTGCAGTTGGGGAAAGGCTCTGCATGGCTCTGAGGGGTGGGGGAGCCAGGTGGCGCTGAGGGCTGTCTGCCCCCAGCCCTTCTCCTTCTGCCTGAGGCCCTGTTCCCTGCAGGGGTGTGGAGACGGCCCCCTTGGAGTCTGTAGTGGCTGTCGGCCCTGCTGAATGCCATCCATCTGATTAGCAAAATGCTGACAGCCAGCAGCACGTGTGCCTACTGGTAGTGAACATCTATACATGCCTCAATGCAGATAACAACATTTATTCCGCACATAGATGAAAAAATTAGAGAGTGTTGCAGCAAGCCCAAGCCACTGCCTATGCTACCCCTGGCTACACTGCAATTTTCAGCTCAATCAAAGCAAGGATGAGTATATCTACAAAAGCTGGAAATCACATCTCCTTCCTCATATGTAGACACATCGGCTGTGTCTACACTGGCACCATTTTCCGGAAATGCTTAAAACGGAACAGTTTTCCGTTATGAGTATTTCCAGAAAAAGAGCGTCTACATTGGCAGGATGCTTTTCAGGAAAAGCCCTTTTCCCGGAAAAGCGTCTGTGGCCAATGTAGACGCGCTTTTCCGGAAAAAGCCCCGATCGTCATTTTCGCAATCGGGGCTTTTTTGCGGAAAAGACTACTGTGCTGTCTACACTGGCCCTTTTCTGGAACAGTTTTCTGGAAAAAGGACTTTTGCCCAAGCAGGAGCAGCATAGTTTTTCCGGAAAAGCAGCTGATTTCTTACAGTAAATCGTCACTGCTTTTCCGGAAATTCAAGGGGCCAGTGTAGACAGCTCGCAGCTTATTCCGGAAAAGCGGCTGCTTTTCTGGAATAAGTGGCCCAGTGTAGACACAGCCTTCCAGTCTCAAGAGACAGATGGGACTCTGAGGCACAGAAAGATTATGTATCAGAGGGGTAGCCGTGTTAGTCTGAATCTGCAAAAGCAGTGAGGAGTCCTTTGGCACCTTATAGACTAACTGAAAGATTATGTCATTCATCCAAAATTTCAGAGGAAATCTGTGGTAGAAGGGAAAACTGAACTCGGATTTTCTGAATCCAGGCCAATGCCTTAACCCCAGGACCATCCTTCTTCCATTAGCAATAGTATTCTGCCGTAACTACTTTTCACTGGTATTACTCCACCTTTACACAGCTGTGAGAACAGAATTAGACCCTTCCTACAAAAATATGAACACATGGGCCCCATAAATGTTAACTATACTATATATATATATATGAGTTCATTCAGAGAATATATCTTCCTCTAAATCTAAAGGCTTACAGCTGGGAGTGATTCTCCTTAAGATCAAATGCTCATTATTTTGATAGGATTTTTCACAGGAATCTAATTTAACATTATATAATTGGTTTCTGACAGTTGGGTTCGATTTACAGCCAAAAGAAAGTGAAAGTTGAGGCAAATTTGTTCAGAGGCCCACAAGAAGTTTTACAAGAAGCTATTTGGTGCAAGATCAGAATTTTTGTTGTTGTAAATGAATAGGATGAGCTATATGAACTTCAGACTTTAAGGCTACGTCTACACTGGCCCCTTTTCCGGAAGGGGCATGTAAATTTCAGCAGTCGTCGTAGGGAAATCCGCGGGGGATTTAAATATCCCCCGCGGCATTTAAATAAAAATGTCCGCCGCTTTTTTCCGGCTTTTAAAGAAGTAAGAATAAGACCCTCCGGAAAAGGGCACTTTTTCCGGAGGATCGGGGCCAGTCTAGACGCTCTTTTCCGGCTTTTTTAAAAGCCGGAAAAAAGCGGCGGACATTTTTATTTAAATGCCGCGGGGGATATTTAAATCCCCCGCGGATTTCCCTACGACGACTGCTGAAATTTACATGCCCCTTCCGGAAAAGGGGCCAGTGTAGACGTAGCCTTTAAGTGATTAAACCTAACACAAATTAGGACTTACCATGTGAATCCTATGAATACTTCTTATGCAAAAGTGAGTAAGAGTGTGGCAAAAACCTGAATGATCAGGAACACAAGGGAAGAAGCCAGTGTCCTAATATTCCAGTCTGAAAAGTGTCAAAGGGCTCTGAGACACTTGCATTTTATAGTGTCCCCTATGCTATGCTGAGCACTCATGTCAGGAGGAGGGAAGCACAGAAATGTAATCAGAAAGCTAGGTGTGAAACCTCATTGAAGAATGACAAAGAGAAATAGCCATTCAGCCTGCAAAGTTGAGAATACACAGAGAAAAACTGAACAAGACACTGTAAATCTTGTATAGATTCTCTCTTTCTCTCTTTACAGAAATAAATGTTTAATTAAAAATGACCTTGAAGGGTTCTTACATGATGAAGTGTCTACCTAATAAAATAAAGACATGCACTACTTTTGTTCTGCTCTGGCCAAGAAGTTATTTGGCTAATCTACATATAAATCTTTAAAGATGATATTCTGTATCTTAATGTATTTTTAAATTTCTGCTGTTAACAGCTATTCTCTTTGCTGAATGGGTAAGTATTGAACATAGCTGTGCATGCAAATACTGAAGCCCAGAATACTAATAAAGTAATAGATTTATTTATGCAGCATTTCAACTGTATCCTTGAATAGTATCATATCATTTTCTTCCTCTTTTGACAAGTACAACAAACTTGTTTCCTTGTCATGCTTATTTGTGCCCAAGTCTTACAGCATATGGGAAAGGTGGATCTTTTTGATCGGATGGTTGTTCTGATTAAAACATGATTAGTGCTCCATTTCTACAATTTCTGATGTCATCTGAGCATTTCTATAGTGCTTGTGAGCATAGTGTCTGAGGCCTACATTCCAAACAATGTTTTAGGTGCCTAATTTTCATTTAAATGAATGGATATAAGCTCCTAAATACTTCTATGGATCATTGTCTTGAGTGTCCAGTGTCTATGGTTTTTCATTGGTAACATTTTCAGACATTTATTCGAGATGATGCCTTAAATATAGTTCTCTCTTTAGAACTTTCTACATAATAGAAACTTGTTCACTTGATGCAATGAATTTTTACATCATGTTTATGTTCTCTTTGGAACTTGGCTTTACCCTTTTGGAGCTTGGCACTTTGGTCCTGACTCCAGCAAAGCACATGCTTAACTTTAATGCATGGGGTTTAGTGTTTGTGGATTAGGACTATCTTTCCAGAAAAACGGTGCAGTGTAGATGCACCCTGAGTGGCACAAGTGAGAGAAGGGAAAAGGCGACTTGTAAATACATTATATTTTGGCCAATTCTACATTTCATGAGACAGACACTTCTAAAAGACACTTCTGTAGCCTGAGGGGATTTTTCCTCCTGCAAACAAGGGAAGTGTGAGAGCTTCCCAAAGTAGAGGAAGAAAGACTCCTTTATCAGGAAAAGTGTAAATGTAAGGGTCCCTACCAGCTCTCCCTATGGTCACCAATGACTCCAGTGTCTACAGCTGGAGATTTTCTAGCATAACTATATTGGTATAAACATATGGCTCTAGTTATACTGCCATAAACTGTAGAAAAGTTCTGAGGGACTACTTCTCTTCCTGTGCAATGTAATCACAATTATGACCAATGGAGGTGCTCAAGGTACAGCCTCCGCAGCTTAAATAGGAAGGGGAATCTGACAGGGCTTTCTCCACAATGAGTCTTCAACACTGGAGCATACTCTGTCCACAGTTCATCAGAGCCCAGCTTTGTTAACCTTCAGAGCAGACAGGGAGACTCATCTCTCCCACCATTCTCCTCCATAGACTTTCATGGAGATATGGCAGAACAAGAAATAGTTCTTTGTTACCTATTTGTAGATGAACATGATTGTTGTATCAATGATTTCTATATGAGTAGTTAATGTGTTTGTAGGCTATTTCATTAAGGGTATGTCTATACATCAAAGATAATTCAAAATAACAGCCATTATTTCGAATTAACTTTAATAGCGTCTACACAGGCAAACCGCTATTTCAAAATAAATTCGAAATAGTGGAGTGCTTATTTCGAATTTGGAAAACCTCATTCTACGAGGAATAACACCAAATTCAAAATAGCCAAATCAAAATAGGGGGCCTTTAGCCCTTCCCAGGGTGCCCTGGTGGCCACTCTGGGCCGAACCAGGGAAACTCCTCTGCTCCCCGTTCAACCCCGGAGCCCTTAAAGGGGTAGACTCAGGGTGGAATAAGGCACAAGGCCCCAGTGGGGCATGCAAGGGAGACTTCACTCCTTCTCTGTCTGGAAGCTCTCCTGCAGGGCCTCCCGGATACCGGTAGCCCCCTGAGGGGCCTCCTGGCTGGCACCGTATGGGGATGTGCATACAGGGCAGCCAAGTGTTCAGCCTCTGCCATCCAGCGTGGCAGGAAAGCCACTCCGTTCTGCTCAAACAAACTGTGCAGCACACAGCACGCTGCCACCACGTGCAGAATATTCCTCTCGGGAAGGTTGAGGTGGGCAAGGAGGCATCTAAATCAGGCCTTCAGCTGGCAAAACACTCCCTCCACCGCAATGCGGGCCCTGCTGAGCCTGGCATTAAAGGCTTGCCGGGAGGGGTTGAGGTGTCCCATGTAGGGCTTCATGAGCCAGGGTTATAGTGGGTAGGCCGCACTCCCCACCAGGCAGACAGGCACGTCCATGTCCCTGACCCTGATGTGGCGGTCAGCGAAGAAGGTCCCGGCGTGCAGCCTCTGGCACATAGAGGAGCTGTGGTAAACCCGCGTGTCGTGTGCTTTGCTGGACCAGCCCATGTTAATGTCCATGAACTGGCCCCCGTGGTCAGACACAGCCTGCAGGATGACCGAGAAATATTCCTTCCAGTTGATGTACAGGGAGGCCTGGTGTTCTGGGACACAGATGGGGATGTGCGTCCCGTCGATAGCCCCCCCCCCCCCCCCGCAGTTGGGGAAGCCCAGGGCGCCAAACTCCTCCATGTCCGCATCCACATCAGTGAGGCGGATGACTCTATGGAGCAGCACTCTGTTGATGGCCTTGACCACTTGCAGAGGGACACACAAAACCACCAATAGTCACTGGGGTGCCAGGGTGGCTGAGAGTGCTCTGCCCCGTGCCCCGTCCCCAGGAGCAACCCCCCTCCCTGCAATCCTGGCCACTGCAGGCAGTCTGTAGTGTGGCTGAGACAGGACAAACCCTCCCATGGAGGAGACTTGCACCTCCTCCCCCTCTTTTCCCTGGGGCAGCCCATCCCCTCCTCGCACGCACACACCCTGCCACAGTGGCTGGAAACTGCCATACCTGCATGAGCACTGCTCCGACGGTGGATCTCCCCATGCCGAACTGGTTCCCCACGGATTGGTAGCTATCCAGCATGAAGAGCTTCCAGAGGGCGATGGCCACATGCTTGTGGAGGAGAATGGCGGGCCTCATGTGTGTGTCCTATCACCGCAGAGCAGCGGTAAGCCACTCACAGCTCAAGGAAACTGTCCTTCTTCATCCTGAAGTTCTGGGTCCACTGTTGATCTCCCCAGCGCTCCAGGACAATGTGGTCCCACCAGTCGCTGCTGGTGTCCAGACGCCAGATGTGGCAGGGCACGCTGGCGTCTGGCCGCTGCTCCTCCATGGCCCCCAGGGGAGTCCAAAAGAGGACCTGGGGGTTGGGCTGCTGCAGAAGCTGCCAAGCAGTCTCCAGCACTTGCTGCCAGGCTTGCATCAAGACATCCAAAATGAGCACCAGAGTGCCCAGAGGCAGCTCTGGCTCCATGGTGCCGAGTGCTGTGGTGTCCCGAGTAAGGGCAACCAAAGCAATAAGAGAAAAAAAAATGCTTTGCTGTCCCTTAGCGAGGTAGGCAAGCAAGCAGGAAAACCTGAGAACCAGCTGTCCAGGGGGGTCCCTATAAGCACAAGACTCAGATAGCCTCAGACAGCAGCCCCACAAAGCGACTACTGACCTGATGCCCTGCTGGAACTGGTTTCAGCTGGCCTTAAATGTGATTCAGCGTCCAATCAGTGTGGACGTGCTATTTCAAAATAGCAAAATGTTATTTCGAAATGCATTTTATGTGTAGACGTGTTATTTCGAAATAACTTATTTTGAAATTAACTATTTCAAAATAAGATATTTTGAAATAACGCTGTAGTGTAGACATACGCTAACTGTGTAGAATGTAAACTTCAAATAGCACGCAGAACTAGATCATGACATAAAATTGAAACAGAAAAACAATGGTCCTGGGGTTTAGAGGACCATAGCTTTTTTACAGTATGTTTCCTATTTTTCCTTGAGGAAAACAGAATCGCTGTCTTAAATAAGTAATAGAAATGTAGCCGTGTTAGTCTGGTGTAGTTGAAGCAAAATACAGGACTATGTAGCACTTTAAAGCTTTTAAAGTCTTTAAAGTGCTACATAGTCCTGTATTTTGTCTTAAATAACACACTCAAAATATATCTCTGACTATCCCAATGATTTCAGTTATATGCTGTTACCCACATATAAACCAGATACAGTATATGTGTATGTTTGTGCAAAGAAGCAAAAAAAGTGTGCACTCTAAAATTATCCATCCTCTTTCCTGCTCTCTGAAATAATTTATTTGACCATTTGAGAGAAGCTTGACTCCTTTTTGTCTAGAAACATTAGATCTGACAGAAAAAAAAATGATGCATCTCTGGTCATTGGGCAGCCAGTTGGCTTCAAAGTTTTTGTTTGGTGTATTCTTGCTGTAACCAGTTTAGTAATTAAATACCTCTCTGATGCAAAAGAAAGACACCTATCTTATCCATGTTAGTTCCTATGCCATATCCATAGCCATAATATTGAGCAACAAGGTCTGGTGAGAGACCTAGAAAGGAAGCATGATCCAAGGAACTATGGAGAAATGGCAGAGACGCCACAGATACAGAGTTCTGTTTTGGCTCTCAAAATGGAGATCACACTTTTTAGTTTGAATCAGCAGTGAAAGTAACTTAAAATTTCTTACAGGTACTGTCCTATTGCAACCCAGGTCCTGACAGCTCTTTAAATAGCTCCCTGCTGGCTTTTGTTACAGTTCAGTCAGCTCTTGCTAGAGCTGCGCACCTGGGTGCATAATCTTTCTTTCACTTCTGGTTTGAATGTGTTAATACTGTATATTTGTCCTACATTTAAAGCACACAGTCTGTTGTAAAATAGTAATAGAAATGTAGCCATGTTAGTCTGGTGTAGCTGAAGCAAAATGCAGGGCTATGTAGCACTTTAAAGACTAACAAGATGGTTTATAAGATGATGAGCTTTCGTGGGCCAGACCTACTTCCTCAGATCAAATAGTGGAAGAAAATAGTCACAGCCATATATACCAAAGGATACAATTTAAAAAAATGAACACATATGAAAAGGACAAATCACATTTCAGAACAGAAGGGGGATGCGGGGGGGGGGGGGGGGAGGAAGGAAAGTAAGTGTCTGTGAGTTAATGATATTAGAGGTGGGGAAAGTTAGATGTCTGTGAGCTAATGGTATTAGAGGTGATAACTGGGGAAGCTATCCTGGTAATGGGTAAGATAGTTGGGGTCTTTGTTCAATCCGCCCCCCCGGAGAGTGTCGAATTTTAACATGAATGACAGTTCAGAGGATTCCCTTTCAAGTGCAGATGTAAAAGGTCTTTGTAGAAGAACGCAGGTGGTGAAGTCGTTGAGACAGTGCCCTTTCTGGCTGAAATGGCAAGAAATAATTTTTTCTTTGTGATCTTGTCTGATATCTGTTTTGTGGGTATTAATCCTTTGGCGAAGTGTCTGAGACGTTTGTCCAATGTGTCCAAGACAGAACATCAGAAATGGCTGCCCGTCGCAGGGAGCCATAGCCTGTAATACCTCTAAGGCTGGTATAGGGGGCTCTGTCTGTGAGGTGGAGTGTTTTCCATATAAGGGCATGTAAATTAATAATCTTCCCCTGCTCGCTCCACCCATTGCAGTGAAAGATCAGCCAATGGGCTGACTTGTGCTCAGGCCTGCTACTCCACCCACTGCAGCAAAAAACAACCTATGGGGTGATAAGGTCACAGGCAATAAAACAGGCAGGCAGCCCCTCTCTCACTGGGGATTTGCATCGAGTGAACGCCTGGCCTGATCACCCAGACGCCTTGCACCCCCCGCTCTCGAGTCTTACTGAGTGTACTCCGAGTTGGTCGACCCGAGTGGAGACAGTTTATGAGCATGCGACCGGTACTTGTGTTCCTGCTGTCTCCAGAACTGGTATAATCCCCCCCCCCCCCCCCGCCATCATCCCTATCCTAATTGATTTCTTAGTTGTCCTTATTGCTTGTCAAGTGACAGTGGTTAAAAAGTTACTAAATTAGTTTATAAATAGTTGTGGTTTAGGGTTTTTACTGTTTCCTGGTATAAAATTGTGTAAATAATCAGCCCTATGGACAATACCAGTGTTAATTCAACTGTTCCTAACCCCTGGGCAGTTATTGGGAATTATTGTGATTTAGAAAAGCCTTAGGGAATTGTTTTGTGTTGTCTGGCAATCTGTTTAATTTTTGTTCTGATGATTGTCTGGCGTCATCAAAATAAAATCAGTTTGTGCTTTTTAAAACCCCCAGTTGTGGTCTCATCCTTTCCGGCATCCCTTCGAACCTCGTGTATTACGGGGACTGACACAATGTACATCGCAGACGGACACTTTCGGCACATGATAGCATAAATTATATTTCTGGATGCGCAGGAATATGCGTTCTTGATCTTATAACTCACTTGGTTAGGTCCAATAATGGTATTAGCAGAATGAATATGTGGACAAAGCTGGCAACGGGGTTTGTTGCAAGGGAAGGTACCAGGGTTGGTATTAGTATGGTATGTCCTGTGGTTGTTGGTAAGAATCATCTTGAGGTTAGGTGGTTGTCTATAGGAGACTATGGGTCTGTCTCCCAGAGCCTCTTGGAGTATGGTATCCTGTTCCAGTATAGGCTATAGTTTATTGATAATGTGTTGGACAGGTTTAAGTTGGGGGTTGTAGGTGATGACAAGTGGTGTTCTATTGTTGGTTTTCTTGGGTCTGTCTTGAAGTAGATGGTTTCTAGGTATTCGTCTGGCTCTTTCAATTTGCTTTTTTATTTCTCCGGGTGGGTAGTTGAGATTTATAAATGCTTGGTAGAGATCCTGAAGCTTCTGGTCTCTGTCAGTGGGATTAGAGCAGATGCGGTTGTATCGAAGGGCTTGGCTATAGACGATAGATCGTATGGTGTGTTCTGGATGGGAGCTGGAAGCATGTAGGTAACTGTATGAGTCGGTGGGTTTTCTGTAGAGAGTGGTGTCTAACTTTCCATTGTTGATTTGTAATGTGGTGTCCAGGAAGTGGACCTCTCGTGTAGAATGGTCCAGGCTGAGGTTGATGGTGGGGTGTAGGTTGTTAAAATCTCTGTGGAATATCTCCAGTGTTCCTTGGCCATGCGTAAAGATCATAAAAATGTCATCGATGTAGCGTAAGTAGAGAAGGGGTGAGAAGGGACGGGAGTTGAGGAAACGTTGTTCTAGGTCAGCCATAAAGATGTTAGCATATTGTGGGGCCATGTGTGTACCCATGGCTGTGCCGCTGATTTGGAGGTATAAGTTGTTCTCAAACTGGAAATAATTGTGGGTGAGAACAAAGTTACATAGGTCTGCTATCAGGTTGGCAGTGTTGTCCTCTGGGATAGTGTTTCTAATTGCATGTAATCCGTCTTCGTGTGGGATGTTGGTGTATAGAGCTTCTACATCTATGGTGGCAAGGATGGTGTTACTGGAGAGGTTATCGATGTTTTGTAGTTTCCTTAGGAAGTCAGTAGTGTCTCGGAGATAGCTGGGGGTGTTGGTTGCGAAGGGTTTGAGAAGAGAGTCTACATAGCTGGATAGACCAGTAGTGAGCGTGCCAATACCAGAGATGATGGGACGTCCGGGGTGTCCAGGTTTGTGGATCTTGGGAAGCAGATAAAACAGTCCTGGTCGGGGGTCAGAAGGTGTTTCTGTGTGGATTTGTTCCCGAGTAGCTGTGGGGAGGCTTTTAAGGAGACAGTGTCGTTTCTTTTGGTATTCCGAGGTGGGATCAGAGGAGAGAAGTTTGTAAAATGTGGTGTTCGAGAGTTGTCTGGTTGCCTCCTGGTTATTCATAATGACCACAGCACCCCCTTTGTCAGCTGGTTTGATAATAATGTCCAGGTTGTTTTTGAGACTCTGGATGGCATGGTGTTCAGCACGGCTAAGATTGTGTGTTGCTTGTTGTCTGTTGAAAAGAATGACATTTCTGTGGCTATAGTTAGTATATCCTTAGAATATTAATACATATTTTTTCAGGTTATAATTAAAGAAAATTGAGCTCTTTAAGAAAGTTTACATTTGGTGTTTCATGATTTTTTGGCTGTATTAGATTAAAATTATGGTATCTAGCAAGAGACTAGGTAGGTGATTTATCTTTTATTAGACCAATTTCTTCAGATCTGGAGAAGGATAACTAGCGTGTTCAAGCTGGTAAAATGGGCCAGATTGTTAAGCATAAGGGGTTCACACATGTATGTTGTATCTCCCATACAACAGGAAGCCCTGCAGAAAATCAGAAATGTGTATATGAAATGTAGTCTGTTGCAGTTGGTAGTTTTAAAATGAATTATAAAGAAAAAAAATTGCCATTTTGTGCCATGGTTGAAAACTTTTGCACATCAGCTAAGCAATATATAATGGGCTTTATAAGCTGCTGCCTCTGAACCCTTTAGGACAGCAGTATAACACTGCCTTTTGTCATATATCCCCTCTATCCAAATTTGAACCTAGCATGAGTGAGTAGGAAGGGTTTATGCAGTCCAACAGCATTTGGAAGACAATCTTCACCACATCTACTTGCATGTGGAACTGGATCTTTGTGAATGTGCTTCTCTATCTGTAGTATCTGAATACCACACCATATTTAACATATTTAGCCTCACAAAAGCGCTATGAAGTAGCAAAATCTATTGTCCCATTTTACGGACAGGAGACTGAGGCACAGAAAGGCTAAGCAATATGCCCAAGGTCACAGTGGAAGTCAGTGAACAAGCCGAGGATTGTATTCAGGTCTTTTAAATTTTTGACTAGTGAATTACTCATTAGGATCACCTTGCTTCAGTCAGCTTGTTTCTTTTCCAAAATTCAATCCCACCATGACATAACAGGAGGCTTTGCCCTTGTGCGGAATTTGGGAAAGACGTTGCTGGAAGGTTGACACCTTCTTGGATAAAGGGGAGGCTACAAGGCAACATATGTGATACCTAGTTTAGATTCTAGTGGTGCCGTGAGGTGTAACTCTCTGACTATAGGAGCTACGTGGGAAAGTAAAATTCTATGGCTTTGTTTTCCATTCTTCTGCTCTTTGGGTTCTGCATTCAATATCATATGGGTGTGTGGCAATCTTATCCAATCCACAGCATAGTGTTTTTGTGTGTTTAAAGAGAGCATTGGACTGGAGATAAGGAGAAGGGAGACAGGGTTCTGTTCTCAGCTCTCATTGATTTGCTGAATTACCTCAGTCAAGTCACTTAATTGCTTTGTTCCTCAGTTTCCTGATCAGTAACACGGGAATGGTGATTCTCACCTTCCTTTGTAAAATATTTAGAGTTCCTGATGATAAGTACAAAGTGTGTATGTATAACATCTTATTTCCTGAACCTAGATGGAGATTTATTAACGTATTCAAAAGGGTGTTGTTCATTCCAAGAGCTGTAATTCCAAAAGTGCCATACTGTCAGGTATGCTGGTGTGTAGCAGTATCAATTCCACTGACGACAAGAGACTTGCAGCTAGCGCAAAACTATTTTAAGAGAGTGCAGAATTGGGCCATTGCAGCATTGCCTGATTGTGTTCCTGAAAAAAGCAATGTCCCAGGCATGTTAGAATGGAAGCTGAACACTTTCTATTATGCTATGTCTACACTACAAAGAAAAGTTGGAAAATGATACTCAAACTGTAGTTCGCAATTTGTGTATCTTTTTCCGCTTTTCTTCCGAAAGAAGCTTTTCTGACATTTGGCTCATCTATACGAGGCCTAATGTCAGGAAAAAACTCTCTTTTGGAACATCCCTTCTTCCTCATAGAATGAGGTTTACAGGGATGCCGAAAAAAAATGCATCTGTTTTTCCAAAAAAAATTTCGGAAAAGCAGACACGTTACACTTGGATGCGGCAGAGCTTTTCCGGGATACCTCCAGTATCCTGGAAAAGCTCTGTAGTCTAGACGTATCCTTAATCCCTAACACCATTGTAATCTACTGTGACAAAAATATTTCAATATTTCAAGTATCTTTGCTCCCCCAGGAATCCCCACCCCCACACCTCCAGACCTGACAGTTCTTAATCTGATCTTGTTTTCCAGGTCATCAGTTTGTTTTTGAGCTCTTTATATTCTTGGCTAGAATACCAGAGAGGTCATCAATCATTACCTTCTGTTCTTCATTTTTTCTTCGCAGTCTCTTGCTGTTTGGCTACATAAAGCTTTAAAGTTCTTATCCAGAGTAGACTGAATTGTATTAGTTCTCTTGTCCATATAGTATCTGCTCTTCAAAACATTTATTTATTGAATAGCATGGAATTTGTCAAAAGGGCTGTTGGTGAGTGTGGTAGACTTTGGCATTCCCTCTCTAGGAGTCTTTCTCATCCACATGGCCCTTCTGTATTGATTCAAAATACAGTTTTGCTGCCCATTTATCCCTTCAGTGAGTGGGAGACAGTATGACCTTTAGACTCTGATCTTGTGCCCAATGAAGTCAATTATCAGGTCCTCAGTCTCTAAACTTCGGAAGAACCACAATATACTATAGCTAAACTACTTTGTTTCAGAAAATAGAAGCATATTCATGAAAAAAATGACTGACTCTCACATGCAGTATTTCATGACAACCCCTCCCAAGATCATGAACACAGCATTTAGATCCAGAGTAGCTTAATGACTATATTAAAAATAGATTCCAAGTATAGAGGAAATATTTGCACTGGAATTCTACTTCATTGTATGAAGCCATTTTCATCATCTGACACTTTCATTGGCTTCCAACCAGACTTGGAGTCCAATTTAAAATGTCCCTGTTTTGGAGGCTGGTATTGGAATTACCAATAATATGTTGAAATTATTATTATCAATATGGGAAATCATCAAACACCAATTTAAGCATAAATTCCTGTATTAAATCCATATAGGGTTGCCAGGTGTCCAGTTTTGAACCAGACAGTCCAGTATTTGAGCTTTCTGATTGACAAATTGAGAAAATATAAATGAGAAAATATAAATGTCCGGTATTTTCTAAATAAGATGTAATGTAGATTGTGATGGCATGTCAAGTGTGTCCGGTATTTTTGTTGAAACCATCTGGCAACCCTAAATCCATAGACCAAATTGTACTTCATGCAGTTGCTCTAAACATGTTCAGCAGCCTAAAAATAAGAAGTCATTGTACCCAATACAGTAACAAAGCATTCACAAACATATGTCCTGTATACATACAAAGGCCAGACCTAGGGGTGATCATCTCATTTTGGCACACTCCAGCATAATCAGGAAAGGTCTGACAGAGAACTCTTCAGATGTATAGCCTTTTATTCCCTTTAACATCAAGTGCTGTCATTACTGATTTTAGCCAAAACCAATGTGAGAGCTTTTACTCTTATTTGCCATCCTCTTTTTTCTCCCCAAGGCCTTTCCTCCCTTCCTTCTTGCTCACCAACAGTTTTTGCAGCTGAATTCTCAGAGGACTTAAATTTTGAGATAACAGTAGCGCATGGGTTGGGAAGGACCAGCCTAGCCTGGCAGATTTCTTTTGTCTTATTTTAAACCATCTGCAGTCACACCTATCTGTCAGAAGCCTTCTTCTTAGAAACTTCTCCTTATCACATTAGTTATTCTTGGTACCAGACGTCCTCCCTACTTTATTTCTTCTGGCCTTACAACTTTTTATTTTCAAAATCTTCCTTCTTCTTGCTAGTCAGGGCTCTGTTTTTTTAACAACACATATATATTTCCTTAACCAAACCTAGGATAGCTCTAATTCTTTAATTTCATACTTATCCTATGGACAGGCTGAAAACGTGTAGGTTTTTAAATAAGCTTTATCTATTTTGAATACTCTGGATCCACTTCTGATTTCTGTTCTTATATGTCTTTTAGAAGGTATAGAGAGCTTATGAAAGGTCTGCAGCAGCCTCAGGGAGAGTACAGTAATTCCTCATTTAACACTACAGATGCGTTTCTGAAAATGTTCGTGTTAAGTAAAAACGTGTTATGCGGGGTCAATTTTCCCATTGAAAATAATGGAAAAGATGGGGGTTGTGTTTCAAGCGGTGGTGTCTGTTGCAAGAGGATGTGGATTGCAACTGCTTTAAACACTAAGGAGAGGGGATCACCACACAGGAGTGTAAAGGGTCTGTTTATTCAGTTAAAACTGGGAAGGGAGGGGAATCTTACTCATACACTCAACCACACTTACAGTCCCAAGCAGGATGATAAGGCAAGCAGAAGGCAGTTCATGGTATCTGATCTTCCCATGTTGACCCCTGAGCTGGTCCACTGGCCAGGCGACCGGAGCAGAGGGCGTTCTGGGAGGCTCCACTTGATGGTCAACCAACCATGTCTCTGTCCAGCTCTCCTTTAAGGATCAGCCACATGCAGCTTCTGAGTCTCTGGGCCTCTTGGGGCCGTGTGCACTCCCTGCTGGTGCTGTGTGCTCTGTCGTTTACTCCTGCTGTTTACCTCAGAGTTTTCCCACCTCTGGTGTCCACCTCAGACATTCTTCTGCACTCACTCAGGGAAGGGATAGGGGGTTAACAGATAACACTTTTAACCGTTTAGGGAACCAAATAACATCATTAACAGGTGAGAAAGAGAACCACATCCATTTTAACTCCCCCCTTGCTCCTCCTTTGCCTCCAACAGTGTCAAAGTCAATTTTCTATTGGTGCTGAGTTGTCAACATCAACAGTAGATGATGTAGATGGAACAGGGCTATCTTGTTCATCAGATGATCTTCTTTTAGGTTGAACATGAAAAAAACTTTTGATAGAGAGCTGCTTTTCTGCTTTTTGTTTTTCATTGTAAAGTTCCTGGTAGCAAGATATAGCGCTTTCTAAGCTTTTCGCTACTTTTGAGCTCCATTCACAATCAGGATCATTCTCATCAAAAATGTTTATTGCATCACTTATAAGCTTAAATGCTTCAGCCATAACTGTCATTGATAATGTTTGAACAACTTGCTTAGCATGTTCATGCTCATTTTCCAGCCACTGCTCATCCAGAAGCTTGAACTCGTTGATAGATAACTCCTCCCCATTAAAGTCGAGCAACTCTTGCACATCAATAGCATCCACCTCCTCTAATAGCTTCAGCTATTTCAGTGTCAAACTCCCTCATGAACACATGCAGGCCATATACGGCGCCAAACTGCTTTAAGGCAACTCGATGAAACTTCTGCCCAAGCCTCTGCTATAATAGCTATAGAATCTTTAATGTTAAATTTTCTCCAGAATTCCCTGATTGTAGGCTTATTCTCACCATCTGTCTCCCTTATAAGCCTAGCAAACGTACGGCGCAAGTAATACGCCTTAAAAGCAGCTATCGCTCCTTGATCAAGAGGTTGAATTAACGAGGTTGTATTGTGGGGTAAAAATAACACACAAATGTTTTCTGACAGATCAGTAAGGGAAGGAGGATGCCCTGGTGCATTATCTAGAAGAAGTAAAATTTTGAAAGCAAGATTTTCTTACAAACAGTAGTCTTTCAGCTTAGCAGTTAGGCGATTGCTGAAGTAGTCTGTGAAGATGCTTGCAGTTACCCATGCTTTCGCATTAGATCTCCAAACAACAGGAAGACGATCCTTTGAATACCCAGCTAAAGCTCTAGGATTGGCGAAACGGTAAACTACTACCGGTTTGAGCTTGCAATCCCTGTTGGCATTGGTGCATAGCATCGCAGTGATATGATCCTTTGCAGCCTTAAAACCAGGTGCATAAGCCTCATCACGAGAGATATATGTGCGTGCTGACATGCGCTTCCAGAAGAGTCCTGTTTCGTCCAGGTTGAACACCTGTTTAGACGAATAGCCACCTTCCTTTATAATAGCTTCAAATATTGCTGGGAATGATTCAGCAGCCTCCATGTCAGCAGCAGCAGCCTCTCAAGTTATTTTTATATTATGTAAGTTCAAATGCTTTTTAAAGCGTTCGAACCAACCATGACTTGCATTAAATGGCTTGGCATCAGTTTCATTCAATTCTATTTTAACAGCATCATATAAAGCTTTGGCTTTTTCCTGAATAAGAGCCAAACTCACCGGCATCTTTCATTGTGTTTGGTCTTCAATCCAGATAGACAATCACCTCTCCATATTTCCATTAGGTTAGATCGCATACAAACAGCCTTCTTCACACTTACTGGGGTTGCATTTTTGCAACTTTCCTTAATTTTCTCAGCTTGGGCACGGATTGTGCGCACACTAGACTCATGCATATTCAAAGCGTGGGAGATATCACAAGTGCATTCACCTTTTTCAATTTGCTTAATCACTTCAAGTTTCTCTTCTAATGTAAATGATTTTCTATGCTCCTTGCTTGCAAAAGCAGATGTATCACTTTCCTTACACTCTTCACTCATGATAAGGGATACAGTAACACACAGCAAGATACAATATCTAACGTCTGCAGTTTAACACAAACATGTCAGTGACTTGAGTGAGGGGAGGAATGCTGTGATCACATGTACAAGGTAGTCATCTGCTCATGCATAGAGTACAACTCCCAATAGGGCATCAGCTGGAACCCAGAAATACTCCCATCAGCCCCTCTTGGTTGGGCTGCTGAGAGCCACATGTACCTGGAGGCTCCAGCCTGCACTTGTTAGCAGCTGGGACAGGACATAAGGTTGGGGGCGAAAGGGGACTGGGTTATAGCAGGGAGCCAGGGAGGAGAGGTGTTTGGCTTTGGGGAAGGGAAAGGGAGGACAGGTGAGGGGGCTTTTGCAGCCAGCAGCTTAATTTTTTCCAGCTGGCCGGTCGCAGGCAGCTGCGCGGGGCTTCCTCTGCCTGCTTACAAAGTGGCAGAGGTTTGCCGCTTGCTGCGCTGTTCCCAGGTGACCCCCTCTGGCCGGAGGCAAGGCATCTGGCCAGAGGGGGTCACCGGGGAATGGCGCTGCGAGCGGCAAACCTCTGCCGCTTTGCAGGGAGGTAAGAGGAGCCTCGCGCAGCTGCCTGGGGCTTTCTCTGCCTGCTTACAAAGCGGCGGAGATTTGCCACTTGCCACGCAGTTCCCCGGTGGCCCCCTCTGGCCGGAGGTGGTCACCGGGGAACGGTGCTGCGAGTGGCAAACCTCTGCCACTTTGCAGGGACGCAGGGGAAGCCTCACGCAGCTGCCGGCTGCCGGCCAGCCCTAGGGAAATCATGTTATTGCGGGGACAGGGTCGTGTTGTTTGAAAAATGTCCCGCCCCCCCAAAATCGTGCTATCGTGAAAACATGTTAAACGGGCACGTGTTAAGTAATCATGGCCCTACACTCCCCCCTTGCCTTCTCCCCGCTTTGCAGGCCTCCATAGTCATTCTGTGGAGGTGAGATAGTGGATTATGGATAGAAAGGAAGTGTCCATATTGAATGGAGTTTCTGGGCTGCAGTGTAGCCTAGAAACAACTATGTGGAACCTGCCGTAACTTGATACCATTTCATTTGCTCCTCCTCCCCCCCCCCCCCCCCCGCCAGCAACTCAGAATCTGGGGTTAAAGTCACATTGGCCCTTCCTCCCTAAGTCCTATGTTACATTTCTCAGGATGTTAATTTGCAGAGTTCTGAACTCCACTCTATCTCAAAGGCCAGACCTTGGTGCTAAATGTACATGTGGGCTCCCATTAAAGTAAACAGAAGCCCTATCCCCTTCTTCCCCTCCCAAGGCTACTTAGTTACAGGAAGTAAACGAACTGCTAGTATCGTCTAATTTTACATATTAAACCAAAATAGTTACTATACATGTACAAGAGATTATCAACCAACAAATGATTATTATTACAGGCAGTCCCCGAGTTATGCGGATCCGACTTATGTCCGATCCGCAGTTACGAACGGGGCCCGTCTCCCTGGTCTCCAGAAGACCAGGGAGAGGAAGCAAAGCGGCGGAGCACGCGGGCAGCGGACAGCCCAGACGCGTCTGGGCTCTCCGCTGCCCGCGTGCTCTGCGGCTTTGCTCTGCTTTGCTCCCCGTCTCCCTGGTCTGCAGGCCAGGGCGAAGGGGAGCAAAGCAGAGCAAAGCCAAGGAGCACGCGGGCAGCAGACAGCCCAGACGCGTCTGGGCTGTCCGCTGCCCGCGTGTTCCGCGGGTTTGCTCCCCGTCCCCCTGGTCTGCAGACCAGGAAGAGGGGGAGCAAAGCAGAGCAAAGCCGCAGAGCCCGAGGGCAGCAGGACAGCCACGGTGCGATTGGGCTGTCCCGCTGCCCCCGTGCTCCGCGGCTTTGCTCCGGACACCTGTGGTACAGCAGCTGGGGCACTGCCGGTTGGTCCCGTAGCGCCGCTCTGGGCGCTACTGGACCAACCCGGCAGCACCCCAGCTGCTCTGCCCCAGGCGTCCTGATTCAGCCACTGCTGGTCAGTTTCAGCAGCGGCTGAATCAGGACGCCTGGGGCAGAGCAGCTTGGGTGCTGCTGGGTTGGTCCAGTAGCACCAAGGAGCGGTGGCACTACTGGACCAACCCAGCAGCACCCCAGCTGCTCTGCCCCAGGCGTCCCCAAGTCAGCCGCTACTGAAACTGACCAGTGGCTGACTTCAGGAAGCCCCTGCCCCGGGCTTCCTGGAATCAGCCGCTGATCAGTTTCAGCAGCAGCTGACTTGGGGATGCCTGGGGTTCTTAAGTTGAATCTGTATGTAAGTCAGAACTGGCATCCAGATTCAGCCACTGTTGAAACTGATCAGTTTCAGCAGCAGCTGAATCTGGACGCCAGTTCCGACTTACATACAGATTCAACTTAAGAACAAACCTACAGTCCCTATCTTGTACGTAACCCGGGGACTGTCTGTATTCTACTGCTCATTCTGTGGTGCTGGGGTCTTGCCCATCTTTCTTTAAGATGCTTCCATGTTGGATCTTTGGCCTGTAAAGTCCTTTTTGTGTTATAAATCCATACACCATTCAATATATATGTAAGGCCACTAGGAGAGACTGGGAAATGTTCCAGGCTCCACTGCCATCACATAAAGATGCTGATAATACTAACCTCTACATTATCTTTTCATCAAATGCAGAATCTAGAGTTTCATTTTTTTTCTGGTGCTTGGGTTAGACTGGTATCTGCATGGGGGTGAACCACAATATCATTCCCAACAAAACAGAAGTCAAACTTGGCTGAGTAGGAAATTATGTAAAGAAACAGACAAGTTAGTATCTGAGCCAATGACGAGAGTGAGGGACTTAATTTTGCCAGAACAGTTGTGGGCTTCCTGTCACATTAAATCCAGCATTGCCCCTGAATTCTGGAGTAGCAGTACAGTATTAGGATATATTGCCCTTAATAATCCACCACTGACCGCTGTAACCATTCCCATTTCATACAGACATTACAATGGCCATCCATGCTATGGTCACCTCCATACTGAGATGTGTAATGCACTCTGCTTAGGGAGCTATGCTTGAAGATTGCACAGAAGTTTCAGCTGGTATGGGATGCAGCTGCTTACTTCATCAACATGGAGCAGCTCCCCAGTCCTGGCCCACAATATTTTGGCACCTGAGGCAGGGAGCTCAAATGATCCCCCCATGCTCCCTCACTTGGGCCAAAACTTTGAAAGGTCTCAATTCTGCCTTCTTCCTATTCTACTCCTCTCATGGTACTGTGCATCTAGAGCAGAGAGAATACATATGCACCAGCAGCAAACACAATTTTCTACACTCTGGGTCCTAGTGTTGCCCTCCCACAGTCTGGCACCTGAGGAGGCCGTCTCAGTTCGCCTCATAGGAAGGCGAGCCCTGCCCACCTGCCTGCCCATCCACAGAACACATGCTTGAATCTCTGTGCTGGCTCTCACAGAAACACTAGAAGATACGTGTCGTGCACCCAAAAAACAATTTGACTGGTTTTGGCTATTTGTGATTTAAAAATTCCCTGTTGGGCAACCTAAGCTAGTGAATGGGCCGCATAAGTGGCCCTCCTTTCTCTCAGTGGGCCACAATATTTTCGTAACCAAGATAGTCTCCTGGGATAGGTTACTTTTGCTAATTGCACTTGCATGCCTAGAAGTTGTGGGATGTGCCAGCTGAGCCGTAGTAGCACTCTAAATGCAGAGGAAGTGCACAGCTGTCACAGGCAACGGTGTGTGTAATCAGCATGCACTTTACTTGCTTTAAGTGCGTCATATTACTAATACCGGTAGGAAAAAAAAATGTGGACAGAAACCAATGTTATCTGGCAACCCTCCATGTAGGCAACAGGAAAAAAAATGTCTTGTGGGCCTCACATAGAATCATGATGGGCTGCATGTGGCCCTCGGGCCGCAGGTTGCCTACCACTGATTTATCCACATTCATTCAGTCATGAAAATCTTGTGAGTTTCTGTAACCTTAGTTTTGTCCTTGTAAACAGAGATTTAGTCTAAACATGTATTAGTTTCCTTTGACACATTGTTTTGCCTATGCCAACATATATCCTCTTCTTAGCTCTGATTGTAAAACCAGGATCCTCCATTCTATTCACAGAATGGGAAGTTGGCTAGGGCAGCTGTTTCTTTTGCTCTTGTGACCAAGTTATAAATCCCTTTCTGGCTCAAGTTATGCTAAAGCTGATAGATTAGTTGATTTATGCTAAAAGCCTCAAATTAGTTTGATTAATCTGTGTTAACTGGTTCCTATTAAGCCAGTGAAATGATACAATATGTTCTGATAATTAACTATTCCAGTGAAATACTGCTGTGACATAACCTTCAACCAACACCAGAGATCAAGAGAACAGGCCTTTCCACTGGTCTTGGTGACATGGCTATTCTGCATGATTATTAATCCTTACAGTAGACCGGCAGCAGTGACTACATTTAGAAAAAATAGAAATAAAGAAAAAGGTGCAGCCAACTCCTTACTTTTCCACCTCATTGCTGCATAGCTGTTTATCTGATCATCTTACCACCCCATAGTTGTTTCACTGTTCCACTGGTCACAGCAATTTTGTAAACTCCTGTTCTACAGTGATTTCACCTGTCTTTGAGTGCAGACAATGTCGACTGTAAATTCCGAGACAGGCACCATATTATATTAAGTGTCTTTACTATGGCATGTACTAAGGGATGTGAAAGTTGAACTTATTAACTGGTAAGTTTCATCCTGGTGAGGCTTACCGGTTAATGTTAACCAGTGGGGACTGGAGCAGCTCCTCGCCTACCACAGGCAGGGGGCTGTTCCAGCCCCGCAGGAGGGCGCACTGTGGATAGGAGCTGCTTTGGCTGGGCTGGCGCAGTCTCAGCCTGTGGCAGGCTTGGGCGCCCTCCGGGCAGGGGTTGCTCCAACCAAGATGCTGCAACAAACTCTGGCTTCCACAGGCAGGGGCTGCTCCAGCATCCTAGCCAGTGCATCCTCTGTCCGCAGCAGACCTGGGCACCCTGCAGGCAGGGGCTACTCTGTCAGGGATCTCCAGCTCAGCCGGTCTAACCCCAGCCTGCAGTGGAGGGGCCACTCCAGCCCAGCAGTGCATGGGGATGCGCTCTAGCTGGGCTGGCAAAGCCCCCCCGGCTCATCTCTCCCTTTAATTGGTAAACTGGTTAAAGAATATGTTTAACCAGTTAGCCAAATAAATGGGATTGTACATTCTTACTATATACTCTTATCAGGCTTTATAAATAATAATGTCTCAGATAACAGACTTGGGAAGGGAGGGGGGTCAGATATCCTAGATCCTGTGTCTCCCCACTGGACTTCAATAAAGGTATGTCGTTGTACCAACTAACTTAAATGGATCTATGTCAAATTACATCAGCTAGGAGGCTGACTGAATATTTTTGCTCTCTTTCTATATTGCCATTAGTTCTCTTTGTCCTGCTCATCTCCTGTCTCATGGTTCCTCCCTATTTGATAATGGAGAACATAGATGTCAGGCCAGATTTGAAAAGATAGTGCAGAGGGTGTATTTTATAGCACTGAGCACCAGCTAACCTCCTAGATCTGAGACATTCATGCACCCAGTGTAGGGCAGGTGATGTTTCTGCTTACACCATCTTCTGTTGTGGGGAGATAAACCATTTTAACTTCCATCAAACTCCATATGAGTAGGCTCATGGCTACTAGTGGAGAGAAGGGGGAAGAATGATCTTCAAGTGTCCTTAAATTATTGTCAGAAAGGCCAAAATATGCACAATATGCACAGTCCTTGTCCTTTATACACGACATCAAAATTCTAACAATAACAAAATTTTACTTTAAGCTCTGAGCTTTGCCACCAGGAACTGATGAGAGGAAACAATGAATCAGCAAACTTCCCATTTACTCTAACCCTTATAACACTTCCCTGAGTGATTTAAATTTTGCCAGCATAAGTGGTAGCATGCACATCCCTATGCCAGCAGAAGAGCTTCTCTCAGTGACACCATCTCTGATTAAGGGTGGTTTACTTATGTCAACAGGAGAGCTTTCTCCCATCAGCACGGAACAGCTACACGAGAGGCCTTAGAGCAGGGTTACTCAACTCCAGGGCCTACAATGACACTCACACAGGGGCGGCCCGTGAGCCTAGGTGAGCTAGGCAGTTGCATAGGGCGCCGCTGGCCCAGGCGTCCGATGATGACGTCACGGCCATTGACGGCCGTTCAGGCAGGGGTGCCGATTGCACCACCCCGCCTAGGGCGCCAGCTGCTTCAGCTGGCTCCGGGCCGCTCCTGCACTCACAGAACAATGCCAAGGGCTGCAATTTAAGTGCGATTGCATATACATCCAAATGTAAATGCAAATATGTGCAAATCGCTTCTTTCATACTGACGGGCATGAATATAAAGATTAAGGCAAGACTACACAACATTCAGTCCTTATTTAAGTCATTAAATGATAAACGATATTAATAAAATGCAATATTTACCCAATTTCCACCCATATGACAGCACTTTTAATGAGCAGTGACAGTCCAGGAATTTAACTACTAAAATGCATATCAACTGAAGAACATTATACTGACTACTTATTTGTTTTGGCTCCTATGCGGCCTGCATGTTGAGCCCTGAGTAAACCCAAACTGCACCACAGGCTGCAAACAAATGAGCCGTGGGCCTCATGTGGCCCACAGGCCATGTGTTGAGTAGCCCTGCCTTAGAGCATGGCAGTTGCATTGGAATAGTTGTGCTGCTGTAAGCTGTCTAGTGTAGACAGGGGGTATGTTTAAACTACATCCCCCTTTCGAAAGAGGGATGTAAATTAGACAGATCAAAATTGCAAATGAAGCCGGGATTTGAATTTCCCGCACTTCATTTGCATAATGGAGGCTGCACGGTCTTTTGAAAAAGGGCTTTTCGAAAGTAAAACTGTGTCTAGATGCAGTTCTTTCAAAAAAAACCCCACCCTTTTTGGAAAGATCCTGTACTTACTTTCGAAATGTCTTTTTTCGAAAAACTGGGCGGCTGCCATTATGCAAATGAAGTACGGGAAATTCAACTCTCAGCTTCATTTGCAATTTTGATCTGTCTAATTTACATCCCTCTTTCGAAAGAGGAATATAGTTTAGACACACACATAGCCTAAGCCACTAAGAAGGTTAGAAAAATAAGACTGGAACTGTGAGAAATCAGAACCCCGTTTGACACAAGGATAAAAGAAGCCTGTGACAATATGAAAGCTGTAGAAATGTTTAGAAGAATATGGATAAATGAAAGAGAAATAGGGTGAACAGAGAACAATATATAGACAGAATAGCAATTTCAGTTAAATATTTTGGGTCACAGCTAGACTGAAGGGAAAATCAAGGAGGAGCTGATGTGAAAGGAAGACTGAAAGTTGCAATTAAACAGAAAGCTCTAAAATAGGAGAGAAAAGGAAGTAAGATTAGGCAACAGTTGTTCCTACACAGGGAGTGACTGGGTGGGGATTTTTTGAGAATGCGAGAGCCCACAGCCTGCCTAAATAAATTAAGAAGGTAAAAGAGAACAGCAAAGGAATAAATACAGGGCTGCTGATAGGGGAGAGTAAAGAGGGCAGTTACCCCAGTTATCTCAGTTATCCTGAGTAGCCTTAAGGAAAGCAGAATTTGATACAAGAGGGTGAAAACCAAGTGAATTAGGCAGAGAAGAGAGTAGAATCACTACTCAGATCAAAGGAAGAGCATTATATTATGGATACATATTATTTACAGTAAATATAGTGATATGGCAGTGTAGCTGGTGATGTTATTTCACATCTGATTCAAAGCATAGGTCTGATATTACCAAAAGGCCTAACCAGAATATGGTTTCAGACAATCAGTGCACAAAGCCTACATATGAATCAGGCACATTGGGTTCTCATTAAGGTCACAACCCTAACACAGATTATGAGATGGTTTCCTTAGGGACATGGCCAGAACTGACTAAAATAAAAAATATTTTGTCTGCTTCGTGAAAGGCAGCTGTGAGAGCCCACAGAGAGAAGGGTAGGGAAAGAGAAAATTATTTTTTCTCAAGCCTGTTCTCCAGCTCCTTCTGCCCAATCTACACAGCAACTGCTCATTTTCCTCTAGGCTCTAAGGGTATGTCCACGAGGAGTAACGGTAGTTCGGAATAGGAAGCCTAATCTGAACTACCTAGTCCGTGCCGCGTGTAGCCGCGCGGCACGGGGTTCGAACTGCCGGCATTTAAAAATGGCGCTGGCCGGCTTCATTACCCTCCTAGTTCAAATTAGGAGGGTAGTGTAGACATACCCTTATAAATGTGATAGCTATTCTGACTGGAATGATTTCCATCCACATAGAATGAACATCCACCATTGCAAAGAACATTGACCCAAGGAAGGGACCAGCATCGTACGCAATGGGTGAAAGTAGGGATGGGGAAGGCAACCCCCCGCCCCCCCATGGGAGCCAAGCCCCACCATCACCACAGGGGCAAATCTTCAGCCCTCCATGGCAGCTTCTCCTCCCCAGAACACTTTTAAGTAGTTGGCAGAGTTCTCTGTGGCTCTCTGCTCCGGGTGCCATGAGGGATGGGGAGCCTTCTCACGCTGCCCCCACTCTTCAGCAAATCCGGCCAATGGGAGCTGAGAGATTTTGCTGAGGGACAGGGTAGAAAGCAAAAAGCCTCCCCCTCACCCATGGTGCCTGGAGCAAAGTCACAGAGAGCAGCCAGCTGCTTAAAGTGGTGTGGGGCTATTCTGTCCTGAGGAAACCGGCAGGGCAGGCTGCAGGGCTAACTCTCCCAGTAGAGACACACCAATTGTACTGGCAAAAGTTCTTTTCCTGATATAGCTTATACCAGTTCCCTAAATTATTCACAGTGTATAGATGGAGAAATTGAGGAAGACAACCAGTGACTAGCCCCAAGGCCATATATTAAATCGCTGAGACAGTCAGATTGGAATAGAACACTCTGGAATTCAACCTTGTTTTTATTTCTACAGATTGTGCTTTGCATCATCATAATTCAGAAGGCTATATACGTATTTGCATTTTGGGTTGGTTACATGTAGTAGCTATTGGGCCTTCTGCAATAATAAGGAAACTGAGTTAGAAGACACCATTGCAGAGATGAATCAAGCACCAAGTTTGTAAAGCACTGTGTAATTCTGGGATGAAATTTATTCAACTTATTTAAAAAATTCTTCTGAGTAGAACTGATTTGCAGTGGATGCATGAAGAAACATACAGCAATGATTCCAATACAGTTTTTTGTAACATTAAGCAGAATTTCCAACACAAAAGAAGCATCATTTGCAGATTAATTATGCCAAATATCATTTTGATTAAACTTTCAGAACTGCAAAACCCATAAATAAATGCACCATTTAATATTTTGTTGAATTGATTTTAAATAGTCTCAGGGAGCTAACCGCGATAATCTGTAACATTAACAGGACTTCTTGTTGATTTTAAACAGAATGTTTCAGGCAATTTTTTTTTTTTGCTTGCAGAAGTCAAGGCAGATAGAAGGTTCAGGACTCAGGGCAGGGGACTGAGAACAGGGGGCTGGGAGGAAGTGGGGGGCTTACAGCAGCTGCCCAGGGCAACAAGGGTGACACTGCTCCAGCAGCAACTCCTCCCAAGGAGTTGGGGCAGCTCTCCCCAGACAACAGCTTCTCTCAAGGGCCCAGGGCTACGCTGCCCAGATGGCAGCACCTCCCAGGATGGGGTGGGGAAGAATCTGGAACTGCGCGCTTTTCAGGTGGGGGCTGTGGCTTTGTGGGCAAGCCTTGGCCCTCAGCCTGCTCCCTCAGTCTGCAGCTGTTGTGCGGGGCCTCACTTGAGGCAGAGGCCCCCCAGTCACTGCAGCCTGTTTGCGAGGGGCAGGGCTCCATGGGCTGACACTGACCTTCAGCTGCCCCCCTATCCTGCAGCTGGTCTGGGAGGGTTGGAGCTTGGGGGGGCCTCTAGCAGTCCCCCCATCCTTCCGCCTCTTTGAGGGGGATACTCCAGGGAAGGGGCAGGCTCCCTGCAGTCTGCATGCTGTCTGGGAGGGCAAGGATCCAGGGGCTGCCCCCGGCCTCCAGTGAACCCCTATGGCTTGCAGACTGTCTGAGGGGACGAGGCTCCTGGGCCTGCCTTTGGCCTGCAGCACCTAACCCCCTGTAGCCTTCAGGCCATTAAAAGAGCCAGGCTTCAGGGGCCATCCCCTTCTCCAGCCACTTTGAGAAACACTGCTTTAAACTTTTAAGCGTATACAAAGCCTGAGATGGACAGCCCAGATAGCTGCTGCGGCACAGAAGCCAACAAACAGAGTTGTAAACAGGGGAGTTTGAGTGGGAGTTTATAAGGGGAGTTTGGATTGTGGGACTCGTTTGGGGTTTGTTTTTGCTGTGTGTGTGGGGATGTTTTGGTTTGTTTTTGTGTTCGCCGGCCTAACAGGATTTAGGTGAGAAGGCTGATAAACACAGAGGCAACAGTGGCCATGGCCCAAGTAGTAGAGGACAAAAAGAGGATGATTGGCTGTGGTAGCTGCGGTATGTACATGATTCTGGAGGGGGTACCTGAAAGGAGTTTTGTTTGCATGAAGTGCTGCCTGATGGAGCTGATGGAAGAAAAGATCTGAGGATTGGAGATGCAGGTGGAAACTTTGGTCAAGTTTAGAAGGGGGTTTGAGCAGATGATGGAGCAAAGGAATGAGGTGGCTGAAGGGGAAAGCTTAGACATGCAGATGGAAGCAGAATCAAAGGCCTCTGAGGGGTGACTGCTGGGCGAAGAAAATGGACAGTGGAAGCATGTGACTAAGAGAACCAGGCACAGGAAAAGATGGGCCAATGAAGGAGAAATAGAGCTCAAGAACAGGTATGCAGAGTTGGAGAATGAGGAAGGGGTACAGCAGGTGGCCACTGAAGATGGAAGGGCAAGGAAGAAGAGAAGAGTGGTTAGTCCCATAGATAAAAGGAAAGAGTTGATGGAGACAACACCAATAATGAGCACCAGGAGGATACAGGATGGGTTGAAGAGGATTACAAGGGAAAATAGAAATGGAAAGGATTTGCAGCTAGAGGAAACAAGAGATAGACCAGAGAATTGGACTGTCACCAGGGAAAGGTAGGTCTACGTGATTGGGGACTCCTTATTGAGAAGAATAGATAGGCCTGTAACCAGAGCTGATCCAGAGAATAGACGAGTTTGCTGTCTGCCAGGTGCTAAGATACAGGATGTAGAAGTGAGGTTGGAGAGGATCCTAAAGGGAGCGGGAAAGAATCCACTGGTCATCCTTCATGTAGAAACAAATGATACGGCTAGATTCTCGCTGGAACAAATCAAGGGAGACTATGCCAGGCTGGGGAAGACGCTTAAGGAAATCAAGGCTTCGGTGATCTTTAGTGGGATTCTGCCTGTTCCTAGAGAAGGGCAACTAAGATGTGACAGGATTATGATGCTCAATAGATGACTCAGACAGTGGTGCTATAAGGAGGGCTTTGGGATGTATGGCCACTGGGAGGCATTCACAGACAGAGGACTATTCTCTCGGGAAGGACTTCACCTACGTAGGGAGTGAAATAGACTTCTAGGATGGAGGCTAGCACAACTGATTAACAGTGCTTTAAACTAGGAATTTGGGGGAGATGGTTGGGAGATGTCCAGATAATCTCTACGCTGGATTTTAGCATTGAGAGGGAGAAAAAAGAAGTAAGAAAGGCTATAGCTGGAGGTAGGAGAATAGACATAAGGAGGAAGGGTAGAGTGAATACTAGTCTAATAAGTCATATTGGAGGTACAATGTCTGGGTCAAATTGGGTAAAGAATGTGAGTGAGGCCAAACAGCAAAAATTAAGATGTTTGTACACCAATGCAAGGAGCCTAGGTAACAAAATGGAGGAACTAGAGCTATTGGTCCAGGAAGTGAAACCAGATATTATAGGAATAACAGAAACATGGTGGAATACTAGGCATGACTGGAGTATGGATATTGAAGGGTATGTGCTGTTTAGGAAAGACAGAAATAAAGGTAAAGGTGGTGGAGTAGCATTGTATATCAATGATGAGGTACATTGTAAAGAAATAAAAAGTGATGGAATGGAGAAGACAGAGTCTGTCTGGGCAAAAATCACATTAGGGAAGAAAACTATTAGATCCTCCCCAGAGATAGTGCTTGGGGTGTGCTATAGACCACCAGGATCTAATTTGGATATGGATAGAGACCTCTTTAATGTTTTTAATGAAGTAAATACTAATGGAAACTGCATAATGATGGGAAACTTTAACTTTCCAGATATAGACTTGAGAACAAGTGCTAGTAATAATAATAGGGCTCAGATTTTCTTAGATGCGATAGCTGATGAATTCCTTCATCAAGTAGTTGTTGAACCAACAAAGGGGGATGCCATTTTAGATTTGGTTTTGGTGAGTAGTAAGGACCTCATAGATGAAATGGTTGTAGGGGACAACCTTGGCTCAAGCGATCATGAGCTAATTCAGTTCAAACTAAATGGAAGGATAAACAAAAATAAATCTGAGACTAGGGTTTCGGATTTCAAAAGGTCTAACTTTAATAAATTAAGGAAATTAGTTAGGGAAGTGGATTGGAGTAAAGAATTTATGGATCTAAAGGCGGAGGAGGCCTGGGATTATTTT
Organism: Pelodiscus sinensis; assembly: GCF_049634645.1. NCBI lineage: Eukaryota > Metazoa > Chordata > Testudines > Trionychidae > Pelodiscus > Pelodiscus sinensis. The sequence continues at coordinate 49,322,273 of NC_134712.1, read as the reverse complement.
AAATTACAATTGCAGAAACTATCAGAAGCCTGCATCCCAAGAAAGGGGGAAAAATTTATAGGCAGGTGTTTTAGACCAAGCTGGATGAGCAAGCATCTCAAAGAAGTGATTAAGAAAAAACAGAAAGCATATAGGGAGTGGAAGATGGGAAGGACTGGCAAAGAAAGCTACCTTATTGAGGTTAGAGCATGTAGGGTCAAAGTGAGAAAGGCTAAAAGTCATGTAGAGTTGGACCTTGCAAAGGGAATTAAAACCAATAGTAAAAGGTTTTATAGCCATATAAATAGGAAAAAAACAAAAAAAGAAGAAGTGGGACCGCTAATCACTGAGGATGGAGTGGAGGTTAAGGATAATCTAGGCATGACCCAATATCTAAACAAATACTTTGCTTCAGTCTTTAATGAGGCTAATGAAGAACTTAGGGATAATGGCAACATAACAAATGGGAATAAGGATATGGAGGTAGATATTACCATATCCGAGGTAAAAGCCAAACTCAAACAGCTTAATGGGAGTAAATTGGGGGGGAAGTAAACTGGAGAATTGCTAATATAGTTCCTATTTTTAAGAAAGGGAAAAAAAGTGAACTGGGTAACTACAGGCCTGTTAGTTTGACATCTGTAGTATGCAAGGTCTTGGAAAAAATTTTGACGGAGAAAGTAGTTAGGGACATTGAGGTGAATGGCAATTGCGACAAATTACAACATGGTTTTACAGGTAGATCATGCCAAACCAACCTGATCTCTTTCTTTGAGAAAGTAACAAATTTGTTAGATAAAGGAAATGCAGTGGATCTAATCTACCTCGATTTCAGTAAGGCATTTGATACAGTGCCACATGGGGAATTATTGGTTAAATTGGAAAAGATGGGGATCAATATGTAAATTGAGATGTGGATAAGCAACTGGTTAAAGGGGAGACTACAGCAGGTCATACTGAAAGGTGAACTGTCAGATTGGAGGGAGGTTACTAGCGGAGTTCCTCAGGGATCAGTTTCGGGACAAATCTTATTTAATCCTTTTATTACTGACCTTCGCACCAAAAGTGGAAGTGTTCTGATAAAATTTGAGGATGACACAAAGTTGGGAGGTATTGCCAATTCAGAAATGGATTGGGATATCATACAGGAAGATCTGGATGATCTTGTAAATCGGAATGATAGCAATAGGATGAAATTTAATAGTGAGAAGTGTAAGGTTATGCACTTAGGGATTAATTACAGGAATTTTAGTTATAAACTGGGGACACATCAGTGGGAAGTAATGGAAGAGGAGAAGGACCTTGGAGTCCTGGTTGATCATGGGATGACTGTGAGCTGCCATTGTGACATGGCCATGAAAAAGGCTAATACAGTCTTGGGATGCATTAGGCGAGGTATTTCCAGTAGAAATAAGGAGGAGTTAATGCCGTTATACAAGGCATTGGTGAGACCTCATTTGGACTTGACTCATTTGGAATGTGTGTAGTTCTGGTCTCCCATGTTTAAAAAGGATGAATTCAAACTGGAACAGGTACAAAGTAGGGCCACTAGGATGACCCGAGGAATGAAAAACCTATCTTATGAAAGGAGACTCAAGGAGCTTGGCTTGTTTACATTAACCAAAAGAAGGCTGAGGGGAGACATGATTGCTCTCTTTAAATATATTAGGGTATGTCTACACTACAAAGTTAATTTGAACTAACAGCCGTTAGTTCGAATTTACTTTAATAGGGGCTACACATACAAACCGCTAGTTCGAATTTAAATCGAACTAGCGGAGTGCTGAATTCGAGCTAGGTAAACCTCATTCTATGAGGACTAACGCCTAGTTCGAATTAAGTAGTTCGAATTAAGGGCTGGGTAGCCACTTAATTCAAACTAGTTGGAGGCTAGCCCTTCCCAGGTTGCCCTGGTGGCCACTCTGGGCCAATCCAGGGAAACTCTTCTGCCCCCCTCCTGGCCCGGGAGCCCTTAAAGGGGCACGGTCTGGCTACAGTGCTTGTGCCAGTTGCAAGCCTGCCAGCACCCAACCAGCAGACCCAGCCACCTGCTGCCACCCAGCCCTCTGCCTCTTCCCAGGACCAGGCTGGCGGCTCCCAGGAGCCTGCCTGGGGCTGTAAAAGATGGGCGCCTGTCTGGTCTAGCGGGCAGATCGTGGACCCCATTAAGGTTTGGGGGAGGCCTCCAATGTCCACGATCTCCGCACTAGCCACAGGAATGCGGCCATCTAGGGCAGGAGAGCTGCCAGCCTGGCCACCAAAGGCCACATGCGAACCCAGGAGCAGGTTTGCATAAAAATCAAGTTGTTCCAGTGAGACCCCTGACCCTGAGCCCTGAACTTAGAACATAAGAACATAAGAATGGCCGTACTGGGTCAGACCAAAGGTCCATCTAGCCTAGTAGCCTGTCTGCCAACAGCGGCCAACACCAGGTACGCCGGAGGGGATGGACCGAAGACAATGACCAAGTGATTTGTCTCGTGCCATCCATCTTCAGCCTTCCACAAACAGAGGCCAGGGACACCGTTCCTACCCCCTGGCTAATAGCACTCCATGGACCCAACCTCCATGACTTTATCTAACTTCTCTTTAAACTCTGTTATAGTTCTAGCCTTCACAGCCTCCTGTGGCAAGGAGTTCCACAGGTTGACTATGTGCTGTGTGAAAAAGAACTTTCACTTATTAGTTTTAAACCTGCTGACCATTAATTTCATTTGGTGTCCTCTAGTCCTTATATTATGGGAACTAATGAAGAACTTTTCTTTATTCACCCTCTCCACACCACTCATGATTTTATATACCTCTATCATATCCTCCCTCAGTCTCCTCTTTTCTAAGCTGAAACATCCCAGGGGTGGCTCTGCGGGCTCCTCGGGGTGGAAGCTCTCCTGCAGGGCCTTCTGTATCCTGACAGCCTCCCAATTGACCCGCCCCCCCATGGATGGCAGCCTGTGGCAAGTGCAGCCGGGCTGATGGCTGAGTGCTGTGATGTGCCGAGTGTGGGTACTCAGGGCACTCCAAGCCAGGACTGCTTTGCTGTCCCTCATCGAGTTAGACAAGCAAGCGGGGAACCCTGAGGACTGTCTGTCCGGGGTGGGGGTCGGGTCCCTTTAAGCACAGCCCTCGGCTAGCCTGAGGCAGCAGCTCCATACTCTAAGTCCTAACCTGATGCCCTGCCGGCACTGGTTCCGGCCAGCCTTAACTTCGGTTCAGGGTCCACTCAATGTGGACATGATATTTCGAATTAGCAAAACGCTAATTTGAATTATTTTTTAGGTCTAGATGCACTAATTTGAATTATCTTATTTCGAATTAACTAATTTGAATTACGTTAGTTTGCATTAGTGCTGTAGTGTAGACATACCTTAGAGGGATAAATACCAGGGAGGGAGAGGAATTATTTAAGCTTAATACCAATGCGGACACAAGAACAAATGGATATAAACTGTCTACTATTAGGAAGTTTAGACTCGAAATTAGACCAAGGTTTCTAACCATGAGAGGAGTGAAGTTGTGGAACGGCCTTCCAAGGGAAGTAGTGGGGGCAAAAGATTAAGCTAGATGGGCTTATGAAGGGGATGGGATAACGTAATCTTGGCAACTAATTGACCTTTTACTATCAGTGGTAAATAGGCCAATGGTGGGATGATAGGAGTTACTATAGAGAACTTTTTCCAAGGTGTCTCGCAGGTGAGTCTTGCCCACATGCTCAGGCTTCAGCTGATCGCCATATTTGGGGTCGGGAACAAATTTTCCTACAGGGTAGATTGGCAGAGGCCTTGGAGGTTTTTTGCCCTCCTCTGTAGCATGGGGCACGGATCACTTGCTGGGGCATTCTCTGCATCTTGGGGTCCTTAAACCATTTGAGGACTTCAATATCTGAGATATAGGTGAGAGGATTATTCTAGGAGAGGGTAGGTGAGAGTCTGTGGTCTGCATTGTGCAGGGGGTCAGACTAGATGATCATAATGGTCCCTTCTGACCTTAAAGTCTATCAGTCTATGAGTCTATGGAATAGAGCCCTTACTATCCCTTCTGTGAGCATGTGGAGGCAGCGAGGAATAGACAATGGGTACAGACTTGACTCCAAGCTGTCCCTCCTCCCCCCATCCACTCATTGATCAAAATAGCTAGTCAGGAATAGGTGAAGAAATAAATGATGTTTTGAAGTAATATATTGTCCCTGAGACACAGGAGTATTTCTTAGGATGGTACATCTTACACATGACCCAGTGTTTCAAGATGTACTTACAGAAACAATCTAGCTCTAATTAGATATGCCACATAAAACTCTTCTTGGTTGGACACAGTCAGTAATCCCATTTTATAGACAGTTAAACTTAAATTCAGAGAAATTCAATAACCTGCTGAGGATTCCAAAGTAAGTCAGTATCAGCAAGAATAACACAGGGATGCTGAATAAATAATAACAATATCTTGTTTAACAAAAAATAAGAGTGAAGCGAACTATAAACAGTTTTATTTAGTGTGAAGTATTCTATTCAACAAGGGAAGGCAGTCTACACTGTATGAAAAGCTGACTGTGCTATAAAACTATCTTTGAACTAAGGGAGGTGTAATGAATTGAGTTTTATTTAAATGCCACCTGAGAAAGATTAAGAGGCAATGGAATAAAGACCACTGACTGGCAAGATAGCTTTTTGCTGGTATCATAAATATTACAGATTATATTTCATATTTAGTTCTCATATTGTGCTTATATCTTGCATAATTTACTAATCAATGATCATATCTACTTAACTATTTTGGTATTCCTGCTATGCTCATCATCATCATACATTTCTTACAAAACCCATCTAAGAACAAAACAAATGTGCTGTGAATTCTAGGCATGGTAGACAGAATCTCCATTGTGATCTCTGATTTCATTACTAGGGGTATGTCTACACTACAGCGCTAATTCGAACTAACTTAGTTCGAATTAGTTAATTCGAACTAAGCTAATTCGAACTAGCGCATCTAGAACTAAAAACTAGTTCGAATTAGCGTTTTGCTAATTCGAACTAGCGCGTCCACACTGATTGGACGCAGGGGCGCATTTAAGGGCGGCTGAAACCGGTTCTGGCAGGGCATCAGGTCAGTAGTTGCTTTCTGTGGCTTCTGTCTGAGGCTATCTGAGGCTCGTGCTTAAAGGGACCCCCTGGACAGCCGGTTCTCAGCTTTTCCGCTTGCTTGCCTACCTCGCCGAGGGACAGCAAAGCGTTTTTCTCTGCGCCCGTCTGTGTCGGTGCTTCCCTTCAGGGCCACTGCCGCAGGTGGCAACATGGAGCCAGAGCTCGCCCTGCACTTTCTGGTGCAGTTTATGGACTTGCTGCTGCAAGCCTGCCAGCAATGGCTGGAGGCTGCCGGGTTCCACCTGGTGCACATCAGCCCCCTGCCTCTCCGCCTAGCCACCCTGGGGACCATGGCGCAGCTGTGGCGGCGCCCGGGCGCCGGCGTGCCCCGCCGCATCTGGCGTCTGGACACCAGCAGCGACTGGTGGGATGACATCGTCCTAGAGCGCTGGGGAGACTAACAGTGGATCCAGAACTTCAGAATGAAGAGGGACACCTTCCTGGAGCTCTGCGAGTGGCTCGCCCCTGCTCTGCGCAGAAGGGACACTTGCATGAGGCCCGCCATCCCCCTCCAGAAGCGTGTGGCCATCGCCCTCTGGAAGCTCTCCACGCCAGACAGCTACCGATCCGTGGGGAACCAGTTTGGCGTGGGGAGATCCACCGTCGGAGCGGTGCTCATGCAGGTACGGCACTCGCCGGCCTCTGGGCCGGGGGCGACGGGGGCTGCAAGGAGGGGATGGGCCGCCCCAGGGAAAACGGGGTGACGGGGTGGGGAGGAGGCAAAAGTGCCCCGCACTGGAGGGGCCGGTCTCTCCTGGCCGTACTACACGTTACCCGGGGGGGTTGCTCCCGGGAGTGGGGCGCGGGGCACTGCCAGGGCACGAGCACTCCCAGCCACCCGGGCGCCCCACTGATTCGCGCTTTGCTGTGTCTCTCCGCAGGTGGTCAAGGCCATCAACCGGGTGCTGCTCCACAGGGTGGTCCGCCTCGCCGACCCGGACGCCGTCATCCGGGAGTTCGGCACTCTCGCCTTCCCCAACTGCGGGGGGGGGGGGGAATCGACGGGACGCACATCCCCATCCGTGCCCCGGAACACCAGGCCTCCCAGTATGTCAACCGCAAGGGGTACTTCTCCGTCCTCCTGCAGGCCGTATGTGACCACCGGGGACAGTTCATGGACATTAATGTGGGCTGGTCCGGCAAGGCACACGACGCCAGGGTGTACCGGAACTCCTCCGTGTGCCAGAGGCTGCACGCCGGGACCTTCTTCCCCGACTGCCACATCAGGATCGGGGACGTGGACATGCCCGTGTGCCTGGTGGGGGATGCGGCCTATCCCCTACGGCCCTGGCTCATGAAGCCCTACACGGGGCACCTCAACCCCTCCCGCCAGGCCTTCAATGCGAGGCTGACCAGGGCCCGCATCGTGATAGAGGGGGCCTTTGGGAGACTGAAAGCCTGATTTAGGTGCCTCCTCACCCGCCTCGACCTCGTCGAGCACAACATCCCTCCCGTGGTGGCAGCATGTTGTGTGCTGCACAATTTGTGCGAGATAAAGGGGGAGGCTTCCCTGCCAGCCTGGATAGCTGAGGCTGACCGCATGGCTGGCCAATACGCTCAGCCCCGCACCGCCCCCAGCGGGGGGCCGTCCGGATCCGGGAAGCCCTGTGGGAGAGCTTCCATGTGGAGGAGGAGGACTGAACTCTCCCTGCATGCCCTACTGGAGCCTTCTTCCACCCCCCCCCTTCCCCTTTCCCCTCCCTAACCTCCCTTCCTAATGTCAAATAAAGACACCTGTTTTGGAAAAAAAAAACCTCTCTTTATTTTACATAACTGGGGTGGGGGGAGGGAGGAGTGAGGGTGGGAGAGGAGAGGGGGAAACCTGGGAGGAGGGAGCTGGAAGGGGGTGGAAGGGGAGGAAGGGAAGGGAAAGCTCAGGGTTGGAGGTCCGGCTGGCTCTCCCGTCTCGCAACACTGTGGGTGCGGGGGCCTCGGGGAGGAGCGGGTGTGGAGGTTGGGGCAGGAGGGACGGGGGGTGTGGAGGAAGCGGGAGAGGGAGCAGGGGCAGCAGAGGGAGCAGGGGCAGCAGGGGTGGAAGGAGGAGCGAGAGCTAGGGCAGCCGCAGGAGCCGGAGCAGGAAGAGGCAGGAACTGGACTACCAGGGTCTGGAGGTGGCCCCTGAGGCCACGGCCCTGCTCCTCCAGCGCATCCACACTCCGCTGGCGCAGCCGAAGGTCCTCCCGGACCCAGTGCTCCAGGTTGCGGAGCAGCTGCTCCATGAACCGGAGGTGCCGCCGCTGGTAGTCCTCCTCATTCCTGGCACGCCTGCTGGCCCGGGCGCGGGTGGCTCTTGCAGGCGGGGTGGTGCGCCCTGCAGTCCCAGGTGCTATGGCTGTGGTGAAACAAGAGCAGTGGTCAGTTCTCCCTGGGGACAAGGTGGGTGAAACCCAGCCCCCGTCTGCAAGGCCAAGGCCCCTGCATGACACCCAGCTGCTGCTCCATGGTGGGCAAGGCCCAGGCGCATGGTCCCTGGGCTCCCTCTCCACCCCACCCCCCGTACACATAAGGGGAGCATGATGGTACTCACAGGTGGAGGCCTTCCCGGCCTCGGACGACACAGGAGATGTGGTCTGTGGGGTTCCTCGGGGGTCCTGGCAGGCTCCTGGCTCGCGGAGTCCTCCGGCTCCTCCTCCTCGGTGTCCAGGACAGGTCCCTCTGCCCCAGGGTCGATGACCACTCGGGGGGCATGGACGGCGTGAGCCCCCAGGATGCGGTCCAGGGTGTGAAAGTGGGGGCAGGCCTCTGGGTCGGCCTCTGGCAGGCAGGCCTGGGAGTAGGACTGCCGCAGGTCCTTTATTTTACAGCGGACCTGCTCCCGGGTCCGCTGGTGGCCTCTGTCAGCCAGGCTGTCAGCCATGCGGCCGTAGACAGCCGCGTTCCTGTGGCTAGTGCGGAGATCGTGGACATTGGAGACTTCCCCCAAAACCTCGATGAGGTCCACGATCTCCGCACTAGACCAAGCGGGCGCCCGCCTCTTGCGGCCCCGAGCAGGCTCCTGGGAGCCGCCAGGCTGGTCCCGGGAAGAGGGGGAGGGCTGGGTGGCATCAGGTGGCTGGCTCATAGCATGCCAGATGCAGGGTCTGCTGGCTGGGTGCTGGCAGGCTTGCAACTGGCACAAACTGTGTAGCCAGCCCGTGCCCCTTTAAGGGCTCCGGGGCCAGGAGGGGGGCAGACAAGTTTCCCTGGTGTTGGCCAGAGTGGCCACCAGGGCAAGCTGGGAAGGGTTAGCCTCCCACTAGTTCGAATTAAGTGGCTACACAGCCCTTAATTCGAACTAGCTAATTCGAACTAGGCGTTAGTCCTCGTAGAATGAGGTTTACCTAGTTCGAATTAAGCGCTCCGCTAGTTCGAATTAAGTTCAAACTAGCGGAGTGCTAGTGTAGCGCCTATCAAAGTTAATTCGAACTAACGTCTGTTAGTTCGAATTAACTTTGTAGTGTAGACATACCCTAAGTGAGTACTGTAATCTATTGAAGTCAATAACCCAGGCAAGCATACTGTTTTGCTGGGCACCAGCCCATGCCTATACTTAAAGCAAAGAAGCCTGAAGGGTGCTGTGATGGGGTGAGGTCACAGATGACCCCCTGGGGTGCTGACACAGCCACTGCCACTCGCCTTCCCGCTCTCTGGGGTTCCTCACTGCCCAGTCCTGCTGGGCCAGCTCTGCTGGTCTCCCCCAGCCAAGGTCCCTAGCTGAGGTCCCTGCTCCCACGGAGAAGCAGTACAGACACTGAACCACTTCAGGTCCAAGGAGAGTGCAGTTTAGGGCCCAGCCTCCTGAGAGAGCACTCCCCAGATGGGAATCAAACCCCAAAGAATTAGGTAAGCCCTCTTTAACAATGAAAGGGGGAATGTGCACACTGGTTGCCCCCTCCCCCCCAGTAACAATTATTTACACTGGGTTTGATAGAAAATAAAAATGATTTTATTAAGTGGAAGCAGTAACATTTAAGTGGTTATAAGTGAAAACAGGCAGAGCAAAGTAGGTTACAAATCAAAAGAAACAAAACCACTTGGCTAATTCTACACTGAAACCTCAGTACAAACTTAATCAAACTCACCCGAAAACCTCTTTTCCAGCTGCCCCTCTAAATCAGGGCTCTCTTCCACACCCTATGGTGCCTGGCCCCTTCCTTCAGGTGCAGCCCAGCCAAAAGACCCCGGCCTCTTCTTTCCTATTCCTTTTGTTAAGGAGTTGAGGCCACTCCCTACCAACCACGGCTCAGTCTTAAGGACAAAAGATTTTTTAAGAGTGGCTCATCTAGAATTTGTAGGTAACACCTTCCGTGTCTCCCATTCACACATCTGAAACTCACAAAATATTCCCCATTCCATGTGTCTAATTTTACACACACAAATGATACATACAACAGAGTAAGATAAACAGAACCAGCAGGTAATGACATGAAGATCAACGAGTTACATGAAATAATTCACTCAAACCACTTTTGAGTTATTTATATTCATGTCCATGAGCCCATTTCATAAAGCATGGGGGTGGGGGGATCCATCACAGGTGCTCTATTTTATACCAACTACCAATGCCTTCAGCTGCATATCAAGCAGAGGGTGATCAACTTAATAGTGAGGTGTCCTCGTCATACCCCTATTTTTTCCCAGCTTTTTTCTTGTGACGGAGTGGGACCAGTTGAGGTGTGACATAAGAATTACTACAGAGGTCTTAGGCATGGGATATTTCCTACTGGTCAATTAAAATGGCCCTATGCAGAGGGAATATTCCATTGACCAGTTAAGACTACCTTAAGGCAGCTTAGCTTCACTGGTACAGCATAAAGTTGGCTTAATGAACGCAAGAATCCAGTCTATGCTGATGTGTAAGGTGAGGAGTATTTAAACCTTGTTTTGTGCATTTGAGCACTTATTTTAACTCGCTCGCTCTCTCTCTCTCCCCCGTGTCTCTTTCTCTCTGTGTCAGTATATTTTGGTTTGCCACAGTGAAAATTTATTCTTTGAACAATTCTTCTATGGGACTTTCTTCAAGACTGATCCTGTTGTTCTTTCTCATAGAAGTCAGCAAGTGTGAGGGGTCCTTGACAGATTGCAGGATCAGGCCCTTATTTATGACTCTGCATGCCAGCAATTTGCTGCCTAAATTCTAACTTAAATTCTAACTTAAATTCCCTGACATGTCATCTTGGGAGATATGCTGCCTGCCGGGGGCCCATATTCGAGACGTTATGGAGACACTGTCAAGGATTATCCAGACCTCTGACTACTACCCCATGCTACTCATCCATGTGGGCACTAATGATACTGCGAGGTGTGACACTGAGCGGATCAAGAGTAACTACATGGCTCTGGGAGTACGGGTGAAGGAGTTTGGAACGCAGCTGGTATTCTTTTCGATCCTTCCTGTCAAAAGTAGGGGCCAAGACAGAGACAGGTGCATCCGGGAGGTGAATGCATGGCTACGAAGATGGTGTCGCCAGGACAGCTTTGGCTTCCTTGACCACGGGATGATATTCCAGGAAAGACTGCAAAGCAGGGATGGTGTTTACCTTTCAAGGAAGGGGAAGACTGTATATGGATACAGACTGGCTAACCTAGTGAGGAGGGCTTTAAACTAGGTTCGACGGGGACAGGTGACCAAAGCCCACAGGTAAGTGAAGAACATGGAGGCCTGGGAGATGGGTCGGAAATGGGAGGCAGTGTGGGCTATAATAGCAAAGAGAAAGGAAGGACCAGGCAGAACTGGGAGGCAAGATCAAATCAGTATCTTAGATGCCTATTTACAAATGCAAGAAGTATGGGTAATAAGCAGGAAGAACTGGAAGTGCTAATAAATAAATACAACTATTACATCGTTGGCATCACAAAGACTTGGTTGGATAATACACACGATTGCAATATCGGTATAGAAGGATACAGCTTACTCAGGAAGGACAGGCGGGGAAAAAAGAGAGGAGGTGTTACCTTATAGATAGAGGAGGTATATGAGCCTTTAGCTATCATCTTTGGAAAACCATGGAAGACAGGAGAGATTCCAGAAGATTGGAAAAGGGGAAATATAGTGCCCATCTATAAAAAGGGAAATAAAAACAATCCAGGAAACTACAGACCAGTCAGTTTAACTTCTGTGCCAGGAAAGTTAATGGAGCAATTAATTAAGGAAATCATCTGCAAACACTTGGAAGATAATAAGGTGATAGGGAACAGCCAGCATGGATCTGTAAAGAACAAATCATGTCAATCCAATCTGATAGCTTTCTTTGATAGGATAACAAGTCGTGTGGATAAGGGAGAAGCGGTGGAAGTGGTATACCTAGACTTTAGTAAGGCGTTTGATATGGTCTCGCATGATATTCTTATCAATAAACTAGGAAATACAACATAGATGGCACTACTATAAGGTGGGTGCATAATTGGCTGGATAACCGTTCCCAGAGAGTACAGGCGAAGCTAGCGCCCCCCCCCCCCAGCAGACCAGGGAGACGCAGAGCGGCTTTTCTCAGCAGACACCTTAGCTTGAGAATAAAGGACTGAGGGAAGTGAGGTGTGGGAGAATAAAACTGAGCTCTGGAGAAATGTTTGGCTAGAGTTTCCCCTACAATATGTACCAGTTCCGACTTACATACAAATTCAGCTTAAGAACAAACCTACAGTCCCTATCTTGTACGTAACCGGGGGACTGCCTGTAGTTATTAACAGTTCACAATCCTTCTGGAAAGGAGTAACAAGTGGGGTTCCGCAGGGGGTCTGTTTTGGGACTGGTTCTGTTCAATATCTTCATCAACGATTTAGATATCGGCATACAGAGTACGCTTATTAACAGGGCTTGACAAATGGCGGCGAAAGCCCCGCACTGTGCATGCACAAGAGCCGCATTGCGCATGCGCATGCCACAGGTAAACGGGGCGCGCGGCTGAAATCTACTCGCCATGGGCAAGTAGATTCTATAGTTTGTTGAGCCCTGCTTATTAAATTTGCCGATGTTACCAAGGTTGGAGGGGTTGCAGCTGCTTTGGAGGATAGGGTCATAATTCAAAATGATCTGGACAAATTGCAGAAATGGTCTGAGGTAAACAGGATGAAGTTTAATAAGGACAAATGCAAAGTACTCCACTTAGGAAGGAACAATCAGTTTTATACATACAGAATGGGAAACGACTGTCTAGGAAGGAGTAAGGCAGAAAGGGATCTAGGGGTTATAGAGGACCACAAGCTAAATATGAGTCAACAGTGTAACGCTTTTGCAAAAAAAGAAAACATGATTCAAGGATGCATTAACAGGTGTGTTGTGAGCAAGACACAAAAAGTCATTCTTCCGCTCTACTCTGCGCTACTTAGGCCTCAGTTGGAGTATTGTGTCCAGTTCTGGGCGCCACATTTCAAAAAAAATGTGGAGAAATTGGAGAAGGTCCAGAGAAGAGCAACAAGAATGATTAAAAGTCTAGAGAACATGACCTATTAAGGAAGACTGAAAGAACTGGGCTTGTTTAATTTGGAAAAGAGAAGATTGAGAGGGGATGTGATAGTTTTCAGGTATCTAAAAGGGTGTCACAAGGAGGAGGGAGAAAATTTGTTCTTCTTGGCCTCTGAGGATAGAACAAGAAGCAATGGGCTTAAACTGCAGCAAGGGAGGTTTAAGTTGGACATTAGGAAAAAGTTCCTAACTGTCAGGGTGGTTAAACACTGGAATTAATTGCCTAGGGTGGTTGTGGAATCTCAATCTCTGGAGATATTTAAGAGTAGGTTAGATAAATGTCTATTGGGGATGGTCTAGACCGTACTGGGTCCTGCCATGAGGGCAGGGGACTGGACTCGATGACCTCTCGAGGTCCCTTCCAGTCCTAGTATTCTATGATTCTATGATTAAATAGACTAACCTCACAACGTATTTCAGTAGCACATATAGAAATATTTCATAATTTCACATACAATCACAGCATGTACAATCCAACAAGGTATTAATGTTCAACAGATCAAGATTTCTAAAATGATACCTCACAAGGAATACTTTATTCAAAACATCTCATGATAATATGAGTCATGAATATGGGGGCTCCAAGGTGTTACTTTGAGGTACAAAATGGTACATGGAGGTTCAGCTTCCCATCATTAATGGTTGAGTGCATCCGTCCAGGAAGGATTTTAGTCATTACCCCTTGATGTCTGCACTTCTCTCAGGTGAGACAGCAATATTACATGGTTGACAATACTGAATGCTACAAAGAGATCAAGGATGATAAGAATGCATGTCTGACCTCTATCCACCGAGAGGAGGAGATAATCAATCAGTGCTGCGAGTGTTTTAAGTTCCATAACCTTGCCTGAATCCAGATTATGCAGAGTCGAGAATATTAGTTTTTCAGCCTATCCACTTTTTTACATTTTTTTTCTTAATGTAGCTTTCCATTTGGTAGAAAATGGTCCTTGTTAATTCAAAGAAAAGAAATGGAAAAAGGTCCAATATATGAGAACAGCTGAATAATTTACCAAAACAGTCATGTTAAATTGCCTAATAAATCCTTTAGATTACAAAAACACTTTCACTTTGATTGAAAATGGGAAATAATTTGTTGAAAAGGTCAGCAACTACTATTTTTATGAGCTTTAAAAAAAAAAAAGCTTTTTGTTGAGCATTTTTAAGTCTTTTGTTTTAGCTTCAAGCTTCTGGAGGCATATGCTCGTTCACACTATTATATCAACATTCCTAAACTATTAATGTATATAACTTTTTTCCTTGGAGTTCTATATATTTATAAGTCTGAAAAGTAAGTGGAATTCAAGAATTTCTTTTCTGATAAATATACTGACTGCACATACAGTTCATATTCCAAAGCCTATTTTTCAAAGTTAGACACTCACATTTGTATGGAGGTTCTAATTCAGCAAAGCATTTAAACACATGGTTAACTTAAAGCACATGCTCTCATTCACTTCAAGTTAAACTCATGCTTAACAGAGATTTAAGCACATGCTCAAAATATTAAGCATGTGTTAAGTGCTTTGCTGAAACAGTGTTAGATACAGAAATCCTTGTAAGTGCCTAAATCAACATGTGGGTACATCTACAGTGGAAAAAACAAAATGGCGGTGAGTCTCAGAGCCTGAATCAACTGACCTTGTTAAATTATTGTCCTTCTCAACATCCTCTGGCATGGAGTTGTGCAAGTTGACTGTGTGTTGTCGAAAAAATACTTCCTTATGTTTGTTTTAAACCTGCAGCCTAATATTTGTATTGGGTGGTCCCTAATTCTTGCATTATGGGAAGAAGTAAATAACTTTTTCTTATTTACTCTCCACACCAGTCATGATTTTCATAGAATCATAGAATACTAAAACTGGAAGGGACCTCAAGAGTTCATCAAGTCCAGTTCTCTGCTCTCATGGAAAAGAGAAGACAGAGAGGAGACATGATAGCAGCATGTCCTCCCTGACAGATCTCTCTAACTTGCTCTTAAATACCTTCAGTGATGATGTCACAACCTTTATTCCAGTGTTTAACGACACTGACAGAAAGTTTTTCCTAATGTCCAACCTAAACCTCCCTTTTTTCAATTTAAGCCCATTTCTTCTTGTCCTATCATCAGAGGTTAAGGAGAATACTTTTTCTTCCTTGTCCTTATAACACCTCTTTTTGGTACTTGAAAGCTGCTATCATGTCCCCTCTGAGTTTTCTCTTTTCCAAACTAAACAAACCCAGTTCCTTCAGTCTTCCTTCATGGGTCATAATTCCTAGAACTTTAATAATTTTTGTTGCTCTTTTCTGGATCCCCTCCAATTTGTCCACATCTTTCCTGAAATGTGGTACCCAGAACTGGACACAGTACTACAGTTGAGGTTTAATCAGTGCAGAGTAGAGGGGAAGAATTACTACTTCTGTGCACAACACTCACAACACTCATGTTAATGCATCTCAGAATAATATTTGCTTTTTTGCAACAGTGTCACACCATTGACTCATATTTAGTTTGTGGTGCATTATATGATCCTTACATCCCTTCTGCAGTATGTCTTCCTAGACAGTTACTTTCCATTTTCTATTGTTCCTTCCTAAGCGGAGTTCTTTGCACTTGTCCTTATTGAACTTCATCCTATGTACCTCAGACCATTTCTCCAGTTTGTCCAAATCATATTAAATTATGCCCCTATCTTCTAAATCACTTGCAATCTCTCCCAGCTTGGTAGCATCTGCAAACTTAATAAGAGTACTCTCTATGCCATTATCTAAATCCTTGATGACACTATTGAACAGAACCATTCCCAGAACTGATCCCAGGGGATCATATGTATTTTGACCTGCATCATATCCCCCCTTAGTTATCTGTTTTCCAAGCTGAAAAGTCCCAGTCTTATTAATTTTTCCTCATATTGCAGATTTTGTATACCCTAACCATTTGTGTTATCCTTTTCTGAACTTTTTCCAATTCCAATACATCATTTTTGAGATGAGGTGACCACATCTGCACACAGTATTCAAGATGCGGGCATACCATGTATTTATAAAGAGGCAATAAGATATTTTCTGTCTTATTATCTATCCCTTTCCTAATGATCGCTAGCATTCTGTTACTTTTTTTGTTTGCCACTGCACATTGAGTGGATTTTTTCAGAGAACTATCCACAGTGATTTCAAGATCTCTTTCTTGAGTGGTAACAGCTAATTTAGACCCCATCATTTTATAAGCATAGTTGGGATTATGTTTACCAACATGTATTACTTTGCATTTATCAACATTGAATTTCATCTGCCATTTTGTTGCCCAGTCACCTAGTATTGTGAGATCATTTTGAAGCTCTTCACAATCTGCTGTGAACTTAACTATCTTGAACAATTTTGTATCATCTGCAAATTTTGCTATCTTACTGTTATACCCCTTGCTCCAGATCATTTATACATGTGGGCTACGTCTAGACTGGCATGACTTTCCGCAAATGCTTTTAACGGAAAGGTATTTCCATTAAAAGCATTTGCGGAAAAGAGCATCTAGATTGGCATGGACGCTTTTCCGCAAAAGCACTTTTTGCGGAAAAGTGTCCGTGCCAATCTAGATGTGGTTTTGCACAAGAAAGCCCCAATCGCCATTTTTGCGATTGGGGCTTTTTTGCGCAAAACAATACCGCGTTGTCTACACTGGCCCTCTTACGCAAAAGCATTTGCGTAAGAGGGCTTTTGCCCGAACAGGAGCAGCATAGTATTTCTGCAAGAACACTGACAATCTTACATGAGATCGTCCGTGTTCTTGCGGAAATTCAAGCAGCCAGTGTAGACAGCTGGCAAGTTTTTCCGCAAAAGCAATCGCTTTTGCGGAAAAACTTGCCAGTCTAGATGCAGCCATGTTGAATAGGATCACTCCCATTACAGACCCCTGGGGGACACCACTAATTACCTTTTTCCATTCTGAAAACTGACCATTTATTCCCACCCTTTGTTTCCTGTCTTTTAACCAATTACTATCCCATGAGAGGATCTTCCCTCTTACCGCATGACAACTTACTTTGCTTAATAATCATTGGTGAGGGACTTTATCAAGGTCTTTCTAGAATTCTAGATACACTATATCCACTAGATACCTCTGGTCCAGTAGTTTTTTTTTTCAATGAATGACATGGAAGATAAGTCTGGGACCTGTTTATCTACCCCACTAGTGGTCGGGGCAGATATAGGGCAGGGCGAGTGGGGCGACCGTCTCGGGCCCCGCACTTCAAGAAGCCCTGCGCATGCACCATGGCGCCACTGTGCATGCACTATGGCAAAGGGGGGCCCCGCGAAATTGGGCTGCCCTGGGCCTCGCAAACTGGTATATGCAATTGGAGTTAATCTAGACCTCATAGACCCTGTGGAAAGTGTGGCTTCAATTGGAGTACATGTACAGATTCAGCAAAGGCAGTTATGCATGAGAGATATGAACTTTCCTTGCACCCAAGTAGGGTCAAATTAAAGTATCTATAAATGTGCCTTAGCCAAAATGTCTGAGTGAATCTAGTCCTATTTATTTAGTCATTTCAGCGGGTTGGTCAGTCTTTTTTCTGAGGATGTCAGCCTACTTCACAGTCAACAACTTTAAAAGTTACAAGTATTTTCTTCTGAATAGTATCATGGGTCTTTTTATTAATTATGAGTATAGTATTATTCTGATGCAACAAGTATAGAGCTTTTTAATTTATGCCACTGAGCTGGGAATTCCTGTTGACATTCCATGTTGGAAAAGGACATAGTGACTGGCTTGTAGAATTCCATGACAGTTGAGAAACTGCGGTTAGGGAGAAGAAGTGTATCAGGGTATGTCTACACTAGAAGTGCTCCAATGACATGGCTCTAGTTACAACACCATAGCGATGTAGTGTAGACACTTACTACAGCGATAGAAGGGAGTTTTGCATCAATGTAGTAAATTCACCCCTTCGAGAGGAAGTAGCTAGGTCAATGGAAATATTCTTCTGCCTACCTGCATCTGTAGTGAGGGTTTAGATCTACCTAACTACATTAGAAAGGGCATGCCATTTTTCACAGCTCTGAATAATTTAGCTAAATTTATGTAAGTTTTAAGTGTAGTAGACTAGGGCAAGGTCCAAGGAACCAGGCTTTTTTGTGGCTCCTCTTCCAACATGTATGAGCTTTGTTTGGGGATGAGAAGGAGGGGAGAGAAAGTGAAGGGCATAGAGAGATTAGGGGAGGACAAGTTTGAGTTGAGGGGAGAAACAAAGCTATTGAACAAAGTTAATGTAAGAAGAAAACAGAATTTTGTTCTCTGCCCACTGGTGGTGGGAAGGGAAGGGAAGGAAAGGGAAAGGAGCCTTTGGAAAAAGATAGCTCCAGACATAGGAGAAAAAAATATTGTTCGCTCTGGCTACATGAGATATGGGATGAGTGGTATGATAGAAGAGAGGACATGTTTCCAAACACCTCAGATGGATTTTGACAACTATTTAGAACACAATTTGGCCTTATGTTATGTCAAGAACCAAACCAGCTTCTAAACTGCGGCAGGAGAGACACAGATTTGAAATATACTATCAGAAACCATGGGTCTTTTCTACGGCAGAGGATTTTGAAAATGAAAGAGAAGAAAAAAACTTCAGCTTCCATAGTTGGGCTGCACATAAGGTAGCAGCAGCAGTTCTAAGGAAGATATCAATGTGCTACCCATCATATACGTGAGTACTGAATTATTTCCTTACTGACCAGGCATCTGTCTCTGTCAACAGACTTCGTCCAACAATCAAGGAATTTTGTTAAACCTGTTTTGATTTTCTTAGTGATAGTAACATGTATTTTTTTAAATACAATTATTTCAAGAAATGCTAATGCTTCCTCAGAACTGAGGTAGGTCGGGTTAAAATTGTGATACTATATTCAGTAATGAACATAGTGGCCCAGTGCCACAGAGATATTTAAGGTCCTAATTTCTATTTAAATCAGCAGAAATTAAGAATCAAAATACCTCTGTGGACCTGGGCCAATGTTTTTCTATTTAATCACCCACATCCTTGTACCTTAAAGTGAAATCCTGGCTCTACTGAAGTCAAGAGCAAAACTCCCATTGACTTCAGTCAGATAAAAATTTTACCCATCAATAACCATTTTGCTTTGTGTTGTTTTCTTGCCTCATTTTAAGAAAGGGATTTCAAACAGTATTATAATGAGTACCACATTTAAACAACAGATTATCTCATGGACTAGCTTCTCTCCTGTTCCCTACTGTGTGGATCTGCTGTGAGCTCTTCCATGATTCTTTCACAGTGAATTATGGGTGTAGACCAGCGCTGACATAGGGTCTCACTCAAGACCTTATGGATTCCATAACTGTATGCCCTTGGCTAAGACTCTGTCCTTTTTCAAAAATACCATAGAATTGAGCATTTTTGCTGCAGAATTCATTATTTTGCAGCAGTCCAACATCTAGCATTTTTTCTGTCTCATCCAGCTCTGCTGTGCTGTGACCTGTCTGTAATTTTCTCATAACCACAAGCGTAGATTAATTGTATTAAAGTGCACGCTCTCTTTAATATTCTGTTGTATAGAACCAGGCCAAAGGAGAATCAGGAAACTAGAATCCAGTTTGCAGGGAGCAAGGGGAGCTGAATGTTCAACACAGGCAGCCACGTTGCCTAGTGTAGAAGTAGTATCTCAGGCACGAGGTGCTGAGAAGATGAACCACCGAAACTTGCATCCTCCTCCTTTCTTTGGTATGTACAGGATGAAAGAAGGAGATTCTGAGCTGTATCACTCAGACAACATTTTAATTACTGAAGCCCAAATAGCTTTAATATATAGAGAACACATAGAAAAGATAATCATCAGAAATAATCTTTTTTGTAAATAATCATTGACAAATTTATGAGTATTTTCAACTATGAACTACAGTTATATGTGTGTCTGACATGGGAAGGATGGAAATGATGGGTATTTAATGGAAAAAATAATGCAGAAATCATAATTTAACATTATCACAGAATTCAGGAGTTCTGCAGAATTTAGAAATACTTGCAGCAGAATTTGTTGTCATTATGCCATGAAGCATACAGTATCCTTTTGATAGCTCTTCCATCTTGGCCCAGTTCTCTGGGGGGTATCAAGAATTGTTTTCGCATTGTAACTTAAATTAGAACTATTTCTTGAATTGTGTTGGGATTTGTCCGATACAAAGATAATTGGAAACAATAATTCCCATTTAATAGGAGATTCCACAACTTAAAATTTTGTTTTTGTTTTGAATCAGAATGATATATTGAATTATGAAATTTCCTGAAAATTAAATTTTTGAATTATTTTTATTTTGGTTCAAACAAAATGTTTCATTTCCATTGAGTCAATCAGAATGTTTAATCAAAATCAAAATGTTTCATTGTTCATTACAATTTATCAAGTAATAATATACATTTGGAATTAGAATTTGTTTCAAAATTAAAAACTGAAAATTCCATTCTGAAAATGTCAAAAT
This sequence comes from Pelodiscus sinensis, assembly GCF_049634645.1. NCBI lineage: Eukaryota > Metazoa > Chordata > Testudines > Trionychidae > Pelodiscus > Pelodiscus sinensis. The sequence continues at coordinate 49,302,250 of NC_134712.1, read as the reverse complement.
GGGATGTTTTCTCATTACCAAAATGCTTCATTCTGATTTTTTTCCAAACAAAATGTTGTCAAGATTGACATGTTCACGTGGGAAGTTTGAATTCAGTTAAACAATATTTTCGGAGAGAAAAACATTCTGTTGAAAAATTTTCAGCCAGCTTTATTTAGTATACATGAAAGTTATTGTCTTCCTTTCCAAACTATGTTTTCATTGGGAAGACATTGTTGTAAACTCTTTAGTAAGATAAATTTCCCACTGGCTTTTAGAAGGTCTGGTAAAGTTATGTCTTCTAGCTAGACCATTTTGCAAATGTCTGAGTCAACATCTGAATTTGTGATAATACAAAGGTATACACTAACTTCTATATACCTGCCTTGCTAGTCGAACCTTATGTTTCTTCATCCTGGGACCCATGTGATCCTGCCTCTCTCTGTCTGTCACCTATTCAATATTCAACTACTCTTCTACCTCCTCTTATGGTTTCAAGTAGTCACCATAATTCTCCTAGGTGTATGACAATGCATTCTATGATTTATTTATTCCTCCAGAGAAAACTACAGAATTATAGTGAGACCCCATAGAGTTTTAACCTTCAATAATAAGAATACAGTGTATTTCCGAACTCAGTTATTATACTATTTCTGAGGACAGGGTTAAACTGGTTTTCTACTTATATGCTATCTTTACTCCTCTCAGAGTTTAGAAAGTGAGTTAATATTTTCAATTACTGATTTTTCTGATGATCTCACTTTAGCATACGAATATTATTTAGGCATCTATAATATTTACAGTTTGAACAGTGCTCTATTTTCCATTCATTAACTCATTAAAATATAACTTCCATTTATTCTGATTTGCCTATACTGTAGTTTTCATACTAAGGCTTCCTTTTTTCAACCCAACCATTTGTATCATTTGTGAACAGATCCATTTTGTTAGTTGGGAGAGATGAGTTGAGGGCCACTGGATTTTCTTTTATACCTGATTTCTTGGTGCTATTTGATTTTGTATAATTTAGCCAAGTTGATTCTTTTAGACTGTATTTTAATTATTTTGCCTCTTTAATTTTAATTAATTGTCTCTTTAAGTATTTACCTTTCAGTAGAAAATGTTTAATACTAAAATGTCTTGTGATACTGCCCTATAAGTAAAGACTTAAAGCAAAAACTGTTCTCTAACACTGTGCTATGTGCTGCAGAATTTTCAGCTAAAAACATAAGTGCATTACAGAAAGTGTTGTGGGGAAGGGAATGGGAGGTTTGGCAGCTGAGGAGGAGATAAATGGAGTTTCCAGCAGTTTGGGACAAGCACATCAATTGGATGCTTCTGCTACAATGATCTGTAATAGAGAGGCATTTATGTAGCATCACAGATCTTGTTTACACTACAGATCTATATCAATATAACAACGTTGCTCAGGGATGTGAAAAATTCACATCCCTGAGTTATGTAGTTATACTGACCTAATTCACTCCACCCCTCATAGATGTTATGTCAGTAGGAGAGTTTCTTCTACTAATATAGGTACCGCCTGTTGGGGAGTTGAACTAACTTCACTGATAGAAGTGCTCTTCCTTAAAGCCTATATTGTAGTGATGCAGCTGCACCAATATAGCTGTGTCACTGTAGCATTTTAATAATGACACTTTAAGATGAAGGGAGAGAGCTCTCCCATCAGCAAAGTTAATCCACCTCTCAGGGTATGTTTAAAATTGGTGGGTTTTTCTGGGATACCAGAGGTATCCCGGAAAAAACTCTGCCGCAGCCAGGCAAGATGTTTGCTCTTCCACTTTTTTTGCGGAAGAGCAAATGCACTCTTTCGGGGAGCCCTATATACCTCATTCTACAAGGAATAAGGGCTCTGCCAAAAGAGGAGGCTTTTCTGCCATTTGGCCCTGTCTAGATGGGGCCAAATGGCAGAAAAGCCTCTTCTGGAAAAGCAATGGGAAAAAGCTATGCAAATTGCGGAGCGAAATTTGAGTAGCTTTTCCAGATGAAAGAGTAGTCTACACTTAGCCTCAGAGAGGCAATAGTTATGTCAATAGGAAAGGCTCTCCCGCCAATATAACACTGCCCATGTGGGGGTAGTAGGTCAGTATAACTATGTTTCACAGAGATGTGGATTTTTCACACCCCTGTGTGATGTAGTTGTACTAACAGAGGTCTGTATTGTAGACCAGGCCTAAATGTAGACTTGCCCATAATTAAGCAAAGATTAACATCTGACTGCAATGAATGAAGCATTCAGTATCAAGTAAATTTCACTGTATAAACTTACTTTTGGGTTTTGTTTTTAAGGGTTTTCTTCCTCACAATTATGAGTCTACAAATGATTTTCCCCTGCAAGTGTTCAGTTTCTGTGCAAGAAACAGAATCGGCTACAAATTTGGTGACTGTGATATTGCAGAGTAGATAGGGTAAACTTTAGGGGCATGTCCATAATCATAGCACCCACACAAAAAGGAATTAAGAAACATTAGCTCAGTTTTGGATTCCACTTTGTCAGATGCAGGGAGTGGCAAAGTAGTTTTTACCCACAAAAGTTGATGCCTAAATAAATCTGTTAGTCCTTAAGGTGCCACAGGACGCCTTGTTATTTTTGCAGATACCTCCTATCTCTCTGAGACTTGTCAGCTTTGAATGAACTAGGAAACAATAAAGCACGGACTGTTATGAAAGCTACAAGATCATTAGAACCAGTATAACTTGTGTTTTCAGATTTATTAATGATTACTGCCTGCTGTAGTGCACACTGAGATCACTGACCTGCACTCCTCCCCTTTGTGTTGGATTCTGGAACCCCAGGTAATGTCTGTCATTCGAGTGTATGGCTGCGCAGGTATAAACACGCAGGGCGCTCTGTAATTGGCGGGGCGTGATGTAACAGCCATGGCAATCATCCCCACTCAGTTCAGCACGTGGGTGACCTTTCCTTTGAATTCCCATTTCACAAGAGCAACAGGCTTTAGGCACTCGGGGCAGTGCATTTCGCAGCAATTACCAGCGCCTGGCACACTGTACCGCGGAGGAGGGCGGGGTGTCGCCACCATCGCCCACAACCAGAAGTCAGGGCCCCGCGGGCACCCTTCTGAGACACAACACGGGGCTCAAAATGCTTAGGCCACCCTAGGCGGGCTCCAGCTCCAGGGGCCGCGCATGGCTCGAGCTGGCAGCTGAGGCGAGGGCCCCGCTGCGGGGGAGGCGGGGGGCCGCGGGGTGCGCTGGGAGCGGGGTGGGAGGTGCAGCGAGCGCTGACTAGAACCTGACACTCACCAGCTGTTCGGCCTCCCGCTCCTTTCCCCCGCCTGCTCTCCTCCCTCCCCCTCCGTGGCTGCCCGGTGCATTGTGGGAGCAGTCCGTTGTTCATTTGCCATTCGACCTGGGCCAGGGCCTGTCGGGACGGAAGCGCTGCCGAGCCGGATCCATTGTGGGGAGCCTGCGGCGGTACAGGCCAGAGCCGGGGCCGGACTCGCCCCTTTGTCTCCCTTTGTTCCCTGGGCAGGCCGGCTCCCGTTTCCCGACAGCGGGCAGAGCGGTTGGTCGGGGAGCGGCGGGCGCGAGTCAGAGCGCGAGGCGGGGGGCGCGAGGTGGGCGGGGGGCGCGCGCGCGCGCGCGCCATGTTCGCGGAGATGAACCGCAGGACTCTGGCGTTCCGGGCTGGCGGCCTGGTCACCGCGGCGGCCGCAGCGGCGGCCGGGGGAGCTGCCGGAGGCGGCTCTTCGAGCAGTAACAACGGGGGTGACTTGGCGGAGGCCTGGGCCCGGCAAGACCCCGAGCAACTGAACGGGCGGGGGGCGGACGAGGAAGTGGAGCTGGAGGGGCTGGACGCCGAGGAGCTGGAGGCCGCCGCAGAGGGGAAGGAGCTGTTGTTGTTGCCACCGCCCCAGGACGCAGTCTCCCCTGCGGCCGCCAGCGGCCCCATCTTCGCCGAGAGGAATCGCAGGACTCTGGCCTTTCGGGGGGGCGGCGGAGGTCTGCTCTCTGGTCCCTCCGCCGCTAACAATGGCTGCGAGGCCCCTGCCTGGCCGCGGAGGCACTTCAATGGGCGGGGGGCGGACGAGGAGCTGGAGCTGGAGGGCGCCGAGGGCCTGGAGCCCGAGGGCCTGCTGGAGGGCAAGGAGCTGGTCCAAGACGGGGGCTCCCTGAGCGACAGCAGTGACGACGAAGAGGACGGCGAGGGGGGCAGCCTGGGCGACGGCAGCGGCGCCGAGGGCGGCAGCTGTAGCAGCAGCAGGCGATCTGGAGGCGATGGGGGGGACGAGGCGGAGGGCAGCAGCGTGGGCGCGGGGGAGGGGGAAAGCATCAAGCATTTCCCGTTAGCGGCCAGGCCCAAGTCCCTGCTGCAGAAGCTGCACGTCTCCTTCCAGGGCTCCTGGCTCAAGGAGTTCCCATGGCTGCACTATTGCCAGGAGACCGGCCTCATGTCTTGCGCCTGGTGTACCGCCGCCGCCCCCGACAACAGCATGGCTGGCGGAGGCGGTGCGGGGGGCCACGACGAACTTTGCAAGGGCACTCGCAACTACAAACGAACCCTGCTTCTCAGGCACCACCTCTCCGGTGAGCACCGCCTCAACGAACCGGTCACTGCAGAGCAGGTACGACGCCACAAGGGCTGGGAGTGGCTAGGGAAGGGCGGGGGAGAACAGTGGCATCTTCCCGGCCAGAGTCATGTTGAGTCGGGGTACCGCTATTCGCTGGCGGAGACGGTAAATCCTTTCACATGTCTGTATGCCCACGTGTGTAGTTTAAATGGCTTCCTTAGTCTACCTCTGCCCGGGATGGATTCGGGCATATTCTGCTCCAGTTGCCACACCTGGCTCCAGTAAACAGACTGCCCTGCCTTCTGTTTTCAGGCTGAACGTCTAATATGCCTGTCTTGACCAGTGGTGTTGAGCACCACTGAATCAAACTATGAACTGTGTATGAGGAAAATCCACTTCAGGTCAGGGAGCACAGCAGCAAACTCAGCACCCTTAATTCCAGCACACATTAGGGATATATAATAGTTTCAATAGCCATATGGTTGGTTGTAGTTTATGACCAGTGATTGCTATTTTTATTTGTGCATTTCATGAACAAAAATTGGTGTGCTTAGGAGCGCAAAAATTGTATCCATTTAAATGTGTAACTGCACTGATTTAAAAAAAAAAAAAAACTTACAAGATTCCTTCTCCTGGGGCAAATTATAGCAGTGCCCAAAAAACAGCTATGTGCAAAAAACACAATCAGAGAGAACATTGATTTTTAGTACCTAAAATAATTAACTTGTAGGCTGGATGTGGTCTCTCAAGATTAGCTACCTCACTGGCACTTAACTCGATATTTACCTGCTCAATCCCAGCAATTGCAGCTCCCATTTGCTGCGTCTCTCCCATTGGCAGCAGCCTGTCAGAGGCTAACCCTGGCAAACGGCAACCATGTCTTTGCCCCCCCCCCCCCCCGATCTAGAGCAGTGGTCCCCAACGCGGTGCCCGCAGGTGCCATGGTGCCCACAGAGGCATTTGTGTGTGCCCGCCGACAACCTGGGCCGGCGCCGGCCCCAGGCGCACGACACGCACTGGTGCGTGGCGCTCAGGCGGCCCCACACCCGTGGCACATGCGGGTGCGCGGCTCGGGTGGTGGTACTGGCACAAGGCGCTCCGGCAGCCCCGGCCTTGGGGCACATGCCGGCGCCGGGTGCAACGGCATCCCCGCCCCGGCGTGCCCCTGGGCGCCTGGTGCGTGAGTGGCCCCGCCCCCTGGGCGCCTGGTGCGTGAGTGGCCCCGCCCCGTGGGAGCCTCTAAAGGTTGGGGACCACTGATCTAGAGGGTGCATGAGGTGCTCATACGCTTTTTTCTGTAATAATTTTTTCCAGCATAGGTGACTTAGATTTCATCAGTTACTTTGCATAAAATGTCTGCAATTGCATGGAGATAAACGTGGTTTCCTGAAAACCAAGTTAATGTGCCACCTAACCCCTTTAATGCTTTGAAACTATAGTAAAACTCCAATAGTCCGGCATCCAATAGTCCGTCACTCCTGATAGTCCGGCATCAAAATGGCAAGAGCCTAGTGAGTGAGTTTTGGCAAAAAGAGTCACAAGGTAACAGCGGCAGCAGCTGAACTGAGCAAAAAGGGTAAAAAAGGCTTTAAAAAATTAAAACGTTACAGTATACTGTATGCAGTATGTACAATAAAAAGGGTTAAGAACACTTTATATACAGTATATATATTACTTGCTTATAGTACCTCCTGATAGTCTGGCATATTTGATAATCCAGCACCACCTAAATCCCATAGGTTCCGGATTATCGGAAGTCTACTGAAATGAGCTGAGTGTCTCCTACAACTCAAAGAACAAGCTGTTGTTCTTATTGGCAAGGCCACTGACAACTTTAGACCTTCTTACTATATCAAGTGTCTAAAGGATGTTTGAAATGTCAACAAATACATGTGCTTGACATAAAAGCTGTATGAGTACTTCATTTTCTGTGTCACTATTTTCTGACAGTATTGTACATAGTGGCTAAACTAACAACATAGTGGAGTAAATTCATCACAATTAAAGTAAGGCACAAAGGTAATAGTTTCTATTACAAATAGACTTATCTAAAGGCACATCCAGAATAAATGAAAATCCTTCAACTGTATAGTTTGTCTTTATGTTGATTTGGCGCTCTCAAAGCTAGGCAGGGTTAACTCTGGTCCGTAGATGAATGAGACACTTAAGGAATAACTAATGCTACTGAATCACTAACTTCTTTGAAGGAATACTTTTCTACTTAAGCTAGATATGAACTGGTTTCATAATCACGAGCTGACTACTGAAGCTCTTTATATAATTTGTGACAATTCTGGCAAATCCAGTGATCTAAATTTGGGTGCAGGACCTCAGGGTTTAAAAGACAGGCATATTAAGTAAATGTGGATGCTTCTGCAATTTCAGTTGGATAGGATATGCAAGAACTTCTTAATGCCCTGCTGCTGTGTTACGGTTCACTTCAGAAGTGGGTAAAGTGACTTCAGTTACCTGAGCATTTTTGAATTATACACTATTAACTGCATCTTACTTCACCTTAGGTTGAAGTATCTTTATCTGTCTAGTAAAAGCATTCTCTGAAACTCAGTGCTTTGAGACTGCTAATGTGTTTTGCTATGTAATTCTCAAGCATGTTTTGTCTGTTGTCTTGCAATTTGAGGTTTGTTCCTCTGTCACCATTGTCTTGTCTGAATTGTTAAATTACTACAGTTTCTAGTTTCTTTGACAGTTGCCTTTATTTCTTTACTCCTCATGTTACCTCTCTAGCAATCCTACAACCATTCTTATCTTTATAATTTAAAATAGTTTTTGACTATCTTATTGTAAGTCGGGTGTAACTTTTAGAAGTGGTATTTGTGTTGATACTTGATATGTCATTGGATTTTCCTTCATCTGAGGAAGTGGGTTTTGCCCATGAAAAGCTGGGGAAGTGTGTGTGTCTATAAAATAAAGTAAGTGTGTGTGTGAGGTGCTACAGCACTACTCTTTTTTTTTTTTAAAGTAGTAATACATTTGAAATCTTCCAAATTTCATACATGCTCGCTCTAATGAAAACACTTGTATTATAGTTAGGGATGTAAGGGACTAGTCAATATACAATTAACTGATAAGCCTAGGCTTATCAGTTAATCTTCTTGACTACTTGCCTCCTGTATCCCTCACTCTTCTTCCCCCCCCCCCCCACCCACTGCTGCCTGTGAAGGGGGGCGGAAAGCGGTGGAGGCTGCTGAGGAGCATCCCGTTGGTGTGGGGTCCTAGCTCACCCTGAGCAGAGGCTGGAGCAGCTTCTGTCCACAGAGAGCTAAGACCCCCCACGGACAAAGACTGCTGCTGGCTTAGCCTCTGTCCACAGCCAGCACGGGCTTTGGTGGCCAGAGGCTGGTTTGTGGCAGAGTTCTGCCATCCCCCAGCAGCCTCTGTCCACAGGAGCTCGGACCTGTATCAGAGGCAGTAAAGCGGGTCTTTAACAACCAGTTCCTCTTGTGGACTGGCTCCTGCTTGGCACCCTACACTGTTGCCTCTGTTAGAGGCAACAGTGTGGGGTAACAGGGGGCTCTCTGGGAGTAAGGGCTGAGTGCACTGGCTACCAGCTCCACCCTCAGAGACTATAGAATAGTTGAGTAACTGCAAAGATTTCATGCAATTACTTGACTATTCAATTAACCAATAGTTAACATCCTTAGTTATAGCATAACATAAGATTTTTCCTCATTTGTACTATTCCTGAAGTAAGTTGGAACCCTTGCGGGGTAGTTTTTTGGGGTTGAACTTGCAGATGGAAGGTACTGATCTCTGTATCCTTGAACCATTGGTTTTTTGTTGTTGTTTTGTGATGCTCTCTTCTGCTGTAGTTGTTTTGACTTGTATGTGTGATCAAAAGAATAAATGTGGTTTTACTAGGTAGTCAGATCTCCTAAATCACATTCACAATTCCAAACTAATTAAATTATGGCTTTTTCCACTATACAGGCAGTCCCTGAGTTACGCGGATCCGACTTATGTCGGATCCGCAGTTACGAACGGGGATTTTCTCGCCCTGGGGCGAGAAAAGCTGCTCCCCGTCTCCCTGGTCTGCTGGGGGAGCCAGCAGACCAGGGAGACGGGGAGCAAAGCGGCGGAGGACCTGGGCCGAACCCGCGGCGCTAATCTGGAAGCGCTGCGGGTCCGGTCCCGGGTCCTCCGTCGCTTTGCTCCGCGTCTCCCTGGTCTGCTGGGGGGGACGCAGCTAGTGCCCCCCCCACCCCAGCAGACCAGGGAGACGTGGAGCAAAGCCTGGGGCCTGTGGTAGAGCAGGTGGGGCGCTGTGGGTTGGTCCCGTAGCACTGCTCCTTGGCGCTACTGGACCAACCCAGCAGCACCTGAGCTGCTCTGCCCCAGGCGTCCCCAAGTCAGCTGCTGCTGAAACTGACCAGCGGCTGACTACAGGAAGCCAGAGGCAGAGTTGCTTTGCCCCGGGCTTCCTGGAATCAGCTGCTGATCAGTTTCAGCAGCAGCTGACTTGGGGACGCCTGGGGTTCTTAAGTTGAATCTGTATGTAAGTCGGAACTGGTGTCCAGATTCAGCCGCTGTTGAAACTGATCAGTTTCAGCAGCGGCTGAATCTGGATGCCAGTTCCGACTTACATACAGATTCAACTTAAGAACAAACCTACAGTCCCTATCTTGTACGTAACCCGGGGACTGCCTGTATTTCCATTCCCATGTGTTATCACATCTCTGTTTTTGTGTTCTTTAGTCCTCTTAAAATAATCTGATACCAAACTAATGTCTTTAAAAATCCCTGATATTTAATATTCCAATGCTCTAAATATTTACTAGGCATTTGTCTGCCTTAGAGTGTGCATGCGTGTGTGTGTTTTTCTTTTTCTTCTGTGTGTGTGTGTGTGTGTGTGTGTGTGTGTGTGTGTGTGTGTGTTTTTGTAAATTGGGAATAGGGTTCTGGAAGAGATCATTCAATCATTGTCCTAGGGAAGGTACCACGTGTTCTTGAGCTGACAAGCTTCAACTGCAGGGCATGTTTAACAGTTGCTAATAAACATATGGCATAATGCCATTAAGTGAGGAAAGGAAATTGTGGGTATTGGTCGCTAATGCAGTGGAAACTTCTATAGATCTGTTGGGCAATAGACTCGTGTGAGCAGTGATTTCAGGGCCTTTTTTAGAGAGAGTTAATTTAGAATGCCAAAATGCATCACAAGTAATTGCAGATGCTATATATTCAAGGATATTGTGATTCTATGCCTTTACTGAGGCACCAATCTTGACTTGATTTACAACAAAATAGAGCCTTTCACTAGATTTGGTATGTTTTTTGATACTTAGGAGGGTAGACTATAACTGTATACACTTAAAAAATTATATAGCTTGATATTTAGATTGTACCTTCTACTGCTTTAGAAAATAGTGACTGATAATTACCTGTTTACTCAATCTTGATCAAGCTATGTTAGAATGGAAACTGACATTAAGGGTATGTGTAGACTACAGGGTTTTGTCAACATGAGTGGACTTTTGTCGTCAAAGCTATACCTGCATCTACACTGCGGCTGAGTTCTGTCGACATAATGTCGACAGAACTCAGAAGTTTTGTCAATGGCTATAAATCTTATTCTATGAGGAATAATGCTTTTTGTCGACAGAGTTCTGCCGACAGAAGGCGTTATTGCATCTACACTGTCCTTTGCGTCTACACTATCATGTCGACGAAGCGGCTTGCTTTGTCAACAGAACTGGATGTAGTCTAGACGCTAAAACTTTGTAGTCTAAGACATACCCTTGGGTTGCATCTACACTACATCTCTTGAGAACAATGCACCGGCAGACAATTTGGACAGTCTAGTGAAGACCTGTCAAATTGATCGCAGATGACTCTGCACTTGACCCCTGTACTCTATCCCAGACAAGAAAAATAAGTCAATATTGACTCCAGCTACGTTATTCATATAGCTGGAGTTGCATTCCTTATATCGACTTACTGAGGTACAGTAGACCAACCTTCTATTAAATACACTTCAGCAAATAAGTTTGATATGCTAAGCACTTAATACCATCTATTGTGGCATGTTAATAAAGAACAAAAGTTAGGATGGGGGGGAAATGATTCAGAAAAGCAGCTTTAACTCGGTTTTTTGACAGTGGCTCATGGAGCTTGCATTATTTTCATATACGTTTAAGAAATAAGTTTAGCTCTTAACATTCTGTATTCAATTCAGATTTCAGTTTTAATGTGTTAATTTTTTGAAAGAAAAATAAGTGATTTAAATAAAAATCAGTAATCATTTTTATCTATCCTGGGATAAACTGGCTGTTTAAAAAATTTGGACTCCTGTACTAGAAGAGGTTTGTTTAGTTGTATAAAAATACTTTACTGTGGTGTGTTCCTTTTTCTGTATTCAGTAAACCGAGAAGGGCTACTAGTTCTCTTCTCTTCCTCCCCTCTTTTTTCGTCCCCATGCTTTTTAAAGTTTGGGCTTTGCAAGGTAACACCACAAAACCTCCCTTTCAGTCTGAAATACATTTTTAGTTAAAAGCAGTAGTTCTCTGAAAGCTGAAAAACAGTTGAAGTAGTATTACTTTTCCACTTGAACTGTAGTTGCTTTGAATGTCATGAATAGGAGATGGTCTTTCATTCATAAATGTTTCAATATCCCTGTTTTAAGGATTACTTCTCCACCTTTACTTCATTTTAAAAATAAGCTCTCTGAAGTAGTGATTGTTTGTATATCTTCTATAGCATTTGCCACCATAGGGCCCGACTTGTAGTGCTGAATAGGCAAAATTTGCAATATAAATATTGAATAGGCAAAATTTGCAATATAAATGTTGAATAATAAAGCAGGGTCTATAGGAGTGGAGCTGTGAGGTGGAGCATCACCAAAACAGCTAACAAAGCATTTCAGACAGATTTTTTTTTTTTTTCTTTTCTTCCTAGAAAACTGTTTCAGGCCAGGAAATTACTATCATCTCACTCTTCTGAAACCTTTTGTTTGGGAACAGTGTTTACTTTAGGGATGTTAAATATTGACTAGATGCAAAATGCATTGATTATTCAATTAGTCGATAGGGCACCTCTGCCTTTGAAGGGTAGCACCAGCCTTAGGAGCCCGGGGTCACCTTTGAAACGCCGCGTGCAGCCTGGGAACACCCTCACTGGCTCCAGGCTGCACGCAGCATTTCAAAGCGGCAGCACTGCATGGAACCTGGGGTTTGGCCCATGCTCCAAGCAGTGCTGCTGCTCTGAAGTACTCTCTCCTGTTCCCCCTTGCTGCCTCTTTCTGATAGAGGAAGCGGGGGAGGGGGAGGAGGGTGGAGTGATTAGTTGACTAGCCTGTCAACTAGTCCTTCACATTGTTAGTTTAACTGTATAGAGTAGAAAGATGCTGCAAGGCAAATAACTGCTTTTCCATTAATTTTCATAAAAGGTGGCACTGCATGTAGCATGTATGTATGTAAGAGTCTTGGGTCCTTTCCTGCTCCCAGGAGACAGACAGATGCTAAACAAATATTTTAGTTTAAGATCGCTCTTAACTTACCTCATGTATATATTGTGCCATATGATTTCTTGACCATGTTTCATTGCTGAAACTCCAGTCCCCAAGTCCTTTGGGTGCTTAGTTGCTGTGAGAAGTTGGGTACTCTGTGTGGGGGATATGGCAGTCTGTTGATAGAAGATTTTGAGATTATTGAATGGATGTACCACAGGTGCGCTCTACTATGGTTCAGTTGAGAAAACATCCACCTTCTGTTTTCACATCCATGTTGTACTACTTGGCTTTTCTTTACAAACTTTCCATGAGCTCAACTGTGAAGGAGGAGGGTGGTGATTTACAGAAGTATAGAATTGTTTGAATGTTACATCCAACAGGCAAGTCACTAAGAGTCTAAACCACTACTGCAGACCACTTTTCCTTCCATTTTTGCCCAGTGGGGTAATAGCTGCTACCTAAAGAGAAACAGCTGAAACTCGATTCATGAGAAGATTTTGGCTATGGTCTTGCAGCCATCTTCTCCATGGTCCACATTGGATTGAAAACTAGTGCCAAATACGTGAGTTTTTAGTGATGGGGAGAGTGGTTTCTTGGTTCTGATGGAAACTGGCAATCTATCTCTTGATGTCTTCCATAAAGGCATTGGTTCGCATTTGAAGATGGTTTACAGTCAAGCACCAGTTGTTGGGTTCAGTACAGGGATAACTGTGTGGCGTTCTCTGTTAGACAGGTCAGACTAGATTATATAATTGTTCCTTTTGGCAGTAAATGAATTATAGTTGGCAGTGATAACATGTTTTCTCTTACATTCAATTACTGAAATTCTAGCCTGTGGCCTCCTAAATCACTTGTCCAAAGTCCAGCCTCTTCTGAAACATCTGTGGCCCTTTCCTAAATGGCAAATAGAAATATATTTGTATTAACCATGTCCTAAAAAACATCTCTAGTGACTAGCTACAAAATTGCTTCTGCCTTATGAGTATTCTTCATGGCAATACTCCCATCTAAATTAGGACCTGAATATTTCAGACTGCCAACTCTGCCTTTTTCAGTTTTCTCTCCTTTTCCTCAGTCACTGACTCTACCCTCTCTCTTTTAAAATTCAACTCAAAATTCTTTGTGCTGCTGAGTGGTTTCCCTATCTGCATGGACCTATTGCCATTTTTTCTCTTCAGTAACATTTACAAGTCACTTTGATACCCTGATGGAAAAAATCTATAGAAATGCAAAGCATGTAATCATTTACTTATTAACACTCATTACATGTTTAAACAGCACTACAATGATACATCCTTATAGCACATTTTTAAAATGTAATTCGAGTTTTTGTGGTATACATGCAGTAAACATGTTCAGTTCTCTCTACTTCTTTTCTTAGCTAATGTCCAATGGTGAAGGCTGCCATGTAGAATCATAGAATTGTGGAACTGGAAGGGACCGAAAGAGCTCATCTAGTCCAGTCCCTTGCACTGGCAGGGTTAAGTATTATGTAAATTATTTATGTAGTAGGGATGTAAAATTTTGATTTGGCTAATCGAACAGTGGATGCAATTTGAAGACTATTCAATTAGTTGATAAGGGTGTTTCCATCTTTGAAGTGCAGCAATAGCCCTAGGGCCTGTTGCTACTCTTGAAAGGTGAAAGTGCTGCTTGGAGCTCAGGACCAGCAGGGGATTCAAGCAGCCCCCTGCTGGCCCCTTGCTCCCTACGGCATTTCAAAGCGGTGTTGCTGCATGGAGCCTGGGGTTAGCAGGGGAGTCCCCAGCTGACCCTGGGCTCTGTGTGGTATTGCTGCCTTGAAACGCAGCATGCAGCCCAGGTCAGCTGGGAACTCCCAGCTGGCCCCGGGCCACATACAGCATTTCAGAGCTGCAGTGCTGCCTGGTGCTGAAACTGACCAGCAGTGGCTGAATCAGGGATGCCTGGGGCAGAGCCGGACTATCGTAAGGGGAGGGCTATGAGGGGTCTGGGGTGGCATCCCCTCCCACCCCACTCCAGACCCCTCATAGCCCCCCTTCTGATAGTCCGACATATCTGATAATCCGGCACCCCCCTGGGTCCTAAAGATGCCGGATTATCGGAAGTTTACTGTACATAGGGATGTAAGCGACTAAAAAGCAAGTTTTCCCCCCAGCACCGTCTCTGTGGGGGATAGGGGAGGTAGATGTGTCCATACTGCTGTGCCTTTCTTTGAAATTTACAAGTACATTTCAAAAGAATGAGGCACAGGAGCCGGATGTCTCTCTCTTTGAAGTGCACCAGAGCTGCAGGCAGCTCTTATACATTTCAAAGGCAGAGGCACAGTGGGATAGTGAGTGCCCCCATCAACTAATTGAGTAGTCGATGGAATTTGATCCACTATTGGATTAATTGATTGGAGTTTAACATCCCTAGATTTGACAGATGTTCACTAACCTGCTCTTATAAATCTCTGCTATTGATTCTACAACCTCCCTAGGCAGTTTACTGCAGTGCTTAGCCACCTTGGAAGGAAATTTGTCCTAATGTCCAGGGCTTGACAAACTGTGGCGCAAACTAACTCGCCAGCCCTGCACCACGCATGCGCCAGACCGGCACTGCGCACGTGCACAGCGCTGGTGAATGAGGCGCACGGAGCAACTGGCTGAAATATACTCGCCACAGGGCAAGTAGAAACAGTGGTTTGTCGAGCCCTGCTAATGTCCAAACTAAATTTACCTTGCTGCAATTTAAGCCTGTTGCTGTTTGTCCTCGTCTCAGAGGTGAAAGAGAATAGTTTACTTCCCTCCTCCCCTTTGTCACCTTCATATACTTGAACCCTGTATTATTGTATCTGCTGTCTTCTCTTTCCCCAGACTAAACAAACCCTTTTCTTCAGTGATTTTTGTTCCTTTTCTCAGGACTTTCTCCAATTTTGTTCATTTTGTTCCTGACATGAGGTACACAGAAATGGACACACTACTCCTTTTGAGGCCTGATTTAGTGTGGATTAGAGCAGAATAATTACTCATGACTTGCTTACAACACGCCTGCTCATGGAACCTAGAATGTTGTTTGGGGTATATGGTGGGGTGTGTGTTTTTTGGCAACAGTGTACGCTGTTGACTCATACTTAGCTTGTCATCCATTATGACTTCCAAATCCTTTTCAACAGTACTCCTTTTGGAGCATTATTTCCCATATTTTATGTATGCAACTGATTGTTCCTTCTTAATTGGAGTACTTTGAATTTATCCATATTGAATTTCATTCTGTTTGCTTCAAATTTTTTTCCTAGTTTGTCCATATCTTTTTGAGTTTTAATGCTGTCGTCCAAAACACTTGCAACCCCTTCCTAGGTGGGTATTGTTTTCATACTTTATAAATGTGTACTCTGTGCCATTGTCTAAATAGTAGACCCAGAACTGACCTCTGCAGGACCCCAGCTGTTAGGTGTTTTGAGCTTGACTGTGAACCACTAGTAACTTACTCTCTCTGGGAACAATTTTTTCCAACTAGTTATGCATTCACTGTAAAGTAGCTCCATCTAAATTGTATTTCCCTAGTTGTTTTAGGAGTAGGTCACATAAGACATCAGATATGTCAATCTACTGCAGTGGTTCCCAACCTTTTCCAGATGGGCACCCATTTTGACAATTCAGGAAGACTTGGTGACCCAACGCAATTCAAAAATGGGGGGAGGAGGGAGGGCGGGCAGAGCAACCTGGGGAGACACTTGGTGACCCTTTTGAAATGTAATGGTGACCCATATTTGAGTCCTGATCCATAGGTTGGGAAACCCTGATTTACTGCTTCCTTCCACCCCCACACCCTCAAAGGTAGTTACCCTGTCAAAGAGATACTGGTTTTGATTGACATGACTTGTTGATAATTCCATGCTGTTGTTTATCACCTTATTATCTTAAAGGTATCTTCAGATGAATTGCCCTGTTACCTTTCTGGATACTGAAATTAAGCTAACTGGTCTGTAATTTCCTGGGGTGACTTTATTCCCCTTTTTGTACTTGGGCACTACATTTGCCCTTTTTCAGTCCCCTAAAATCTCCTTGGACTCTTTTGGAAAATAATCACTAGTAGCTTATCTCCCTTCAGTCAGCTCATTGAGTATTCTAGGATGTGTTTAATCAGGCACTGGCAATTTGAAAACTTCTATCTTGTCGAAGTAATTTTTAACTTGCCTATTTTGACATCTTGTCACTTTCACTGGCCTTTAATCTTAGGCCATATCTCCTTATGGAGGATTGATGCTCTGACAGTCAATCTTCTGGGGTTTGATTTAGCATGTCTGGTGTATGTCTGTCTATGTCTGTCGATGCTGGTACTCCTCACTGTCATAAGGAGTATAGGAAGTTTAGAAGAGCATTTCTATTCCTATTATCTCCCACTGTGGAGACAGTGCCAAGCACAGTTTTAAAATACATCCACTCCAACTACATTACTTATGTAGCTGACCTTCCAGGTGTAGTATAGCCCTGACCTTAGACATCCAGTCTCTAGTAACCTCCTCCACCCTTCCCTTCCCCCAACAGGCTTTTACCCTGTCTTTGGTCTTGTTTCTAATGTATTTGTGCAATGTTTTCTTGTTGTGCTTTGTTTCTAGCTAATTTAATCTCATTTTGTGCCTTGCCCATTTTAATTTTGTCCCAGAACACTTGTGATAAGTGTGTGTGTGTTTATACATACACCTATATATTGTGATTTGACATTTTCTGCTTTTTTAGGATTCTTTTTGAGTTTCAAATCTTTTTTCCCCTACACACTTTGCTCTTGTGTCCTTAATATTTCTCTGAAAAAACACCGTCTCTCAAACTATTTTTTCCCATACGCTTGTTTCCCATGGAATCTTTCCTATTATGTCCCTGAGTTTACAGAAGTTTGTTGTCTTGAAGTTCTTTATCTTTATTGTACTGTTTTGCCTCTTACCCATCTATAGAATCATGTATTCTGAGTGAAAGTGATCTGATCCTATGACAAACTGCCTCTTTACTTTCAAATTCTCAATCAGTTCCTCAATCTAGTTTAGAATGACTTCTCCCCTTATGGCTTTCTCCAATATACAGGCAGTCCCCGGGTTACGTACAAGATAGGGACTGTAGGTTTGTTCTTAAGTTGAATCTGTATGTAAGTCGGAACTGGCGTCCAGATTCAGACACTGCTGAAACTGACCGCCAGTTCTGACTTACATACAGAATCAACTTAAGAACCCCAGGCGTCCCCAAGTCAGCTGCTGCTGAAACTGATCAGCAGCTGATTCCAGGAAGCCCGGGCCAGAGCAACTCTGCCTCGGGCTTCCTGTAGTCAGCGCTGGTCAGTTTCAGCAGAAGCTGACTTGGGGACGCCTGGGGCAGAGCAGCTGGGGTGCTGCTGGGTTGCTCCAGTAGCGCCGCTCCTGGGTGCTACTGGACCAACCTAGCAGCACCCCATCTGCTCTGCCCCAGGCGTCCTGATTCAGCCGCTGCTGAAACTGGCCAGCAGCGGCTGAATCAGGACCTGGGGCAGAGCAGCTGGGGTGCTGCCGGGTTGGTCTAGTAGTGCCCAGAGCGGGCGCTGCAGGACCAATCGGCAGCGCCCCAGCTGCTCTGCCCCAGAGTCCAAAACAAAAGCCTGGTCTGCTGGGGGAAGGGGAAGCACACTAGCTGCCCCCACCTCCCCAGCAGACCAGGGACACGGGGAGCAGAGCCTCTGAGGCTTTGCTCTGGCAAAGCCTCAGAGGCGAGGGACCCCGCCGCAGCTGCGGCTTCAGTCCGGGAGCCTGTGGTCTGCTGGGGACGGTCCCCAGCAGACCACAGGCTCCCAGACTGAAGCCGCAGCCGCGGGGGGGGGGAGGGTCCCGCGCCTCTGAGGCTTTGCCAGAGCAAAGCCTCAGAGGCGCGGGGAACCGCCGCTGCTGCCGCTTCAATCTGGGTGCCTGTGGTCTGCTGGGGACGGTCCCCAGCAGACCACAGGCTCCCAGACTGAAGCCGCAGCCGCGGGGGGGGGGGGGGCTCCCGCGCCTCTGAGGCTTTGCTCTCGCTAAGCCTCAGAAGCGCGGGAACCCGCCCGGTGCCCCTGGTCTGCTGGAGACGGTCTCCAGCAGACCAGGGGCACCGGAGCAGCTTACGAACGGGGCTTTCTCGCCCCGACTTCCGGGGCGCGAGAGCCCCGTTCGTAAGTGCGGATCGGACATAAGTCGGATCTGCGTAAGTCGGGGACTGCCTGTAGTCTGTATAGTCTTTGTTGTCTGGGTAACTGACATCCCCAGTCACCACCAAATTCTTTGCTTTCGATGGTTTTTTTAAGAGCTAATAAAACCAATCTCATCTACCTTCTCCTCCTGTTCGCTGGCCAGTAGTAGAACCTTAGCATGACATGGCCTTTGTTTTTTACCCCTTTTTATTCTTACAGAGTTGTTGGAATTCTGGTATCTTATTTCCATCTCAACCTCATTTTTTTCTATAAGGCCCAACCTCTTCCCTCTTTCCCTCTGTCTGTCCTCCTTAGCATGCTTAAAACTTCTGTATTGGGGTTCTCAAACATCATTTGGATGACCCCTTCTGACACAAATTACTACCTGACCCCAAGAGGGATGATAAAGCCTGAGCTTGCTGGAGCCTGACTGTCCCAATTGGGGGTACCCAAACCCAAGCCTCACTGCCTCATGCGGGGAGGGCAAAGCCAAAGTTTAAAGGCCTGAACCTGAAGCAGAGAACCTATAACATGAGACTTGAAGCCCTGGGGCTTCAGCTTTGGCACCAGGAGATAGAGCCCAGACTTCAGCCTTGGACCCTAGCAAGTTGAAAACAGGGTCTCAATCAGTGTTAGCTGTAAGCTGAGAGCTTGGGCGGCCACTCAGAGATTCCGATGCCACCCAGCTGATCAATAGAGCACTTTCACCTGGTAGCATATGTGTTTACCGGCGGTGCATGTAACACAAATTATTCTTCCCATGGATGGAAAAAACCAGGAACACTGGGTACAACCCACTATAGGGTTCCCACACACAGTTTGAGACTCGCTGTTCTATACTAATACTCCAGTTGCTTGTTTTATCCCATCAAGTTTCTGTGAAGCCATCTATATAATAGATGAAAATTACCTATTTAAATATTTATCTTTAGAGGTTAAAAAAATTGTTTAATGAAAATTCGTAGCAGTTGGTGCACTGATAATAGACTAAAGTTTTACTAAACTGCAAAGGAGGCAGGGTGGCATTTGTATTTATTTTTGCTTCTATTTGTGTTGGGAATTTGTTAAAATCCTGTCTCCCTATTTTTACTTGAGTCCTCTATGGAAGATTAAAGTAGTGTGAGCTAAGTTCCCCTAAGCTAAGCAGCTTCCCGATTAAGACTCATGTGGGGCTGCAGCAGGGAGATAGCTCCAGGCCTTGGGGAGAAATCAGAGCCATTGGAAGGGAGCACCTCTATGCCATTCATAGCATGGAACTGCCTAGGTAAGACGAGGCTCCAACCCTTTGCCCTACATCTTGAGCTTCCCAGCAAAGAGCCAGTACACCAACCCCCAGCCCTGAGCCCTACTGTCCCTCCCCAAACTCCTCATCAGCAGTTCTACCTTGGAGCCTGCACCCCCAGCCAGAGACCTTGCACCCCAACCCTCTGCCACAGCCCTGAGCCCCCTCCTACACTCAGAACCCCCTTGGCTCTGCTCCTGCCACGTGAATTTTGCTGTGCATCAATGTGAAGGTGATGTCTCACATGACCTGTGCATTGGTGTGCCTAAGAAAATTCTGTCCAGGAGTGGAAAAATTAGAGGAAACACTGTGGGAGTTTTCATAGCTCTTAATTGAACAATTTGGGGTTAAAACTTTAATGTAGTCCCTTAACATCTAGTTCAGGCATTTTGTGATAAACCACTTTAAACACTTGAACTAAATAGTCTTCCTTCAGTGGCTTGCGTTTATTTTTGTGGTAGTTATAGCTCATCTACCTCTTCATTTTCCCACAGCTTCAGAAAAAAATTATAAGTGGAATGAGTTTCTAATAGTACGCAAGGAAACTTTTTGGACATTTTGTGTTGCATATTGCCTTTATATGTTTTGTTTGTCAAAAATCCCATTTTCCTCTGTATTAATAGGTAATTTTATTTTCATATTTGACAACAATGGGAAAACTAAGAAGGCAATTAACTGAGCTAATTCTTTTCTCTAATTACAGGAGTCAGAAATACCATCAGAATTGACTAATGAGGCATTCTGCGATTACAACAGTAGGCCAAATGAAAACTCTTACTGCTATCAGCTGCTGCAAGAACTAAATGAACAGAGGAAGAAAGGCATTCTGTGTGATGTCAATATTGTGGTGAGTGGGAGGGTCTTCCGAGCTCACAAGAACATTTTGGTTGCAGGCAGCCGTTTCTTTAAGACCCTGTACTGCTTTACAAACAAAGAAAGCCGTAACCAAACCACTGTTACTTATTTAGATGTTGTTGCTGTTCAAGGTTTTTCTGTCATATTGGACTTCTTATATTCTGGTAACCTTGTCCTTACAAGCCAAAATGCCATTGAAGTGATGTCAGTGGCCAGCTATCTTCAAATGACAGAGGTGGTCCAGTCCTGCCGCAATTTTATTAAAGATGCCTTAAATATAAGCATTAAATCAGAAGCTCCAGAGGCTGTAGTAGTGGATTATAACAGAAGATCTGTTAGTCGAGATGGCTTGCCTTCATCAAGGGATCAGAAGGTTGCTAGTTTCTGGGCAACACGGAATCTTACTAACTTGGCAAGTAGTATAAAAACTGAAAACGATGGCTACTGTATTGATGAGGGCCAAATTGAAAACTATCAAATGAATGACTGTAGTTGGGTTCAGGACAGTTCACCTGAAATGGCTGAAAATGAATCTCAAGGTGAAGGGAAAGTTTTTGTGTGGAATGACGTGGCCTCACAGGGACAATCCGTTCAAGAGCCAGGAAAAGCAAGAAGGAAAAACCAAACTACAAAGAGATTTATTTATAACATACCACCTAATAATGAAGAAAACTTAGAAGAATGCTCAATGATGCAGCCATCAGTCCCATATACAGAAGATTTGCAGTTTATTAAGGAAGAACCAGGTACATTTTTATTTCACTGATATTAAATTATCCAAGAGTTAAACCATTTTATCTATTATAGAATAACCTCACGTCTATAAAAATGCATTAGATAAGATCCTGCAGCAAATAGTAAATTAGACAAAGTCAGTATCTTACTATGTTGCAGGGAATCTTAATATAAATATGCTTACTCTGTTTAAGTGCTAAGTCAGTTTGGTGTGCAGATATATGCTGTCAAAATACTTGTAAGCGGAGTATTGAAGCTGCTCACATTGAGAATGTACTTCCTATAATCTTTAAGAGCCAGTAATAAAATAAAACAAACCATGTAACATCAGCTGGTGAAAACTCAGGGTTTTTTTGTAACATATATACAGTAGTCTCTTGGTTAGCTGACTTCAGCTATCTGAACCATGTGCAACTTGATCCATACAATATTTTAAAACCAGCAGTTGCCCTGTGGTGGGAAGGCTGATGTCTTCTAGTAATTTATCTTTTGAATAATCATCCCTTTATTTGATGTAAAAAGAAGTTGTATTTTGGTTTCACACCAGTGGTGTTCAACCTGTGGCTCATAAAGAGACTTTTCACTTTAGGAGTGTGTTCCTTGAACTTTACTTCCAGTGTGGTTTGTGTGGTGAGGGGTGCTTTTTATCTAATTTAATGGGCTAGTATTGGATGGAATCACCTCCAGCTGCACCCCATGTTTTCTCTGGAGTAACTGGAGAGAGGGGTGCTCTGAACAGCTGCTTAATAGCTCCCCAGCTGGTTGTCCAGTGTGTTACATGAGAGGGGAAAAACATGGCTGTGTCTGCTTCCTTTGTTGAGTTGCTGGTGTCTGGTGGTAAACAGGATAGGAATTGACTGACCCTGCTTCCTTATGCTCCCAGCTTGGGCAGCCTAAGAAAAGGGGGAGGGGAGCTGAGAATCTGTAAGTTATAAGTCTTTAATTGCCTGCCCAGACATGGCCGCTGAAGTTTTTCAGCTGGTAATGGTCCGTGAGCAACCATATATGCTAGCTGGGGTTGGTTAGAACACAGTACACACAAATTACTACTCTCCTTGCTCCAACCTGTCCTCTTTTTGAGATTGCATTGGGTGTGTGGTAACCAGCTATGCTGGGCCTGTGCTGTTAAGAGATTTTCCACATATTGGGATAGCCACAACAGGGCATTTGTGAGTAACTTCTCATCACACTGTATTGCCAGAATGAGGGAGAACAGCAACATTGCTTGATAAATATTAAGGAATTCAAGAAGTAAATTTTTTATTATTGATTCTCAGTCACTGTTTCTCCCTCCTTGTCCCCAACGTAATTGGATTTTGTATTCTTCCACAAATGTGAGGTAGTGTGCATTGGAAAAACCTTGTTTAATCTGCCAATATACTACTCTTTCATTCAGTCCTTCGGAGTCCTTCTAAAGCTGTCCCTAGTCTTAGTTGTACTAACCAAGAACCTTTTCATCTTTAATTTTTTTCTATCTCATTGTTCACCCCACCTTTACATAATCAGTAAATATTTTAAACAATCCCAATCTTAGGATGTTCCCAAGTTTGAATATTGCAATTAATCTCTTGCTATGTTGAAAACCAACTACAGTAAAACTCCATTGGTCCGACATCCAATGCTCCGGCACTCCTGATGGTCCAGCACCATCGGGAACCCGGAAGTGCTCCGGGCAGCCGGACAATTGGAGCTGCTCTGTGCCAAGCTTCCCGGATTCAGCTGCTGTGAAACTGACCAGCAGCTGAATCCGGGAAGCCGGGGGCAGAGGAGCTGGGGTGCTGCCGGGTTAGTCCGGTAGTGCTGCCCCTCGGCGCTGCGAGACCACCAGACCAACCCAGCAGCACCCCAGCTGCTCGGCCGCAGGCGTCCCCGATCCAGCCGCTGCTGAAACTGACCAGCAGCGGCTGAATTGGGGATGCCTGGGGCAGAGCCGGACTATCGGAAGGGGGAACTATGAGGGGTCTGGGGTGGCATCCCCTCCACCCCACTGCAGACCCCTCATAGCCCCCCCTTCCGATAGTCCAGCATATCTGATAAACTGGCACCCCCTGGGTCCTAAAGGTTCATTTTAGCATGTTACCCCAATGAGTGCGTAACTTCTTGTAATAGTCTTGTGTGGGGAAAAAAAATTTAGATACTAGTATTTTGGGGCAGTCCACACCAACGTGAGCTGTTCTTTCTTTATCCACCATTTCGTTGACAAGCTCAAAGGAGTTTAAAATGTTGTGAGCTACACTACCACTCTCTTTAAAACAGAAGTCTTTTTTGGATTACCACCTTTGTGTAACCAGGGTAAGGAGTGCATCTTTCAGCAGCTACTGCATTATGAACCATCTTTCTGGACAGTTTCCCTGGTGGCCAGTGTCAGTCAGCCTTCCCCTATGCTTTATGAAAACTAGCTTCAGAATATGAATATGCGTATCTTGAAGATGCTTTGTACAAAAATGTAATACCAGTTTTAACATTACAGGTTCAGCAGATTGTATATCTTTCCTTTCTGTATGTATCTATCTTGTATGTGAAGTTAGAAATATGAAGTGTGGATCTGCTTATAGTTCTAAAATGTGCTAATGAGGCCCATTACTGATACACTGGAAACTTAATGACTCAGTACTCAAACCAGTGACCTGTGAATAGTCTTCTCTACCCTGTAAACCCAAACTGTAGTTGGTATTAGAAAGATTTGTGACCGTGCCACCTAGCACAGGGAATCTGTTGAACCTAGTATTTTTTTCATGGGGTTGGAAGGTGCTGAACAAAGGATTCCCGCCATCAGGGAAAGTCTATATAGTCATAGAACCATAGGATTGGAAGAGACCTCAGGAGGTCATTGAGTCCAGTCCCCTGCTAAAAGCATGTCTAAGTCCAACTAAATCATCCCAGCCGGAACTTTTTCAAGCTGAGACTTAAAAACCTCTAGGGATGGAGAGTCCACCACCTCCCTAAGTAACCCATTCCAGTGCTTCACCACCCTCCTAGTGAAATAGTATTTTCTAATAGCCAACCTAGACCAATCTCACTGCAACTTGAGACCATTGCTCCTCGTTCAGTCATCTGTCAACACTGAGAACGGCCTCTCTCCTCTTTGGAACCCCCCCCTTTGGTTAGTTAAAGGCTGTCAAATCCCCTCTCACTCTTGTTCTATAGAATAAATGAGCCCAAATCCCTCTGCCTCTTGGCGTAAGTCATGTGCTCCAGTCCCCAACTATTATTGCCCACTGCTAGATTTTCTACAGTGTGTCCACATCCTTCCTGTAATGGAGGGGGGGGGGGGGGGGGTGGTCTAGAATTGTATGCACTTGGTCCGTAACTCGGATCCCATTGAGTTACATGCAACTGTGCTGTTCGTAAGCGCAGGTCGTGTTCGTAACTCAGGGACCACCTTTATGACCGCTCCATGGGAGCTTTGGTCGTAAGTGCGAACGGTCGTATCTTGACCATTCGCAGGTCGGGGAGCAGCTGTATGCCATTTAGCCTTCTTGGCTACAAGGGCATGCTGTTGACTCATGTCCAGCTTTTCATCCACTGTAGCCCCCAGGTCCTTTTCTGCTGAATTGCTGTGTAGCCAGTCAGTCCTCAGCCTGTAACAGTGCTTGGGATTCCTCTGACCCAAGTGCAAGACTGCAATTCTCCTTGTTGAACCTAATCAGATTTCTTTTGGCCCAATCTTCCAATTTGTCTAAGTCACTCTGGACCCTATCCTTACCCTGCAGCACAGTGATTTTTTTTCAAACTTTTTTTTCATGACCTAGTTGAAGAAAATTGTTGATGCCCAGGACCCAACATAATTTGACTGAAGTGTGGTCTCCGGGGGGGAGGGGCTGAGGATGAGAGCTTCAGCTCTGGGGGTGGGTCAGGGCTGGGAAAGGAGGGACTCTATCTTGAGTGGCTCCTGGTCAGGGGTGCTAAGATAACATCCTTACTTCCTGATTGTCCTGGCACTGCAGACCATGTTGCACCCCAAAAGCAGCCAGCAGCAGGTTCTAGCCAATGAGAGTGCAGACCTAGTGCTCAGGGAAGGCGCAGTGAAAATAAGATGGGCCATATTGGGTCAGGCCAAAGGTACATATAGTCCAGTTCCTGTCTTCCGACAGTGGCCAATGCCAGATTTCCCCAGGGAATGAACACAACAGGTAATTACCACATGCCTCTCCTGTCATCCATTTCCAGACAGAGGCTAAGGACACCATTCCTGCCCATCCTGGTTAATAGCCATTGATAGACCTAACCTCCTAGAATTTATCTAGCTCTTTCTTAAAACCCTGTTAAAGTCCTAGTCTTCATAACATCCTCTGGCAAAGAATTCCACAGATTGACTGTGCTGATTTTTATAGACCTCTATCTTATTCTCCCTTAGTTTCCTCTTTTCTAAGATGAAAAATCCAGTCTTTTTAATGTCTCCATGTGGGACCTGTTCAAACCCTCTAATCATTTTTGTTGCCCTTTACTAATGGCGCTATATATATATATATATATATATATATATATATATATATATATATATATATATATATATATATATATATATATATTTTGAGATCAGATGACCACGTTTATATGCAGTATTCAAGATGTGGGCATGCTATAGTTTTATATAGAGGCAATAAGATACTCTGTCTTACTCTGTCACTTTTTTAAATGATTTCTAACATTCTCTTAGCTCTTTTGACTGCTGCTGCACACTGAGTGGATGTTACCAGAGAACTATCCACAGTGACTCCAAGATCTGACTTTTGAGTAGTTGTAGCTACATTAGTCCCCATCATATTGCATGTATAGTTGGGATTACTTTTTCCAGTGTGCATTACCTTACATTTATCAACATTAAATTTGATTTACCATTTTGTTGTCCAGTCACTTAGTTTTGTGAGATCTTTTTGAAGTGCTTCATAGTCTGCTTTGGTCTTACCTATATTGAGCAGCTTAATATCTACAAATTTTGCCACATCACTCTTTATCCCTTTCTCCAGATCACTTATGAATAAGTTGAATAGGATTGGTCCCAGGACAGGCCCTTGGGGAATCCCACTAGATACCTCTCTCCACTCTGAAAACTTACCATTTATTCCTACCCTTTGTTTCCTGTCCTTTAACCAGTTATCAGTTTACGAAAGGACCTTCCCTCTTATCCCCTGACAACGTACTTTACTTAAGAGCCTTTGGTGAGGGACCTTGTCAAAGGCTTTCTGGAAATCTAAGTATACAATATCCACTGGATCCTCCTTGTCCACATGTTTTTGACTTCCATCAAAGAAGGGTAGTATGGTAAGGCATGATTCCCTTACTAAACTATGTTGACTTCCCCCCAACAAATTATGTTCATCTGTGTCTGACACTTTTTTCTTTGCTATAGTTTCAACTAGTTTGCCCAGCACTGATGTTAGACTTCTGTGTTTGTAATTGCCAGGGTCACCTTTAGAGCCCTTTAAAAAATAATGGTTAGCTATGTTCCAGTTATTTGGTACAGAAGCTGATTTAAAGGATAGGTTACAGAGCATAGTTAATAGTTCCGCAATTCCACATGTGAGTTCTTTCAGAAGTCTTGGGTGAATGCCATCTGATCCTGGTGACTTGTAACTGTATATCAGTTGGTTCCAAAACCACGTCTAATGACACCTCAATTTGGGACAATTCCTCAGATTTGTCATCTAAAAGAAATGGCTCAGGTTTGGGAATCTCCCTAACATTCTCAGCCATGAAGACCAAAGTGAAGAATTCATTTAGTTTTCTGCAATTACTTCATTGTGTTTGAGTCCTCCTTTAGTATCTCTATCATCCAAAGGCCCCACTGGTTGTTTATCAGGCTTCCTACTTCTGATGTACTTAAAAAAAAAAAAAAAAAAAGCTATTTTTTTGTTTTTGGCTAGCTGTTCTTTAAACTCCTTTACAGATTACTATATTTTTACACTTAATTTGACAGAGTTTATGCTCCTTTTTATTTTCCTCACTAGGATTTGACTTCCACTTTTTAAAGTGTCTTTTTATCTCTCACTGCTGCTTTTACTTGGTGAGTAAACCACGGTGGAACTCTTTTGGTTCTCTTACTGTGTTTTTTTAATTTGGGTTGCATATTTAAGTTGGACCTCTATTATGGTGTCTTTAAAAAGTTTCCATGCAGCTTGCAGGGATTTTACTATTGTCACTGTGCCTTTTAATTTATTTAACCTCAGTTTCATGTAGTTCTCCTTTCTGAAATAAAATGTCAGTGTTGGGCTGCTGAGGTGTTTTTCCCACCACAGGGATGCTAAATTTTATTACATTATGGTCACTATTTCCAAGCGGTCCTGCTATATTTACCTTGAGACCAGATCATGCGCTACACTTAGGACTAAATCAAGAATTGCCTCTCCTCCCCTTGTGGGTTCCAGAAACAGCTGCTCCAAGAAGCAGTCTTTTAAGGTATCAAGAAATTTTATCTCTACATCTTGTCCTGAGGTGATGTGTACCCAGTTGATATCCTCCACTATTATCAAGTCCTTTTTATTTTGATAGCCTCTCTAATCTCCCTTAACATTTCATAGTCACTACCATTGTCCTGATCAGGTGGCTAATAATATATCCCTACTGCTATATTCTTATTAGAACATGGAATTACTATCCATAGATATTCTATGGAACATTTTGGCTTATTTAAGGTTTTTACTTTGATTGAGTCTGCATTTCTTTCTAATATAGTGCCACTCCCCCACCAGCACGACCTGTTCTGTCCTTCTGATATATTTTTGTACCCTGGTATGATTGTCCCATTGATTTGTCCTCCTTCCCCCAAGTTTCTGTGATGCCTATTACATCAATATCCTCCTTTAAATACGAGGCACTCTAGTTCATCCATCTTATTATTTAAACTGCTAATATTTGTGTATAAGCACTTAAAAAAATTGTCACTATTGACAGATTTATAATTTTACCTCGATTTCTAGTTTATGGTCTACCCTGGAACAGTCAGTCATATTATATACGTGACTAAATCCCACTGCCTTCTTGCTCAACTTTCAAACTATTGGCAAGACGGTCAGTACGTTACATATATTGTCCCCACAACTGTTAGAAAACCCAAGGGCAGCAAAGCTCTCTATGTCCTCCACATTTCTAGAGTATCTACCTTTATGTAACAATGGTATTGATTGCCTCGGCTGCTTGGGTCACAACAGCATCAACTGTAGATTTCCCCCCTCCAAATTGATTACCAATTGACCGGTAGCTATGTCGCATTGCAGGCTTTCACAGGGCAACTGCCACACACTTTTCCACTTTGAGAGCAGTCTCATTCTAGTATTCTTGCACTTCGGGATGCAGGAAAGCAATTTGCAAACTTATATGAAAGTGGCCTTATGAATAATGATGTCTTGCAGACACCGCCGATCGTTCCATAACCACATCACTGTGTGATGCTCAAATCTGTGCTTGTCTGATAGACCCAGAACCCTGTTTCCAGAGGATCAAATTAAGGATTTTAAGGACTAGTCAATTATCTGATAAGCATTTGCTTATTGGATAGTCCTGTTGACTAGTCGATCTCTCTTCCCTTCCCCCCCCATCAGATAGAGGCAGCGGGGGCGGGGTACTTCTTCATGTGGCGCTGCCACTTTGCCTGGGATCAGCTGGGTACTCCCCAGCTGATCTCGGGCTCTAGCATGGCATTTCAAAGCTGGGAATCCCCAGCTGACCCCAGGTTCTGCGGAAATGCTGTGTGGAGCCTGGAATAAGCTGGGTTCCAGCAGGGGCTCTTGTACATTTCAGAGGAGGAATGCAGAAGTGCCTGTCGAATAGTCGATGGAAAGTCCATTGACTGCTCGACTAGTAAATTACTCGTTAGTTAACATCCTTAGATCATATGAGAAGTGTATGTTCACGGCTTCCTGAGATTAACACTTGTTCTGGTGGACTCTGGATACGCTGTGGACATACTCATGATACCTAATGCTGAACATCTTGATCAATGAGAGCTGCAGTGGGGTCAGTGCTTACACTGCTATGGCATCTGTGGGGATAACCACAGAGAAGGTGGGGAGGAGAAAGGCACTGTTTGCTGTTGCTCTCAAACAGCGGGAGAGATGAAATGAGTTCATTATGGGATGCTGACAACACATATTCAGAACCCCCAGCTCCTGCATAGTTTTGGTCCCAACGTGTACTGGGAGCGTAACCCAGAATGCAAAGCGGCACAAGTACTGTGGGATAGCCACTCTACTGGGGACCAGCTACGTTGAACTCTTATGCACACTGGGGACATGTGCCTTCAACTTTACAAAATCAGGTACTAAAAAGTCAATCTTAATGAATAAATTCAATTTTACCTCTCTCTGTGTAGATGTCTCAAATGTTTTTGCAGGCTCTCTTCTTCTCCGTAGAGTATTCTCATTTAACTCGACATTTTATCAAGTTGAACAGGCTGCATCACACTTCTGTGGATCTTTTATATGTCATGTAGGTATACAGAGAATATTTTCCCATAAACTAGGTCCAGATTTGGGATGGAGACTCTGTAGCTCCTCTCCTCATCCTGTCGCAAGCTTGAAAGAGTAAGTGTGCAGTATGCGGGAGAGGCAACTCTCAGGTTTTTCCCTTGACTAGGATAAAGGTTGAGATTGTGTTGGCGTCAGCAATTTGCTATCTAAGTACACCCTACATTTGGCTTGTGTGAGGGTTTTTTTTGTTACTCATGATAAATTGAGACTGACCTGTGGTTCCCTTCCTTACTCTAGGGAGTCACTCTGGAATAATACCTTTTACTTAGTGTTAACTGAACTTTGTGGAGCATGATGACGTGTGCCTCTGGATTAGTAGCACTTCCCCAGTAGTAGTGGAGAATACAGGCAATCCCCGGGTTACATACAAGATAGGGACCGTAGGTTTGTTCTTAAGTTGAATTTGTATGTAAGTCGGAACCGGTGTCCAGATTCAGCCACTGTTGAAACTGATGGGCAGAGCAGCTGAAGTGCTGCTGGGTTGGTCTGGTAGCAACGATCCTTGGCGTGGCGGGACCAACCCGGCAGCACCCTAGCTGCTCTTGGGGATGCCTGGGGAAGAGCAGCTGGGGTGCTGCTGGGTTGGTCCCTCAGCACCGCTCCTCGGCGCTACTGGACCAACCCAACAGCACCCCAGCTGCTCTGCCCCAGGTGTTCCCAAGTCAGCCGCTGTTGAAACTGACCAGCGGCTGACTACAGGGAGGCAGAGCTGGTCTGCTGGGAGGAGGAGGGGGGGGGGGCGATGGCGGCGGCGCACTGGCGGCAGCCCCCCCCCCCCCCCCCCAGCAGACCAGGGAGATGCGGAGTGGCTTTTCTCGCCACCGAGACGCAGTCCCGCCGCCTGCGTCCTCTGCGGTGAGAAAAGCCGCTTCGCGTCTCCCTAGTCTGCTGGGGGGAAGGGCCGCTGGAGGCGGCGACAGTGGGAGAGGCGGCGACAGTGGGGGAGGCCCCCCGCACTAGCTGCGCCCCCCTATCCTCCCCGTTCGTAACCAGGGGTCCAACTTAAGTCGGATTGATGTAACCCGGGGACTTCCTGTAAAGGATTGAAGTTAAATAATATGCAGGGCTTGCTGAGCCGCCGTGAGCCCCGCTTGCCAGCCGTGCTGTCCGGTGTTCTGCGCATGCGCATATCGCCGGAACCCGGCTCTTCCGGTTTGTAATCTACTCGCCATGGGTGAGTAGATTACAAAGATTGTCGCTCCCTGGTAATACTGAATGCCGCTGTACCTCTTGAGTTCTGATGGACACTCAGAATACGAATGGTGATGTTACAAGAATTATTTACCCATGTAAATTGACTTTTTTTTTAAACCAGCAGGTGAGAAATCTGTCTTTTTGCGTTTGAACGTAAATCACTCTTTAGGAAAATATTTTTCACGGTATGATTTGATACTACTTCTTGCTAAGCAGCCAGATAATTAATTAGGTAATCTTTCACATCCCTAATGAGAAGATAAACTGGTGGGGCATGGAACAGTTCTGTGTCTCTGGCAGGCAGGGGACTGCTCCAGTCCCACAGGGAGGGTTGCCA